>NC_141904.1:16112187-16424375 GCF_057802395.1 Ceratotherium simum simum
CCTCCAGGCCCATCCATGTTGTTGCAAATGGGACGATTTTGTCTTTTTTTATGGCTGAGTAGTATTCCATTGTATATATATACCACATTTTCTTAATCCAATCGTCAGTCAAGGGACACTTAGGTTGATTCCACTTCTTGGCTATGGTGAATAATGCTGCAATGGACATAGGGGTGCATAAGCCTCTTTGGATTGTTGATTTCAGGTTCATTGGATAGATTCCCAGTAGTGGGATGGCTGGGTCATAGGGCATCTCTATTTTTAATTCTTTGAGGAATCTCCGTACTGTTTTCCATAGAGGCTGCACCAGTTTGCATTCCCACCAGCTGTGTATGAGGGTTCCTGTTTCTCCACATTCTCTCCAACATTTGTTGTTTTTTATCTTGGTGATTATAGCCATTCTAACGGGCGTGAGGTGATATCTTAGTGTTGTTTTGATTTGCATTTCCCTGATGATTAGTGATGTTTAACATCTTTTCATGTGCCTATTGGCCATCTGTATATCTTCTTTGGAGAAGTGTCTGTTCATTTCCTCTGCCCATTTTTTGATCAGGTTGTTTTTTTGTTGTTGTTGTTCAGTTGTGTGAGTTCTTTATATATTATGGAGATCAACCCCTTGTCAGATGTATGTTTTGCAAATATTCTCTCCCAGCTGGTGGGTTGTCTGTTCATCTTGACTCTGGTTTCATTTGTCTTATAGAAGCTCTTTAATCTGATAAAGTCCCACTTGTTTATTTTTTCCTTAGTTTCCCTAGTCTGGGTAGGCACGTCATCCGAAAGGATTCCTTTACGAAGAATGTCAAATAGTGTGTTGCCTATATTTTCTTCTATGAGTTTTATAGTTTCAGGTCTCACCTTCAGGTCTTTGATCCATTTTGAGTTAATTTTTATGAATGGCGATAGCAGATGGTCCACTTTCATTCTTTTGCATGTGGCTGTCCAGTTTTCCCAACACCATTTATTGAAGAGACTTTCCTTTCTCCATTGTATGTTCTTAGCACCTTTGTCGAAAATTAGCTGTCCGTATATGTGTGGTTTTATTTCTGGGCTTTCAATTCTTAGAACTGAACATTTTTAAGTGTACTAAGAAGTTTCTATCAGTCTGTTTGCTTTCCAGCTTCCAAATTTTATTGCTTCTTTCATTCTCTTCATGAGCGTAGTTCAAATCTTTTAAAAATATCCTTTACTATCACCTTGTGGGCTTCGGAGAAGAGTAAATGTAAATGCATCTTTCACTCATTCATCTTTACCCAGAAGTCCTTTCAATTATTTTTAGCCTTTATTCTTTCTAATATATGTATTTTAAGTTTATAAACTTTCCTTTAAGTATGGCTTACCTGTACCCCTTAAGTTATGTCATATTTTCATCATTTAGTTCAAAATAGTTTATTGTTATTTCTTCTTTAATCCCTGGGTTACTTAGGAGTATACAGTTTAGTTCCCAAACAGCTGACAATTTTCTAGTTATTTTTGGTTAACTGATTTCTGGCTTAATTCCACCAGGTCAGAGCACACACTCGAGAACTGATTATTTCTGGAAATCTTTTTTATGGTCCAGCATATGTCAATTTGGGGAAAATTTCCATAGGCATTTGAAAAAAATCTATTCTCCAGGTGCTAGGTAAAATGTTATATGCATGTCATCCTGTAAATTACATTGTTCAAATCTTCTCTTTTGATTTTTTTGTCTTATTTTTCTACTAATTACTCAGAGAGGTATGCTAAAATATCCCATATTATGCTTATGGATTTGTCTAATTCTCCTTTTAGTTCTGTCAGTTTTTTGCCTACCAAATTAGCAAAATCAGAATGATAATGCATAGTTAAGGAACACTATTTGTTGGTAAAGATGTAAATTGGTATGTTTTTTCAGAACAGCAGTCTGGCAACAGTTAGCAACATTTTAAACATCTATATCTGTGAACCCAGTTATTTTACATCTACAAATTGATTCTAAAGCTCTGAATGTGCACTAAACACTGCTTATCAGTCAAATACATTCATGAATTCTCATTTAAACCTTGTAATAATCCTTTGATTCAGTATCATCCCCATATTACAGACGAGAAAATGAAGCTTATAGAGGCCTAAGCCCAAACAAATACTGATGAAGCCTATACTGGAATTTAAGCTGACTCCAGAATCTTTAAATTTATACATACTGACATGGAAGGATGTTTATAAAAGCCAAGACAGAAAACAAGACATAGTGTGTGATTCTATTTTTTTAAAAAGTGAGCATGAGTTTGTATATTCATAGAAACAAGCCTGGAATATACATATTAATAAATAACAGTGATAAATACTCAAGACAAGACACCATTTAGAGGAAAGAAAGAAAGAATTATACAAAAAACCTGTAATATGGGGCCAGCACAGTAGCGTAGTGATTAAACTCACACACTGTGCTCTGGCGACCCAGGGTTCGCGGGTTTGGATTCCAGGTGCAGACCTACACACTGCTCATCAAACCATGCTGTGGCGGCATCCCACATACAAAATAGAGGAAGACTGGCACAGATGTTAGCCCAGGGCGAATCTTCCTTAAGCAAAAAGAGGAAGATTGGCAACAGATGTTAGGTTAGGGCCAATCTTACTCACCAAAAAAGAAACAAACCAACCAACCAAACCTGTAATGAGCTCACACAATTAAGACTAAACATAACTGAGTTTTATGGCAGCCAAGACTTAAAGAAAAAAAGACATTTCCTATAACCATGTAATTCCCATTTCTCCCACTGTGACATGTGGCTCACATTAATTCTCCCTCTCATTTCTGACTGATATCAGGCAGAAAAATGCAACAACATATATATGTATATATATGCAGACACTTACACACATACATGTATATGTATACTACTGCCTGTAGTACATATGCATATATACATATACATGTATATTACGATAAATTGCCTAGAGCCAATTTATTCTGCCAGTTATGATTTACCAACTACAGAGAGGGCTGATAAAAATGACTCATTTAAAATATGACTTGGCCTGTTCTCAATATGACAACTGCCTCTTTCCCCATTCTTCAAAGTATATGAGCCTATGTTCTGCACTTAGATGACAAGACAAAGAACAATGCATACATACACATATTATGTGTTCTGTGATTTATTTCTTCAACATTTTGCCTTTCCTACCCTTTGAGATTTTACATTGAAAATACCTCATATCTATATGAGTATATCCTACCAATTCTTAGTCATAACTTCCATGATATGCACCAGGCTAAATTAAAACAAATAGCTTCAGGAAGTTCCAAGATTGTAAACTGAAGCTTGAGTGGCAGCAAAAGTAGTAGTAGTCTAGACACAGTTTTATTAAAGGAAATCAGAAACTTCATAAGAAGGACAAGGTAGGCAAACTTTTTCTGTAAAGAGTCAGACAGTAGGGCCGGCCCCGTGGCTTAGCGGTTAAGTGCACGCGCTCCGCTGCTGGCGGCCCAGGGTCGGATCCCGGGCGCGCACCGACGCACCGCTTCTCCCGCCATGCTGAGGCCACGTCCCACATACAGCAACTAGAAGGATGTGCAGCTATGACATACAACTATCTACTGGGGCTTTGGGGGAAAAAATAAATAAATAAAATTATAAAAAAAAAAAAAAGAGAGTAAATATTTTAGGCCACAGTCTCTGTCCACAGTCTTTTTACAATCCTTTAAAAATGCAAAACCATTCTTAGCTGAGGGCAGTACAAACAGGGTTTCTGAGAGGTTCCAATTAAAATAGCAGATTTAACACATAAGGTGTTTTTTTTTTTTTAAGAAATTAACATGACAAAACATACAGAAAAGCAAACAACAGTAACAAAATTTCAGAAGCTAAAGACAGAAGGATAAACTGGTAACTGACCCACTTAGTGAATTCCAGAAAGGTGAAGCCTAACCCAAGAGTTGAGAAACTCAATTTATACCTCAGAATCCTCAGAAAGATTAAGGAACTGGCAGCACCTAGTACTGCTTAAACTGAGAGAACAGGGTGTTAAATAAGGAACACTGGGTGAAAGCTGTCTGAGAAGCAATTAAATCCTTTTAAGTTTCCTCTCCAAATCGACCTGATGGTGGGATACCCCACTCTGAACTAGGGAGTCACCAGATATAATCAAAGATCTGTGTACCTACCAAAAGTGAGAGAATGAGAAATCCAGTCCCTGACACCAAAACAACTGGCTGCCAACCTCTGCACCCTCAGGTAGACTGAGTTTTCTCTCATGAACGTCACATGACCCAAGAGGAAACACCTCCCAGATATCAATCAAGGTTTTCTCAAAAAATGGCTCACTTGGACCACCATGAAATGAACTTCAAAGTCTTTTAAGTCCCCATCGATTCAGGTTCTCGATCACAAGATAACATCCAAGCATTACTGACACCTGAGTAAGCCTCCAACAAAAATTAGAAACCAATTTAGAAGAGAGTCTATAAAAAGATAAAAGGTTAAAAAAAAAGTCATTTATAGCCTCAGAGAAGACAGTGCATCCATGAAACAAGTATAGATGCTCTCTATAAAAAACAATTTTTAAGAACAAAGAGCTCTTGGGAAATCAAAATTTTGAGAGTGAAAATGAAAAATTCAACAGAAAGCTTAGGAAATAAAGTTAAAGAGACCTCCCATATAAAACAGAGCAAAAAGACCAGGAGATGAAAAACAGGAGGAAAAAGATTACAAGAGGACTAGTCTAAGAGATCCAAACAAATAACAGAAGTTTCAGACACAAACAAAAGGGAGGAGACAAAACCTTTTTTATGGACTTATGACCCCTCCACACCCCAAATTCATGTTAAAGCCTTAACCCTCAATGAGACTGTATCTAGAAACAGGGCCTTTAGGAGGTAATTAAAGTTAAATGAGGTTATAAGGGTGGGGCCCTAATCCAATAGAACTGGTGTCCTCACAAGAAAAGGAGAGAGAAAGACAATCGCTCCCTCCACAGAAAGGCCTAGTAAGGACAGTGAAAGGAGGCTGTCTACAAACCAGGAAGAGATCTCATCAGAAGCCAACCCTGACACCACCTTAATCTTGGACTTCTAGCCTCCAGAACTGTGAGAAAATAAATTTCTGTTGTTTAAACCACTCAGTCGGTCATATTTTGTTATGGTAGCCCTAGGAGACTAACATAATCATCAATGAAATAATTCAAGAAAATTTTCCAGAAGTGATAAACATAATTTTGCAGATTTGGAGGGTACAATCACAATGAATATTCAGGAAAACACACAAAAATAGATGTACGCCAAGTCACACCCTCATGAAATTTTGGAATACAAGAGATACAAAATTCTAGAAAGGCAAACAACATTAGGATCAGGAATCAGAATTTTGAAAAGAATCACAAGCTAGAAAACAATGGAGAGATGCCTTCAGAATTCTGAAGAGAAATTACTTCCAATCTAGAATTCGTTACCCAACCAAATCAAGTGGGAAGACACACACAAAAAAGGTTTTCCTTAATGCAAGATCTCTACCTTTTGCAAGAATCTACCGTGGGATATCTGGAATCAAAAAGAGGGAGTCAGACCAGAAAAAGAACCACATAATTCACAGGAAATAGATTTAACACAGAAGAAAGGCAAAGGGAGTCGCTAATTTTTGGTAAAGCGAGAAACCCCAGAAAACTGCTCTGGACCAGCCAGAGAGCTGGTTCAAGCAGGTTTAAAAACTGGTAGACAAGAACAGAGCAATTCTACCCCCAGGTGTATATATATATATATGTACTCAAAAGAAATGAGTGTGTATGTCCACTAAAAGACTTGTAAGTAAATGTTTAAAGCAGCTATATTCACAATAGCTAAAAACTGGAAACAAACCAAATAACCATTAATGATGAATTTTTGAAAAACTATATATTCATCAGACGGAATACTACCATCAGTGAAAAAGACCAACTACTATTGCACCCAACATCGTGGGTGAATCTCACAAACACAACGTTAAACAAAACTACCATCCAGAAAAGAGTATATGCTGCATGGTTCCATTTATATTAAGTTCAAGAACAGGCAAAAATAATCTATGGTGATATAGGTCAGAATAGCGATTACTTCTGGGGGTAAGAGATACTGATTGGGAGTAGGCATGAGAGCCTTCTGGAGCACTGGAAATGTTCTATACCTTGATCTGGGTGATGGGTATATGATGTCCACAAATACAAAAGTTCACTAAGCTCTACACTGAAATCTGTGCACTTTGCAATTTAAAAAAAGTTTAATGATACTTTCTCTAAAGTTTTTAAAGAAATTAATGAGATTTTCAATTGAATCCCACAACAGGAATTAATCAAAAGGAAAAAAAATTTAAGGCTTTATATACAAAGATCTTTATTTCAGAGTTATAACAGGAAAAAAATACCTGGAAATAACAAAATACATGAGTGCCACGTATACCCTGGATTTCTCTGGTATGAGAAAGAAATTATTATTTGGCGTCTGTTACTAGTAGCCAAATTTAATAGGAATTAACCTAAAGTAGCCATCTGCCCAGATGGAAGAGCATGTTCACAGGCTCCAAGGCAAAAAAGAGGTTGGCTATTCAAGGCCCAAGGAGCAGCCCAAAGGAAAAGGAAAATGGCAAGAGACTGCAGCAAGAAGTAGTCAAAAACCAAATCACGAAAGGCCTTATAGGCCTTTTTAAGAACATGGGGGGGGGGGGGAGGACAGAAAAATTAAAGTAATTGACTTCCTAGGGCAGAATACTAGGGGGAAAGGGCTGTAAAGGAAGTATTTTAAATGTTTCTTTAAAAAAATGCTATCACTCAAGAACATGTACCTGGAAGTGATCAAGCATTTCCAAGGAAAATTTCCAATGCTTTGTTTAATTAATAAAACGTTTTTGTAATATAGCTGGAATACTTCAAAAGTACAAGGCATATTAAATACTTTGTTATATCTATTATTTGAGTTAATCTATTTTTATTTTTTTTTTTTTTAATTTTTTGTTTATTGCAGTAACATTGGTTTATAACATTGTAAAAATTTCAGGTGTACATCATTGTACTTCTATTTCTGCATAGATTACATCATGCAACACGATTTGGAGGTATGTACTGAAATTTTGGGAAGGCTGATTCCTAAAAAAAAAAAAAACCTTTTTAGATGCATCCATTTTTTTAAAAGATTTCTGCAAGCCATATTCTCACTGCTTTATTCAATTGGTCTGTTTGAACAAAAGCACAAATTATTCATAGAATACTTATATCCAATTCAGCAATCCTCAAGTACAATTTCAGGAATAAAGGACAAGAGAATCAGTGTTTCAATAGTTTATTTTAGCAGATAATGTATTTAAACAAATAAAAACAAGCCATTATAAACAACCAAAAAATAAAAGAAAAATAGCTTCTAACCTGTTTCAGACCAAAAGAGTAAAGCATTCCCTCCAGAGATATTTCACCTGATAGTTTCCTGTGCTACCTCTCTTACACCTTTCAACTCTTGCTACCTAAATGTAAGAAAAATACCAAGGCAACCCTATGCTGCTGCTATTAACAGAAACTTTAGAGTTAAGAGGAAAAGATGTGAAGAACAAATATATAAAAGCTCTCTAACTCTTCAAATGGAACAAATGATTTTCAGAATGTTTTCATCGATAAGTAGATTGCTCAATAATCTGGTTCTTGATAGATGAACAAGATGACAAAGTAGCAAAATGTACAAGTGCTACTGTTCTAAACAATCAAAAAGAGAAAAAGAACATTTAGCTAGATCATTAAATTTAGTTATGTCGTAAGCCCTCAGCGGTTTCCTCCAAACCATTACATTGTTCGCATCTAACTTCAATGCCCCCAAAGATTCAGTTTCTTTACCAAGAAATTCAGACAGACTAAACTCCAGCAGTAAATCCTGTAAGGGATTCATTCAGTTTTTAGTAGGCCATAAGACTCAACTGTAGAGATGACAACATTATGTTTGTTAACACTGTTAATATATCTAACAAGCACTGAAAAAGGCTGTTTGTAGACTTTAAATCATTGTTTCAATGATTTAAACGATGCAAGTCATGGAGGTTCCCCTGCCCTTATATAGAAGTTTTGAATCTATGTGAGCAGGCATAAATACACAAAATAAAAAGTAATGTGAAGCAAACAATACAAAACATTGCAAGAGATGAGATGTAGTACAGTTTCATAAGGAAAACACAGAAAATTAAAAGAAAAAAAAGAATGGATAGAAATTAAGTTAGGAAATCAAGTAGAAAATCAAAGTTTGAATCTCAGTTCTGCCACCATCACTAGATGTGTGAATTTTAGTGCAGTTATTCTGTATGGATTTCATTTCCCTTATCTATAAACGGAAAGTTGATTCCAATGTTCCGACAATGCTGTTCCATGATATTATGATACAAGCCCACATAAGATTAAAAACCAAAGGAATGATAAAACAGTAAGGGCTATGGGTTCAAAGGAAAGTAGAGAACAGAAAGAGCTGGAAGACCGCACTGAAGGACCAAAAATGAAACTTCAACAAAATCTGACTTCATTTGCTACTTGGGTAATTAAAGGGGAAGAACTTCTTTTAAAGACTAGGCAGGCTACGCACAGGCATTCAAAGGCGCAACAGATATGAAGGTAGAAAAATACAAAATCTAAACAAGAGATTGGTTTGGTTAGAGCGGACAGCTTCTACAGAGAAATAGTGCTGTCATTAGAAAAAACAGGTTTTGAACAGATTGTCAGAAGACTAGGAATTCTGAACCACACACTCTGTAGACAACAGGAAGCAGTCACTGGTTCAACAGTGAGAAACATGTTCCAAGCATTATTTTAATTTTAAGGCAGAAGGCAGGACACACTGTGCAGGGAAAAAAGGTAAGCAGAAAACTCAATTAAAAGCTACTGGAAAAGATACCTGAAAGAAATTTCAAGAAATGGCTGACAAAAATTGGCCAATGTTAAGTTATGTGGATAGAGGAAGTCAAAGACAAAACCAAGGTTTGTGTCCCGGTAACTGAAAGCATGATAATATCACCAAAACAAAGTCAGCATATGGAATCGCTTTTGAAGGGAAGACTATAAATTCTATCTTTAGTTTAAAGTGAAGATCATCCAGGGCTGGCCCCATGGCTTCGTGGTTAAGTGCGCGCGCTCTGCTACTGGCGGCCTGGGTTTGGATCCCTGGTGCACACCAACGCAACGCTTCTCCAGCCATGCTGAGGCCGCGTCCCACATACAGCAACTAGAAGGATGTGCAGCTATGACATACAACTATCTACTGGGGCTTTGGGGATAAAAAGAAAAAAAAGGAGGAGGATTGGCAATAGATGTTAGCTCAGAGCGGGTCTTCCTCAGCAAAAAGAGGAAGATTAGCATGGATGTTAGCTCAGGGCTGATCTCCCTCACAAAAAAATAAATAAAAAAATAAAGTGAAGATCATCCAGACAGAACCGTTGCCTTAATTAAATAATCTTTAAATGCCATTTTTAGCCCTGTCAGCTGTCTTCCTAAAACAGCACAGCTAAGTACTTATGAAGAATTTGTTAAATTGCTTAGTGATTTCAAGAGTTCCCTCCAATTTTACTTACAGACTAAATAAATAACCATTTAGTCTTCTGGTGTAAGTAGAAAACATTTGGTATTTTTCCATATTATAAAGGTGAGCAAATTGTAAAAGTTTTTAATAAATTATGATAGGAAAAAATGGACTGCATCTCTATTTATTTAAATCAAGTCCTCCTGACAAGTGATTTACAACAATAATTACATCAAACCTACCTTGAGCTTTGGCAGGAAAGTTCTCAAAGGTCCAAAAGAAAAACAAATCCAGCGGCATACAGTATCACTCGATGCCTAACAAAACATTCTATGTATGTGTTAAGTTTTATTTACATCGACCTGAAAGCACTGGTAAAATCTAGACTAAAAGATAATGCTTAGAAAAATAAGGCAAACAATTTAAAATTTAATACGTGAACAAGCACAGCTGAGAAGTCTTGAACACTACAGTGTTTACACTATTATATAACTCCTACAGACCACAATATGCCCAAATAAGAAAATCCCAGAGTTTGTGATCAACATAGCATGAAACTACCGTTAACCAACCAATGCATATTTCTTGTGTTACTACCAAACTGGGAATGGGATGCCTATTTAAGAAATGAACATTATTGACAACTACCAAACAAAACCGTCTTCTTGGATTATTTCTCCATTTACTTTGTGACCTCGCTGCAGACTGAGGTTTAGGCACAGTGGTTTCCAGGTGCTTAATAAACTCTACGGTCGGTTTTTTCATAAATCTACCAAAGTAAGATTTTTAAAAATGAATACCTCTTGCAACACTTACCCGTTTTGACCGGACACTGAGTTTCTTTGCTCACCACCAAAGAAGTGGTTAGAAAATTCTCCTCAACTTCATTCTTGCCTAACTCCAATGGTTTCTTACCAAATCTAACGGGCAGAATTCTTTTTAGGTGGCCAGTTCATCAGTTCAACATGATTTGAGCGCCTATGTTACGGTTCTCACCCCTGAACAGCTTCCCGAGCTTCTAACGGCAAATTGAACTTTTATGAAAACACATAAGGTTACAAACCCAGCCTACCGAGATTTTTTTTTTTTTACCGGACATGTTACAAATTCAAGGCAAAAGCTCCAATAACAAGCAACTCGCGTACAAATCTACAGTCCACACCACTAAAACAGCCCCGCTTTCCCGAGAACCCGGGAAAGGCCGGGAGTGGGGAGGGGTGGGGGGAGGGGCAGAGGGCGCATCCCGAGGATGTCCACCCTCGACCCAGGGCACGGCTCCCTCCTCTGCTCTCCGGCTGGAGGTGAGCGCGCCCCTTCCCTCCTCTCCCATGTCCCCACCTTCCCGACCTCGGATTACGCCACAACAGGCAACAGGACTTTTTCGGGAGGAAAAGAAACAGGGAACGCGCGCGCTGCACACTCCACCTCCCAGCCTCACAGGGGCGGCCGGCCCGGCGCTCACCCGGACCTGACACGCCGGGGGCGGCCAGGGAAGCCGCGGGGCCGCGCCGCCCGGGGCCGTAGCCGGAGGTCGCGCAGAGCCGCGGGACAAACGCCCCGGCCCGGCCGAGCGGCCTCCCCGCCCCCTCCGGCTCAGCTCTGGGCCGGCAGACGGCGCCCCCAGGGCTAACTTCGCCGGCGAAGAGGAAGCAACGCAGCGAGTTAACAGGCTGTATGGACGCACGGAGGAAGGAGACACTGCGTGTCTGCCCGGCGGCAGGACCGGCTCACCTTCCCTCTGCCGAGCCCGGGCGGCGCCAGCTCACCTGATGGCACCGGGACGACGCCGCGGCCACCGCGATGGCCGTTACGGCACGAGGCCTCCCCTCCGCCGCCGCCGCGTAGCTCTCGGGAGAGGGGCGGGGCGCCCGCGGCGGGCGGGCGGGGCTGCAGCTCCGACTGGCCGCCAGGCCGCGGGCGGAGCCTCGCGGGCAGGAAACCCCCTCCTGGCCCAATCTGATAGTCTCTATCGCCGTCTTCCCGCCTACCCCTGAAGCGAGAGCTGCCTGCACCGCGCTGGGATTGGGCTGGCCCGCCTGTCAATCAAGAGCTGGGCTGGGCCTGGAGCGAGCTGAGGCTGCGCGGCGGAGAAAGAGAGGGTGAGAGGCGGGTGGTCTGACTGACTCGTGTTTCTTTTCCACCGCGCTGAGTATTTTGGTCCTCCTCCTCCTCGGCTTCGCGGGAGACTCCACAGCAAAAATTACTGCTTCCCTGCTTCAGCCCCAACCGCTCCGGGATCTTCCTCCTGGTTTCTGCGCCTGAAGAGGGTCTTGTCAGATGAAGGTTCTTAGGGGCAGGGAGCGAAAAAGAAACCAAAAGGCCTGGAAATGAGGACCTGAGAGAAAAATGTTTAAGACGTATGCTTAATTTGAGCCACAAACCGAAATAAACAGTCTGAGAGGGTTTGAAGTGTCCTGGTGCGTGGGTAGCTTCCAGTCATCTTGTGAGGACAGTGACCCTCGGTGCCAGCTCTGCCCACTCCTAGTGGCCTAGCCCCAGCCGCCTGCTGCTCGGCAGGAAGTGGGTTCTCCACGCCGGTGCTGCAGCCCCCATAACCTGCCTCATTCCTTCCTCTGTGGCTCAGCTGAGGCGTGGCCTCCTTAGGGAACCTTTCCTGGAACACAGGCATTTTCCCCATCCAGGCTGCTGAAATAGTTTGTCCGCATCCCTACCTGGATTGTAAACTCCGTTAAGTCAGGAAGCGTGTCAGTATTCAGTTTTTCCCCAGTCCTGGCACAGGATAGATCGTCAGTAAATATTGTTTAAGGCATTAATACATTTTCCTGTCCTTGCTTTAATCCTGGCCCTGACTGTAAGTTCCAAGAGTTCACACTTTTCTGCATTTCATTTTAAAATTATTCATTTGAGTGCTGATAGACTATGTGGTTTGCTTGCCACATATGGGATCATGAGATCAAGCACAAATCACCTCTGGCCCCTTCCTGGCCTGAAGTTGGCTGGGGCAAGTAGACCGTGAAACTCTGGGCAACAGCTACTGCATGGCTACATCCCATTATTAGCATCCAAAGTGAATAAGTGAATTTTTACTTTATTCTAAGGGTCTAAATACCTTTGCATATGTTATCATGGCTGCTATGGACTGAATTGTGTCCTCTCCCAAAATTCATGTTCAAGCCCTAAACCCCAATGTGACTGTACTTGAAGATGTCGGTCATGAGAGGACACAGTGGGCAGGTGGCCATGTGCAAGCCAGGAAGAGAGCTCTCACCAGAAACTGACCATGCTGGCACCCTGATGTGGGACTTCCAGCCTCCAGAACCGTGAGAAATTAAATTTCTGTTGTTTAAGCCACCCAGTCTGTGGTATTTTGTTATGGCAGCCCGAGCTGACTAATAAAAATAGTTTTATTTGTTGACACATAAAGTTTATGGATTGAGATATTATTATATTCATTCTTGAAGCTGGAGAAACCATTGTACAGAGGTTAAAACTATTTCTCCAAAATCACACAGCAAACTGTTAGCAAAACCTGGCTCAATTTAATTCTAGTTACATATTTAACTTGATGGGGGCAGGGGGAGTGAATACAAATAGAACAGGTAAAGTAGTCCTTGCTATCAGGTAGCTTATACCACCATCTTAAGTGCGGAAAATAAACCCAGAAAAAATATGCTGAAGTCATAAGTTTAGCTTTTATTTTGTAAGGGAATATGTATTTTGAAGGGGCCAATGATCTAAACAGACCCTTCACAAGATTTTTATCCAGATCTCTTGACCCTTGTGTGCCACCTATTCAAGCAACAGAAGTAAGGGAGAGAGCTTTTTCATACAAGGGTTTTAGTTCCCTGTAAACATGCTTTTTCCTTTTAGTTTTCCTTCTTTAAGTTTTCTCATCACCCATTCTTACCAGGAACTCTTAAAAAAAAAGAAAAACTCAAAAAATAGATGAAAAAGAGAAGGAGTAAAAGAAGGAAAAAAAGGAAACAGCAACGAAAGAGGAAAGCATTGGGTGGAAGGGCAGAGAGGCAGAAAGTCGTGTGAAATCGCAGTATAGGGTACTTAGAAGGAATGGAGTCCATGTTCTTATCTTATGGGGTGGAAGTTTTTCCAGACACTTTCCTGCACACACTGTCTCCCCAACTTTCAAACGTAAACACACACGAGGCTGCTGCTTCCTCTCTTTTTGAGGAACTCAAACCAAAAACAGGAATCACTTCTCTTAATTAGTGCTGAGTAGACCAGGGTCTAGCCAGAATCAGGCAAGAACAAAATTTAGGTCAAAACTTATGACCTATGGACTGGAAATGTGGCTTTGGATATGAGAAGCTAATCTGTCTAGGATAAAAACATGCAGGCGGCTTACTTTATTAATCCCAAAGGAAAGGATTTGGGAAGACAAGAAAGGGAAAAATGAGCCTCCATGTCTCAAGGCCTTTCCCAGGAAACTTGATAGCTTATGGTATCATTTCTAACTGTCATTAAGTTATGATAGTTGTGATAGTTAGTTATGATAGAAATGATTAGAATGATCTAGTTTAGCATCACTGTCAAGCAGGACTGTTTAGGACAAAAAAAAAAAGCCCTACCTACTAAACAGCAAGAAGTAACTAATCACAGGCTTGATCATGATGTATAGAAATTAGTGGACCCTGGTAACTAAATTTAATTTCTGCATTGAATATTGTTATAATTTTCTGGGCATTAATTCAACAAAAATTTATTAAGAGTCTACTTTATGGTAGGCATTACGATAGATACTGGAGATATAAAGATCCATCTCAAATTTAAAGAAGCTCAATTCAGTGTCAGAGAATGAGATTTGGGGGCCGGCCAGGTGGCTCAAGCGGTTAAGTGAGCGCACTCTGCTGCAGCGGCCCGGGATTCGTCGGTTCGGATCCCGGGCACGCACCCATGCACAGCTTGGCAAACCATGCTGTGACGGTGTCCCATATAAAGTGGAGGAAGATGGGCGCGGATGTTAGCCCAGAGCCAGTCTTCCTCAGCAAAAAAAAGAGGAGGATTGGCAGATGTTAGCACAGGGCTCATCTCCTCACAAAAGAAAAAAAAAAAAGAGAATGAGATTTGAACAGATACTTATTATTAATGTAGTAAATACAGCAATAGATATGTACAGGGGAAATTAAGCCACAAGGGGAAGGGAGTCGTGTGATCAGGCTAGTCTAGCAATTAGGTGGGCAAAGAAGAAAAGGGTTTTCCACATAGAGGGGCCTGATAAAAAAGGTATTACAGGGCCGGCCCCGTGGCTTAGCAGTTAAGTGTGCGCGCTCCGCTGCTGGCGGCACAGGTTCGGATCCCGGGCGCGCACGGACACACTGCTTCTCCGGCCACGCTGAGGCCGCGTCCCACGTACAGCAACTAGAAGGATGTGCAGCTATGACATACAACTATCTACTGGGGCTTTGGGGGGAAATAAATAAATAAATAAAATCTTTAAAAAAAAAGGTATTACACAACAGTAGAACACCGCTGGAGCAGAAGATGATGAGAAATGTGAGCAATAGCGGGTTGTGGAAGTTAAGGACCTTAGACTTTATCCTACAGGCAATGAGAAACCATCAAAGGGTTTTCTTGCAGCACTTTAAAATGTCATTCTGTTGTTTTCGGGCCTCTGTTGTTTCTGATGAGAAGCCAGCTACAATTCATATCATTGTTTTCCTGTATTCATATATCTTTTTCTCTGGCTGCTTTTTTTTTTTTTTTTTAAAGATTTTCTTTATTTATTTTCCCCCCAAAGCCCCAGTAGATTGTTGTATGTCACAGCTGCACATCCCTCTAGCCGCTGCACGTGGGACGCGGCCTCAGCAGCGGTGCGTCGGTGCGCGCCCAGGATCCGAACCCGGGCCGCCAGCAGCAGAGCGCACGCACCCAACCGCTAAGCCACGGGGCCGGCCCTCTCTGGCTGCTTTTAAGATTTTGTTTCTTTATCAGCAGTTACACTATGTTTCTAGGTGTAGTTTTCTGTGCATATATCCTGCTTGGTTTCACTTATTTCCCTAGATCTGTCAATTGCTGGTTGTTGTTGTTTCCTTTTATCAATTTAGAAAACTTTTGGCCAATATTTCTTCAAATACTCTTTTCTGCCCCATTCTCTCTCTCTCTCCTTTTCTAAGACTACACTTATGCTAGACTTCTTAGTCCTTAGTACAGGTCATTCCAGGCTGTGTTCATTTTTTTTCAAACCTTTTTCTTTCTGTGCTTCAATCTGGATAATTTCTATTGAAAGCCAGTGTCTAATAATTCCTAGAAAATCTGAATGTTAATATTTTCACAAAAGCACAGGCACCCTACTAATGACTGTGGGTTCCTTTGGGGAAGGTTTGGAGACATATTAGTCAAGAAAACAGAAATCACAAGATATTACAACAGAAAGAATTTAGTATTGGGTATTGATGGACTGAAAAAGCAGAAAGGGAACACTGAAGTAGCCCAGAGGTAATAACTGTAGAGAGCAGCTGCCGCCCTAAGGCTTAGTGAAAAAGAGGAATCAAAGTTGGACTATCAGGTGTCAGAAGCTCAGAGGAATGACCCAGCTGAGCTGTAGCCCAGATCCCTAAGAGGCTGCTGTCCAGCTGGTCCTACTGCTACTGACAGGGGAATGATGACGCTGGTTTGGGAGGTGGAGGAGTGCCAAAAGAAGCTCAAGGCTGAGATCAGCTGCTGCTGCTGGAGCAAAGGGCTATTGCGTATTGATGGGGTAACAATGACAGAAACTGCAAGCAAACAGAAGGGAGGAAATCCTTTCTCCCCTTCTCCTGTCTTCCAGTCTCCCTCTAATGCCCTTTATTGGTGGAACATAGTGAGACACCAGCTGGCATAGGAAAAATGTAGTTTGCAGGGTATGAGCCATGGCATCATGGAGGAAAGTAAAGAAGGGTGAATTTGGAGCTAAGATAGCTCAATAACAATTGTTTAATACCCAGTACCATATCAACATTTGCTTGTGCTACATTAGTAAAATTGCCCAAATTAGACCCCAATTAACGCCACCTTATATGCTTTTGCAGACTTTTAGGCCCTTTTGAAAAGAATCTCAGGACACCATGTTATATCAATTTTCTGCTATACTGTGATTACTGCTAGTGTCTTTTTCAGGGGTAAGAAGTACCTTTACTGCAGCTCACACTTGTACTTGCTACAAAATCATAAACAAGAGCAGTTTTGGAAGAGATCTGTATAACTGAGGATAAGAAGACCCTGCCCCCAACATTAGGTCTCCCACCATCAGGCACAAAATGGCATAGACTAAATAGAGCTGGCAAGAATCTAGTCTTCTTCCTACCTCCACCTCCTATGCATTGCCTAATGAGGCCATAGAAAGGTGAAGACCAGTTTCCTATTCTAAGGTAGAACAATCACCATTGTCGTTGAAAAACCAGCTCCTTTCTTTTGTTCCCTCTTTCTTGCCTTAACTCAAGCTCCCTTACCCACCCTAATCACCTCTAGTTTTCTAACACAAGTAGATGACAAAACACGGGTTGGTATTTAGCATTTCAACTTATAGTGTACTTTTCACAAATGAAGACTTTTTACTATTGAGGGGTTTTTGTTGAACATTTGTAGAACACTGGACATGAGCAAGTCTTATGTTCGTTAGTGATGAAAGTTAACATTCTCCTTCTACCATAATCACCTTTTGTTAATAACAGTAAAAACACCAGGTTCATGATATTTCACATATTTAATATTTGGTTTTGAATATATTAGACTAGAATAAATTTTTCTACATCTGCATATATTAATTATATAGTATATAGCACTCTGTCAATTATACAACACAAAAGACACTTATAGGTAAACATTAAAATGGCAGTGTACCTATTAATAACTGGACCTTAACAAGATAATAATCAGGTAGTCATTTAATGGGAGAGTCTAGTATTTCCTGATAATCCTGCCTTCTTAAATTCCTCCAGTAAAGTTTATAGCCAGCAAGGACAAAAACACTAATCATAATGATTACCCCTCCAAAGACATCATAGACACTAGGAAATATGTGTAACACCAGAAGCTGCAAGACCATAGCTACCACAATCTCCAGATGTTGTACTGTGCTGACCAAAGCTGGATGGAATTTGTCCAAAGCATAATAAACTCCTAAGAATGCTGCAGTAGAACAGACACATATAGCAATGAGATAACTCCAGGTTTCTCCATCTAATGGGATGATGGGTTCTTGAAGAACGAACATAGTAGATACTCCCCAGACTGTCCCAGTCCAACCAAAGGTAAACAATGCAGTCCACATGCTGATCTTCTCCTTAATGGATCTGTATACTATCATGGAAAGAGCAGTGGTCAGTCCAGCCATCACGGTCATAGTGTACCCAAAGGCTTCTTTCCAGGCATTTAACAAAGAATTGTCTTCATCAACAATGTTAGGGATCATGACAAGACAAACACCTAAGATGCTGCAAACAACTGTAGCCATGTCAACATAAGCCATTTTCTCATCTACAAGTAAAAAAGCCAAAATGGCACTAAAGACTGTGGTTGTGGCTCTCCACATAGTGGTCCCATTGCTGGGAGGAACAATTGAAAACGATGTATAAGCACAGGTGATAGAGATGACATTGCACACACCATAAAAGAAGAGACGTAATCTGTATCCACTAGGTCCAAAAGGCGCCTCCTGGTAGTAACACACAACTAACACAGATAAGAGCTGCAAGACAGAACGGATAAAAATCAGTTCTAGAGATGGAACTTTAGAACGATCAGAAACAAGCCTAGTGATAAGAGCTACACATCCATGAGCCAAAGCAGATCCAAACAGCACTATCCACATTTTTCTGGATTGAAAAATATTTTTTTCTGCAAAACTCTGGAATTGTCCAATCTCATTGCTCATTGGGTCTTCAGTTGATGGAGGTCGGGTATCCATGGTTCCAAAGGAAGTTCTTCCTTTTTTTTTCATTTCACTCAGTAGGCCTTTCTTTGGATTTTCTTCCATAAAATTTCCATAGTCTTCATTGATTTCCTCATATCCATCATCCCCAGGCTGGGGATAATGAGAAGTATATTTCACCATCACCGTGTTGGGATGTATTTTCACCCGTTTTTTCACTGGATATTTTTTGGTGGGAGAAGTATCCATTTCTTCAGATAATCAATTCTATTTAAGAAGGAAAAAAAAAAGACAAATGTACATATTCATTCATTCGAAATTTAGTTTTAATTTCTATTATATGCACCAATTCAATAATATATAGTAGAGGTTAGAACAGAAGTTAAAAAAAAAAAAGTAATAGGAAGAGATGATTTGGCAATATCAGGTGTATGAGGCCCAATAAAATCATCTACCCTTTTTTCACTCTCATCGTAAGTCTGCCCCTATTTCTCATTTTGCTTATTCTTTGTCTAATTCAGCTCTATTTCGTATCTTTACATTACAAACAACTGATATTTTTCCATCTTTTCATCCCTACCTGTCTCTCCACCCATCCAATAAGAAAAATACAGAAAAATAAATAACAACTTACATCAAATCTTTCCTTCTCATTGTGTCCATTTGTCTGTATTATAAATTATATATGCATAAGTCCAAAGTCTTTTGCATAATCACTTCTGTGTAATACCAGAATTAGCCTTATATTACAAATTATAGTAATTTTTTTAACATTTATTCTGGGTTCCCCATACATTTTCAGATATATAGATACACTAAAATTAGAAAATAAATAAAATGGATTTAGTGACATTCGTGCATTGTTGGTGTGTACAACCTTACTGATGAGCAATTGGGCAATATGTATTAAGATTTTAACTGAAACTACTCTCTAATTCAGCAATACTACTTCTAAAATTTTACCCTAAAGAGATGATCACAAGATGCTTTTTACCTTATGTGTAAAAAAAAAGGAAAAAATAAGAATACATATTTATATTTGCTTATATAACATAAAGAAATTATGGAAAGATACAAAAGAAACTAATAATTGTTGGAGTGGGACAGGGAACAAGAGTGGAAGAAAACTTTTTTATCATATACTTATTTAGATTTTTATTTTTGAATCACGATAATGTTCAAAAATTAAATTACAAACTAAAACAAAATGTTCATCTCTTATTTAAGAAAAAGAGAGCATACAAAAAAGTGTGGAAAAAAATGTATGAATAGGAGTGTGGAAAAAAATATCAATAGGAGAGTTCATGGTAGCTTACTACAATGACCCTTCAAATACTATGCTATGCATCTATTAAAAACCACAACGCAGATCTTTATTGACATGGAAAGATGTCCCTGACATATTGTTGAGTGGGAAAAAGTTAAGCTTGTTGTAAGGATTAAATGAGATAATGCATATAAAGAATTTGCCACAGTGTTGGCATATAGTAAACTCTCAATAAATGTTAATAAATTCAGGTTCCTTTCACCTACAATTAACTCTTTTGAAACACTGGGTATCTTCTACAATGTTACTCTTTCTTTGAGACCTGTATTTATTCACTCAGTTCTCTTTCCTTCCTTCTTTCTCTCTCTCTCTTTCAATGAAAAATTTTCTATTTCTTTCCTAAGGATTCCTTTTCTCCCCCCTAAAAGAAAAAAAAAAAAGGAAGAAACCTTTTTATTTTTTTGTCTTCATGACATACTCCCTGTTCCCTGCCAAAAACTCATCAGTTCCAGGATCTTAAACCATGGTCCAGGAATCAAATCCTATTTTGTTCTTGGACACCATCTGGGTAGCCAACTGTTCCATTCCTGTTTACTCCTTTCTCTTCTAAACAACACCACCTTCAGCTGGAAGAAGTCATTTGAAAAAACACCACCTGTGCCTCAAGCCCTTTAGTTTCCTAGCCTGGACCTCCCACTTGCAGTCCTTCCTGCATGTTGCTATCAGGCTAATCTGATGTTCTTTTTTTCCAACTTTTATCAGGACATTTCCACTTCAAATCATGACTTCAGCTTCATTAATCCCAAACTGAATTAATCATCTTGGTCTCCCAAATAGATTTTCCTTCCCTAACTTCCTCATTTATGATTGTGATACCACCATTTTTCCAGTTCCCCAAGCTAGAAATCAAGGAATGCTCTGAATTATCCTTTCTGCTGTCACACTTCGATGTGGTCGTCAATCTCATTGTTTTTGTCTTTGAAATATTTCTCAGATTTTCCTTTCTCTTCCAATTCTATTTTCCCTTTGGATTCTGGATCAGGTGATCATGAATTCCTATCTAGAATATTGCAACAGCATCCTAACTAGCCCCCTTGAATCCCAGTTCTTCTCCACTAAAATCCATCTATATTATACCATTGTCATATTAATCTGTCTTTAAAAGATTCAGAACAAAACAAAACAAAAAACTTCCCTCAAGCTTTCCCCATTCAAGAACCTACAGTGATTTCCTACTGACTGCCTCACTGAATCGCAACTCCTCTGCCTGGCCCTCAAGACTCTGCTTAGTCCAGCCTCTATCAACACTTGGCTCCTTAACTCACATACTTTGCTCTGATCCGTCCAGTGTCCTCCCTGTCCTCATTCCCCACATGAACCAATCATTTCTCTAAGCCTTTATGCTCATTAGTTTCCCCTCTGCTCCAACTTGCTACACACTGCTCATCTTTTAAGAAGGCCCAGTCCAATTCTGCCTTTTAGAAACAAGCATTCCCTGACCACTCAAGCCACTTATTTTTTCCTTCTTTGTTTAACATCTGGAGTAGTTCTTCTAATATTTATAATCTAATAATTTTGTTATTTCGTTGTCTCAACTCAGTGGAGTTTTGTCTCCAGTTGTTGTGCTCAAATTTGCTATGTTAAATCTCCTTACATTGCTGCTCAGCAAGCATCTTAATGACATCTCAGTTAGATCCCATAATTTCCCACTTGCTGTTCACTGTTAAACCTTTGTCTAATCCAAAGGTTTCCCCTCCCCCACTGCAGGCCAGATTTGTAGCTCCAGGA
This sequence comes from Ceratotherium simum simum, assembly GCF_057802395.1. Classification (NCBI taxonomy): domain Eukaryota; kingdom Metazoa; phylum Chordata; class Mammalia; order Perissodactyla; family Rhinocerotidae; genus Ceratotherium; species Ceratotherium simum. The sequence goes on from NC_141904.1 coordinate 16,133,542, forward strand.
GCATGAATAGGGAGAGGATGTGGTCTGCTATTTTACTCCTTCTCCCATTTCCTCCCTTTGGAATCTATAGGACAGCAATATGGTCTGCCTCTAGGACACCTCCTCCATCCTCCTCTTCTAGGCTCTAGCTCCACTGGTGTACTGGCACAGGGAGGAAGGAAAAGGAAAGGGACACGTTTCATATATTGGCTGATATTATGTGATGGCTTTTTCTTTTTTTCTCTTGTGAGCAAGATCAGTCCAGAGCTAACATCCCTGCCAATCCTCCCTCTTTTTGCTGAGGAAGACTGGCCCTGAGCTAACATCCGTGCCCGTCCTCCTCCACTTTATGTGGGATGCCGCCACAGCGTGGCCTGACAAGCAGTGCATTGGTGTGCACCAGGGATCTGAACCCAGGCCACCAGCAGCGGAGCACACGCACCTAACTGCTACACCACGGGGCAGGCCCATGTGATGGCTTTTTGATGTATAAAGTTGGCTAGGCTGAACTACATTCCCCAGTTATCTAACCAAACACTAATCTAGGTGCTGCTGTGAAGGTATTTTGCAGATGTGATAAAAGTCCCTAATAGGGGCTGGCCCAGTGGCACAGCGGTTAAGTGCCTGCAATCCGGCGGCCCAGGGTTCGCAGGTTCAGATCCCAGGCGGGCACCAATGCACCGCTTGTCAAGCCATGTGGTGGTGTCCCATATAAAGTAGAGGAAGATGGGCATGGATGTTAGCCCAGGGCCAATCTTCCTCAGCAAAAAGAGGAGGATTGACAACAGATGTTAGCTCAGGGCTAGTCTTCCTCATGAAAAATGAAAAAAAATAAAAAAATAAAAGTCCCTAATAAATTGACTTTAAGTTAAATCAAAAGAAATACTATCTGGGGTGGGCCTGACCTAATCAGGTAAGCCCTTTAAAAGAGGGCTTTAGGCTTTCCTTGAGCTCAGAGATTCCAAACAGTTCATGCCCTTGGGGTTCCAGCCTGATCTTCCTTTCCTTACTGCCTGTGGACAACAAGCTTCAACCTCTGCTCATGGGGTCCCAACATGTTCTTGATTTCTTCCTGCTTGCCTGCCCTACAGACTTCAGACTTGCTTATCCAGCCCCCACAACTGCATTAGCCAATTTCTTGTAATAAATCTCCTACTGGTTCTGTGTCTCAGGTTAAAACCTGAGTCTGATACATGTTAGAATTCTCTCTTTGATTGTTGTCTTTGTTTCTCTGTTAACTCTGATAGGCCATTGATACTGTTGCAGGCATCCAAATGCAGGCTTTCTTGGGTAAATGCTGTAGGGTCTCCCCAGGGCACAAATCCCTGATGTGGGAGAGCCTCCTGCTCTAGGGCTCACGGCTCATGGTTTTTTGCTGCTTGGCCCTCTTACCTGGAGAGCAGCTCTCTTGGGCAGGTACGAACAGTATTCACTTCACCCCAGGAAACTCACATATCCTTACCACTCCAATGAGTGTACAGGCCACTCACTGTGGCCCCCTTCTCTCCAATTTTATTTCTCTTTGCTCAAGCAAGCAAAGGGCAAATTAAAATGCGCTGTCTAAGCAGACTTCCAACTGGGGAATGAGAAGGCGCACCCAGTCGTTGCAAATAATGATCTAGTAACCTTCACCCTCAATCAGCTCTAAGGGAGAAGTTCCCTCTCTCCCATCCCCCATCAGGAAAAAGCACAACATTCCTCTTAGACCAAAGGCCCATAACAGATAATATGATCCCTGTGACAGACTGTATTTTCCAAAGAGAGCCACTAACCTAGTATCTCCCATAGAGGAAGATGGGCACGGATGTTAGCCCAGGGCCAATCTTCCTCAGCAAAGAGAGAAGGATTGGCAACAGATGTTAGCTCAGGGCTAATCTTCCTCACCAAAAAAAAAAAAAACAAAAACAAAACTTCTTCAGTCTCTCTAATTTTCATTTACTTTCAGGCTTAATGAATACAGTTCTTGAAGAAAACCTGGAATTCTGACTAGTTCTTACATTTTTGCACATGTAAGTCTTTCAACATGTGAGCATTTCAATATTAATTGAGGCACCACATGGCCAGCACCATGCTAGGCTCTATAAATATGATGATAAATAAAACAGGCATGGTCCCTGCACTCATAGAGTTTACAGACTAGCGAAAGAGACAACAAGTAAGTTCAAATTTAATATTTTATTGAGTTAATAATGCAAGCAACTACATGAAGTACGGGGAGCTGTTGGAGTACATATAAAAGGTATCTAACCCAAATATGGGGGATCTTAGCAGGTTTCCAGGTGGAAAGGACGCCCGAATTGGGACTTTAGGCATATGTAACAATTAGACAAGTAAAGAGGAGAAGGAAAAACAATCTGTTTTTCTAGAAACAAAAAATTTAAGAGTCAGAAATGTTAGTTTTGAGTTCTGGCTCTGCCACCAACTAGAGTAATAATTATGTCTATTTTAAGAGAAAGAGTTTTAGATAATTGTTGGGATCTTTTGACTCAACTTGCTTCAAAATCACTTTGTCTTTCTAATAATTTCACACTTCTAGTATTGTGATTTCTCTCCCATGCAAGACCACTGTGCAATTCAGTGATCACAACTTTCTACCACCTGCGCAAAGTTGTTCTGACCAATGTGCCAACTCAACTTCTCCTCCTTCCTCACAGAGACGAGGGGTCTGAACTAATCTCCTGGCTCCAGTTCCTCTGACAGGATTTACATGGAGAGGTGCCCTCGAAGGCAGAGCTGTCCATTTCAGCTGTGTGCAGCCACAGGGCTGAACAGGGGGATATGAAACAATAGGACAGAGGACCAGCCTGCCTGGCTACAAATGTATCAACCTGAAATGGTAGATGCAAACAGATTAAAAGGATGCATAGTTTGACCTCTGCTTGAACAATGGGCACAATTCAGTGTGGAAAGCCTGAAACCAATATTTTTGTCCAAAAGAGGCACTGTTTCCTAAGCTGCAACCCACAACGTAAGGCCAAAGATCACTTCTCTCCTAAAGTTGAGAAAATTAACACTGACATCTCTACTGTCTTGGCAGGAATCCTTAGGATAATCCCCTCAAGGTGCCTAAGAAATGCCACTCGGTAAGGAGAGTTTCTTTCTTTAGTTACCAAACTGATCCCTAAAATAGTAAAAAGTCTTACATATAAAGCTGGCTAGTGCAACTTGATTATAACATAGTGGTTTAAATGTAGGCACAGATGCGATATTTGACCCTTGTGAATGAGACTGGCTTTTAACTAAATATTTATAAAGAACTGATAGGTTACTAGCTTCTACCTGAGCAGCCTAGCCCTGAGACATCTAATTACCCGCAGTGTGCTTGGACAGTCTCATCCCTGAATGAAAATGCAAAGAGTATACCTAACTGGCCACCTGAAAGGGAGAACCCAAAACCATCTTTCCAGGATATCATGAGACATCAGGACATGCACAGGCTCTGTGCTGTTAAATGTAACTCCTGAGACCTGCTGAGAGAAGCCATTCCTCCCACCAAACTGATGAAAAGGGGCCCATAACTCTGAGGCCCCAAAGGCTGTCAGCATGATTCTACTACCCATCCTTATGCTGAACCCTGCCTGGCATAATCCTTAACACCCCTCTTTGAATAGGGATTCTTCACTCTCTTCCCCACTGCAACTCATGAGGATCAGGAGAACTAGAGGCAACATTTCAGTTTGCTTGTACTTTATTAATATTTTTTGAGTCTGTATCTTTGTGTAAAGGCTCACTGCTTTAGAGGAAGAAGAACCTGCTTCTAAGCTCTGGAACTAGAAAATTAGTTCTTAAATAAACCAATAAAGTAGAGTTTGAGAAAGAAGAAGAATGATAATAAGTGAGAAATAACAGAGTACAAGGTAAAGGACATGCCCTTTCTTGTATGAGGCACACTGAGGAAGCAAGGAATTTATCATGAGGAATTAAATGTTTGCTCTTCTTAGAAGGTATGATAATATTCATGTTGCATGTAAGTGGCAAATGATCAAAATGAACCAAGTTTATAATCAAATCATGAAATTGAACGGTTTTATGAAGATGTAAAAGAGAGGCTGCAGGAGAAGTTAATTGTACAAGACTTCAGTCAAATACTCAGATTATATAGTAACCCACCACAGGCAAATTCAACAGAGGGAAAAAAATAAAAGAGGAGACATGCAGTCTAGTAGTCTCCTATGGTAAACCAACTGAATGTTATCTCTATAAAATATGAAAAGAAATTTCAGAGCAATCTGGACAGGATCATTCCAAGTCAGATGTATTACATAGGACAGATATACCATAGCTAATGGCAGAACTTGCAATAAAAACACTGATATGGCATCAGATTATTGCTTGACAAACAACAGTGCATCTACATCTCTCTTAGGAAAACAAAAAATAAGGCACATAATCATTTCACCCTCTGTAACACTTAGATTAAAGCACCCTTGCAATGGGCTATCGGAAAGAGATTATAAAGACAAAGACCTTGATTTAGCCAGAGTCATGGCAACATTTTCAGCACTCTAACAGAAACAATAAGAATTAGGATAAAAGCAAGAATGAGAAAACAAATAGAATAAAGAAAGGCAAAATTAATAGCTCTAAAATCCAGTGAAAACAAAAGGAAAGATGGGAGAAGTCAATGATAACAATACCATCAATAGCCAGAGGTATTGATATTTACATTTTTACAATATGCTAAGCACTAAACATGGGTTAACTCAGCTTTGAGAGGAAGTGTAACCTAGGAGGTTTTGGAGTAGGGGAACATTGGGGAAGGGTGGAAAACTAAAACTTTGGAGAAAGCTAATGGCCTACCTCACTTTGAACTGAAAGAATTTAAAGGAGGTAAAGGGAAGTACTCACTTTAGGAAACTAATTCAGTAGATATTATTGAACATACTCTATGTGAAAGGCACCAGGTAGGCCATGTGGAGCAGATCAGTAGGTTCTATTGTTGAAGAGAATTTATTCCAAAGTTTTGTCTAGAACTTTGTCACTTGTACCCCAAATTAGTCTCTCCTCCCTACTCTTCTCTCACTCTTTCCTCTTCCCAATCCCCTCCTTCTTTCCCCACCTTACCCTCTCAACTTTCCTCTCGTCACCCACAGACACACCCCTGTCTGACGTTCTAGCCCAGAAGCAGTTACCACTTATTTATGCAAATAATCTCAGGAAATATTTATTTCATTGCCTTTAAGGACAAAGCATTATTACTGTCAGAATCACATTCTGCTTTCAGAATACAAGAAACTATTTTCATTTTCCTGAAATCATAAGTTCTCTGACCGGAAATAGGGGTGATGACAAAATATCTGCGTGGAAAGGAGGAGAACAGCCTCAGTCATGTGACCACCCCTCCCACTGAGAATCCCACCCTAAAACCGGGCCTCCCACCATCCAAACTAAATTGTAGGCATTTTCGCTACTCTGGGCCTTTTCCCTGTGCCATTTGGTACTTACCCTCTGCCTCCTTTTGTCATTTTGTTCTCTTTGTGTATGACATTGTTAAGTTTTAAAAAGTAGTGGTTCCTCCAGTGTGTGTTTGGGGAGGAGGGAGGACAACCTAAGTGCCCAAACAGATGAATGGATAAAGAAAATGTGGTATGTCAGTACAATCGAATATTATTCAGCCATAAAAAGAAATAAAGTTCCAATATATACTACAAGATGGATGAACTTTGAAGACATTATGGTAACTGAAATAAGCCAGACATAAAAGAACAAATATTGTATGATTCCACTTATATGAGGTATTTAGAATAGGCAAATATATAAAAATAGAAAATAGATTAGAGGTTACTAAGGCCTCTACCAGAGGGAATAGGTAGTTATGCTTAATGGTTACAGAGTTTCTGTTTTGTGTAATGAAAAGGTTTTGGAAACAGATAGTGGTGACGGCTGCATAACATCGAATGTAATTAATGCCACTGAATTGTACACTTAAAAATGGTTACAATGATAAGTTTTGTGTTACGTATACTTTACCACAATTTTTTAAAATACAAAAAGAAAAAGGGTGGGGGGGAAGTAGTGGTTCCTCCACTGTGTTTTAAGGGAGAGGGGGAGGCAGTGCTAGGTATTGGTATTTTTTAAAACTTCCCCAGTAATCCTAATGTATAATTTTATTGTGTGAGAACCACTTGACTAGATCATCTAAGGGCCCTTCTGACTTTAAGATTTAATGAATCTATGGGCTGCTGTGTGGCTTAAGGAAGAGAGAGTGCACAGGGCTGGAAATTTAAAATAAAAAAGTGGATACTGAAGCCACACTGCCTGGATTTTAATCCCAGCTACAGAACCTATTAAATATGTGACCTTGGGCAACTTACTTCACCTCTTTACCTATTTTCTCTTTTGTAAAACTGCAATAATATTATTATCTCATAGGGTAGAATAAGAATATTAAATCAGTTAATACATACAAAACACTTAGTATCTGGCACCTAGCAAGCACTCAGTAAATTTCAGTTCTTTTTTCACGTTACAGTCATGTGCCACATAATGACTTTTCGGTCAACAAAGGACTGCACATATGGTGGTCCCATAAGATTAGTCCCATACAGCCTGGGCGTGTAGTAGGCTATAGCATCTAGGTTTGTGTAAGTACTGTAGGGGAGGAAGAAATTTTCCTCTACCCTTCTAGGTTCTTCTGGCTGGTCTAAGAATTAAACTGACATGAGACCGATTAACAGGAGAAAAACTAACAAAAGTTTAATAACATGTGTACATGGGAGAAACCCAGGAAAACAGGGTAACTCACCAAAATGGACGAAGCCCTCACTTTAAACACCATCCTCAGCTAAAGACAAAAGAAGATGCTGGGGGTGGGGAGAGTCAGGGACTTCAAAGGGAAAGAAGGCAATTCACAGGTAGGTGAAAAGGAGCAAACGTTTGGAAAACAAGTGTTTGGCCACACAGAAACAGAAGAACACAGAGGGGAGTCCAACAAACAGGCTTTTCTAGGTTCCTCCTTGTCCACCACCTAGTTCATGTTATGCTAAGGTGATAGCTCGCTGCGTGAGACAGGTATTTGTTTTTTTTTTTTTTGTGAGGAAGATCAGCCCTGAGCTAACATCCGTGCCAATCCTCCTCTTTTTGCTGAGGAAGACTGGCTCTGAGCTAACATCTATTGCCAATCCTCCTCCTTTTTCCCCCCAAAGCCCCAGTAGATAGTTGTATGTCATAGTTGCACATCCTTCTAGTTGCTGTACGTGGGACGCGGTCCTCAGCATGGCCGGAGAAGCGGTGCATCACTGAGCCTCGGGATCCGAACCTGGGCCGCCAGTAGCGGAGCGCGTGCACTTAACTGCTAAGCCACGGGGCCGGCCCTGAGACAGGTATTTTTATCTGAATTCTTTTAGGCAGTTAAGGGAAAGTAACAAGAAAAACTTTCTAAGTCTTTTGTTTCTTAAAAATAATCAGCCTAAAATAATCCTCATGTTGAAGAAACACATTTCAGGGTGGCAGATTTTGTTTCCCTTCAGTACACTCTACGATGTTCGCACGACGAAATCACCTAACGATGCACTTCTCAGAACGTATCCCTGTCATTAAGCGACGCATGACTATATCCTATCTGCCTGGAATGACCTGGTCCTCCCTCTCTCTGCCCTTGTCTACCTGTTGAGCTAACATTTGTGCTTCAGTGGTTTGCTCAAGTGTTACTTCCTCCTTTGCAAAATCTTCACTGGCCTCTCATCTTTGTATCTCACTGTCCCTGCATTTGTTTATATCCTGTCTTTCCCACCAGACTGTACATTTCTCGATAGCAGACTCTCACCATTATATCTTCAGCCATTAACACAGTGCCTGGCACGCACTGACACTCAATAAACGTTTGTTGGATGGAATGAAGTAGATTTGAAAACCAAGAAGGAGGAGACATGGAAAAGAATGGGGAATGATGTTAAGACTGTTGACATCTCTGTAGGATCTTATAGGCCCAGATATCCATGTCTGCTGTCTTAGTATCACTGTTGAATCAATGGTAATCTTAGGTAACTGAAAACCTATAGTTTCCCTTGATAATCCAAACTACAGAAATGTTCAGAAGAATTCTCCCTATCCTCTGCCTTTAGCCAGATTAGTCAGGATTATCCAGAGAAAAAGAATCAATAGGATGTGTATATATACATATATAGAAAGATTTATTTTAAGGAATTAGCTCACGTGATTATGGAGGCTAGTAAGTCCAAAATCTGCAGGGGGCAGGGGCAGCAGGCTGGAGACCCAGAGAAGAGTCAATGCTTCAGTTCAAGTCCAAAGGCTGTCTAAGGCAGAATTCCCTCTTGCTCAGGAGAGGTCAGTCTTCTGTTCTAGTCAGTCCTTCAACTGATTAGATGAGGCCCACCCACATTATGGAGGGCAATCTGCTTTACTCAAATCCACCAATTTAAATGTAAATCTCATCCAAAAACACCCTCACAGAAACATCCAGAGTAATCTTTGACCAGCCAAGTTGATACATAAAATTAGCCATCACAGACTCATCCTCTACTTGTCCTTCACATGGACAAAAGTTCTGGCTATTCCAAACTACAGGAAATTCTTTAAATATGTCATGCTCTTTCATGTCTCTGGGTCTTTATATATGCTATTCCTTCTTTATAGAACACTCTTTTCCTGCTTTTTCACCTGGTAAATTCCTGTTCATTCTTCAAGGCCCAGATTAAATACCACCTCTCTGGAAAACTTTCCTAGGCCACTCCCATGCCAATCTGAGTTAGATGCCCACCTAGTGCTTTCATTATACAATAGTAATCATAGAATTTATTGCGCTGAATTATAACTGTGTTTTTGTCTTTCTCTTCCACTAGACCTGTGAGGGTTTTAACCCCACAGGTATTAAAATTAGGTATGACTAATTATTATATTTGCAGCACCTAGCACAGTGCTTGGCATGAAATGGGTGTTTAATAAGGGTTTGTTGAATGAGTAAATGGATTATCTTTTTTAATGAAGCAAATTTTGCTAAAAACAAAATATAAGTAATATAAATAAATGGGTTTAAATGGATAGTAACTCAAATAGGGAGCCTTATCCATTAAAACACTTTAAAGTCCTTAATACTATCTCAAGAATAATAAAACATTAGGGTGTGCAGTTTGGCTATTAAGAGAATTTGTGTATTTAGTTCTATCTCTGGCTCTATTTCTACTGCTAGGTCTCCCATGTTTCCCTTAACATTAAATTCCTCAGTCATAACTGGAGCTGTTCCTTAAGTAATGTGTATCTGCTTTCTTAATTAAACCATTCTCAGTCAACTAGGAAGGGTGCTGGAGACACATGTCTGTCGGCATCACCAGGCTGAACTTCAGTTGCTATTTCCCTGCTTTCCCTGCTTCCCTATTCCTCAGTTTGGCCCAGTCAAGTGAATCCCACCACCACCGAGTCCAAGGAGTTCCTCATCAGGCTCCCTTTGGCTTGCTCAGGACAAGCCTCTGACTCGGGAGCTACCTACCACCATCAGATTTCTAAATAGAAAACAACTTTCTGTTTATTCCTATTACAAAAGCAATCTATGTTTATTGTAGAAAATTCAGACATGTGGGAAAGTAAAGAAAGTAAAAACCACTCACAATCCTACCACGCAGAGATAACTACTGACACTTCTAGGCCTTTTTCTATTTGTGAACATTTTTTTTTCTAAAAATGGCATCAAGCACTATATCTTATCTTATAACTTCCCCATTTTACTGATCAATACATTGTAAACATTTTTCCATGTCATTAAATATCCTACAACATCATTTTTAATGGCTAGTTGATATGGATCCAACAACGGGCTTTGACCACAACAGGTCAATCATTAACTTCAGCTTTCTGAGAGCTAAAAGGCAAGTGGGATGACCAATGTCAGCAATCTTTTCTGCAGGAATAGATCCACAACCATCACAGGAAACGCCAGGACATATGTGAAAATGAACAGATGACAATTTTGCAGTTTTCCCACTGAATATAAATGAAGACATGGCTTTTGACAGCCAACGGAAGGTTGTGCAAGAACAAACAGGAGGTAAATCAAGAGTATTCATGTTTGCCTCTTGTTCTCCGTTCAGATGTCATCTATGGAGAGAAACTAGCTGAGACTAAAAGTGAAATCAAGTGTGTCTTCCTTCACATTTTGTGTGTTTGTTTAGGACCAATCCACCGTTTGCCTTTGAAAGGATTTGAGGCAACCATTCAATTAGAGTTAAAGGAAAAATGAAATGACAGGAAATATCAAGCACCGACGCTTCCAAGCACCTGGGATGTGCCCTTTTGGATTGTCTGGTCCTGAATATGGCTCTAGATTCTCTAATTATAATGATAGCTGTGTTTATTTAGCCCCTTCTCTGTGCCAGGCGTATACTAAGAACTTTATTTTCTCATGTAAAGGTCAAAACAACTCTATGAAGTAGGTATTATAATCTCCATTTTACGTGTGAGGAAATAGGTTCTGGGAGGTTGGGTAACTTGCCAGTTAGTGGGTGACATAACCAGTTAATGGTAGAGACAAGATTCAGATCCAGATCTGCCTTCCCAAGCCCTTTCTTCTATACTACACAGCAAAGTAATCACCCATGGTAGGCAGAATAATGCCCCCCACTCCCCACCAAGATGCCTACATCCTAATTCCCAGAACCTGTGAATACATTACCTTATACAACAAAGGAGAATTAAGGTTGCAGATGGAACTAAGGCAACTAATCAACTGACCTTAAAATAGGGAGACTATCCTGGATTATCTGGTTGGGCCCAATATAATCACAAGAGTCCTTCAAAGTGGAAGACAGAGACAGAAAAGCCAGAGGAGATGTGACAACAGAAGCAAAGTCAGAGTGACGCAGTGTGAGGACTCAGCCTGCTGTTGCTGGCACTGAAGAGAGAAGGGAGTCATGAGCCAAGGAATGTGGGCAGCCTCTAGACACTGGAAAAGGCAAGGAAATGGATCCTTCCCTAGAGCCTCCAGAAAGGAACACGCCCTGCCAACACCTTGGTTTTAGCCCAGTGATACCCGTGTTGGATCTCTGACTTATAGAACTGCAAGATAGTAAATTTATGTTGTTTTAAGCCACCAAGTTTGTGGTAATTTGTTACAACAGCAAACAGAAAACTCATACACCATCATTCTGTGAACATCTAAAGATCAGATTTGTATTCTTAGACAGAAAACCCACACACTTAGTACAAGTGTGGACAAAAGAACTGTTTGAATGTAAATCCAAGATTTTGCCTAGAAAAGAGTTTTTGATCTTCTTAAGATCTAAAAAAGTGTAGGATGAGACTGCAAAGTTCTGGGTCAAGTGACATGGACAAGATTATTTCAGCCTGAGACAGAAACAACTTGCTGGCTTGCTTGCCTCCTGAGATACTGTTTGAAATGTCTGTTTTAAGAACCACATCCTCGTGGATCATCTAGACAAAAGTGCATTATAAAACATCTCTCAATGGCTGAGCGAACTGGCCTGCTGGATGTAGTTATTAAATATTGAATCAGGGGCCGGCCCCGTGGCTTAGCGGTTAAGTGCGCGCGCTCCGCTGCTGGCGGCCCAGGTTCGGATCCCGGGTGTGCATCGAGGCACCACTTCTCCGTCCATCCTGGGGCCGAGTCCCACGTGCAGCAGCTAGAAGGATGTGCAGCTGTGGCATACAGCTATCTGCTGGGGCTTTGGGGGGAATAAATAAAATCTTTAAAAAAAAAAAAAAAAAAATATTGAATCAGGGGCCGGCCCCGTGGCTTAGCGGTTAAGTGCGCGCGCTCCACTGCTGGCGGCCCAGGTTCGGATCCCAGGCGCGCACCGACGCACCACTTCTCTGGCCATGCTGAGGCCATGTCCCACATACAGCAACTAGAAGGATGTGCAACTATGACATACAACTATCTACTGGGGCTTTGGGGGAAAAAAATAAATTAATTAAAATTAAAAAAAAAAAAAATAAATAAATATTGAATCAGAACTTTGGTTGGATGCACCAAATAGGACTTTGGATTAATAACCAATGCTGGACAACAGGTCTAACCAATTTGGAGGCAGCTGATCTGAATCTGAATTCTGCCTCTATCATTTTCTACCTGTGCATACATCACTTGACTTTCCTAAACCTCAGTTTTTTCTTCTGTAAGATGGGCTGATGTTACCAACTTGAAGAGTTATTAATAAGGATTTAATGAAAATATACATCAAAAGCACCTAGAACAATACCTGGCATATAGCAGGTATTCAATAAATACTAGTTTGCTTCCTTCCTCTTAGTCAAATACTGTGGAGATTTTGCTTCCTTCCTGTTAGTCAAATACTGTGAAGAAATGCTTATTTTCCTCTCTGCTCTGTTTCTATAGCAAGAAGGCTTATATATAGTTTATTAATTGCTAGATTAGGAATTTTCTAAAGCATAAAACCATGCATTCTAGGAAATATGCTTAGATGCCCAACTTGAAATCTGCTCCTCCAGCCCTTTCAATGATTTAAAAAATAAAAAAACCTTCTGATTTCTTGTATTATATCTCTTTCTGATTGAAAGAGCTAGAGTGATTTTTGTTATCTGCAACTAAACCCTGTCAGATACACAGATACACTGGCATACCATGTAATATTTAAAAACAAATCCCATCAATCAAGGCACCTCTCCTGCCTACTCTGCTTTTAACAATATTATTTTAATACAGAAGCCAATAAAGCATTAATAGTTTGAAATTTATAGAAGAGTATTCATTTACACATAATGCCAGTCTAATGAATCAAAGACAGAAGGTAATGCTGGTGATCCCTTCTAATAGCCTTAAATTGTTACTGACTCTTTTCTTGATGAGATATGATGGTGTATAACAGTAATTCATAGTAGATAATTTGCCTACATTTTGTTCCTCATGTAGTTACTGTTTTGGGGAAATAGCCTATAATTTTTCAACAAAGCTAGAATAGATTTTTGAAAGAATCAACCAGGATTGGTTGGTAGTCTGGGGTAATAATAACATAAGATTCCTTAAAGATGAGTAGGAAGCTCATACTGAAGAAATGCATGTCAATTGTGACAAGTACGGATTTAGGACTGCTAATTAGGACAGAATATGAATAATTACTTCAAGCCATCTTCTATTAGGAACCTCTTAAATTTTACGTGATTACTTAGTTCTCTGGAAATGCAATTATCAAGGCAAATTTGTTTTCTCATAACTCCCTTGCACACTCTGTCCACTCTCCCAACCACTTCTCAAATCTTCATGTAGGCCCAGCTAGCAAATTCCAGGCCAAAGAGCAAGTACTAAAATTCATTCACACCTCTGATTTTTAAAGTGCTCTTTTTGAGAAGACTCAGAGCCACAGAGAAGTCAGGAGCTGTCATAGTATGACTCCACCTCCTCCCACATCCCTGCTGGCAGGACTTGTCAGCATATGTCAAGTTTTCTGGGTTTTGCACAACACAAGGTGGCTCCTTTAATCTGCCATGTCCACTCCTTCAACAGAGCCAGGCACCGTCCAAAGGGAGCATGCCAAGTCACAATCTCCTTTGTGGCCTATGAGTTCCATGAAGGCAAGGGAGTTCTCATTCATATTTGTGTTCCTGGCAGACACAGCACATTTAATAAATGTTGATGGAAAAAAAATAAAGACTCAGTCCTGAACTGCGTTCTACAACTGCTCTTTGAACTTTGTCTCATCCTGCTATCAGCTATTACAGGCTCTGCTATTTTTTCTCCCCTTTCTGCCCCGGTTTCACCTTTGAGATTGCCATTACACTGTTATCTTTGTCACTAGGCTGCAATTCTGACTCTCTGTGCTGGGAACACCGGTTCCAGATCCCTGAGGAACCCCTCTCCTGGTCTGGCCTGCCGGTAGACTCTATGCTGGCTCCATGCTGGACCAGGATTATCAGAGCACCTCATCCAGGATTCACCCGGGAATGGGGTCAGCATCTCTGCAAAGTTCTTGGATTGAGAGAAGTTTCATTTGAGCTATATCATTGAAGAACTTTCAATCTAAAAATAGGAAAGCCTAGAACCTCATTTGTTATACCTCCTTATCATTTGAAGCAGATCCTGAACCACCTAGCAAGGAAGAAATAGGGATAAATACCTAAGAGTTACCACCATCAGTCATGTCCACAAATCATGTGGGAAAAACCCCAGTTTATAGGCAATTTAAAGCAGGTACTTGGGGATGAATTCTGATCTTTATATCCACATAATTGACCAGTAAGAAACTGATATTTCGCTTAAAAATCAGTTGGATATTAAATCCTTCATGCTATCCATGAGCTTCTTGTTCTTGAGAAAAAACAATTTACTCTGAGTCTGAAGAATGGCAAACTTGCTGCATTCTGGAATCTGGTTTTGGTGCTCTGACCCTGAGAGTCCAGCCCTTAGATAGGGTTAAGTTCTATATTACTGTAGCAATAGCTAGCTTTTGTTTCCACAGCCATTGAAGGCACCTCCCGACCCTGCCAACCATCTCGCAAATGCATCTTCTTGCTTAGAAGAATCAGGGGAGGAATGTGGGTGAATCAGTCTAAATCCATCATCATCACTGTACTTTGCTGATAACTGGACAGTGGTGACACTCTCTGTGAGGATCACTCCTTGCGGTGCTAACAGATGCACCAGAACTGGATGACAGCCTACTCATTTTAGGCTAGAAGAGTTTCAAGGCACACGAGGCTGAATGATAAGCTCCTCGGCATGTTAGCTAACATCAGCTTAAAAGAGGGATACTTAGGTGGGAAAGAATCCTTATTCTGGGCTGAAAAGCCGAAGCTGCCCAAGAGGGTGTGGTCAAGGCTGCTTTGATGGGGTTGAGCTAGGCTGAAGCTGGGTGTACAGCTGATTGCGTTGGGGATGAAGGCTACTTAGCTGAACTAGGAAAGGCAATGGATACTGGACTCCGGAGTGGGCCAGGGTAGGAGGAGCAAGGTAGAATGTGGTCTAAGGGGGCTAAGAAGAGTTGGGCCAAGCTGGGCTATGGGAGAATGGGAGAGAGGCCGGAAGATTTTGCTGGGCTGTGTCAGTCTGGGTTACAGGAGAGGAGAAAATTATAGCTAAGGAACTTGGAGATGAGGTGAGGTAAAGAGAGAGATCTGATGGGATGGGTGTGGGGTTGGGGGAGAGGTGGAAAGGAGAAGTGGGAGAGATGGACCAAACAGGAGGCCTAGCCCAAGTCTGAGCTGGAGACTCAGCTGACAGTTCCAGGGCAGAAAGTTAGGGAAGGGACAGCTAGGGGCTATCAGCTGTGCAGGAGTTGCCAGGAGTCAACAGTTGGCTCTGGGAGGGGCAATGACAGAAAAAGGAAAGAACTAAATAATGGCAGAAGGTGGAAAAGGGAAGGTAGGGATGGGAGTTATCAGTCTCGTTAAAGCTGGGCTTAACATTCTCTCTTGCTGTCAGCTCGGAAGCAACAGGACTGTTAGTTGCCGTGTAGGCAAAACCCAAGTGAGAAGCCTGGCTCCTCTATACTCCATGGTGGTTAATGACTTGAGTTGAACCATGTAATGAACCATGCATAACGGGAAAGGAAAAGGTTAAGTGAGCTTGAAAAAAAAAGGCTTCTGTGGCAGTTTTCAAACAAGAAAGTTGATTTGGCTTGTGTGAAGGTGGTGATGCCTGATTTGGAGCTGAGCAATTTATGTTGTACCGTTTTAAAATCCATCCTGGCACACTGTGATGAATGTGTCGGCTGGCAGCTAAGAACTTGCTGGAATGCAAGAGTCTTTCACCATTTATAATCCACACTTTCCTTCCAGGAAAGAGCCTTTCTAATCTCTGAAGCAATGGATTTACCAATTTGCATAAAATATGCCATTCTCAATGAACATATATTTATCATCTACCACTTTCCTACTGTCTTTAAAAAAAAAAAAAGCAGCATCAGTTTGCAGTGAATCAGCATCTTTAAATTCAGCTGTGCTGGGTGACTCTGTTAAGAGTGGCAGGGAGTCATCACTAGAAGGGGGAGAGTCAGGAATAAAATGATCCTTTTCTATTTCCATGATCTTTTTTGCATGTATCTAAGTGGTTAAATCACCAATTAGGTTAGATGCTAATTAAATGTAAAACAGATTACAGAGCTGTTCTGATATGCTTGTTAAAGTTGTACTTATTGGTTGCTTATCCTTGACCTAACTCTCACAAGAGAGGATCAAATAGCCCAGCAGAGTTCAAAGAAGCCTGCCAACCCCCCAGGACTTGCACCAGTCCCTGAACAAAAAAGGGACACCCAGGATCCACAGTCTCTCTCTAATCCCTCAAACACTACATGTACCACCTGCTCACATTTGCCCTGTTCTTGGTGCTGTTTATCCATGAGAAAGCCAAGCCTGAAATCTCTCTTGAGGCCAAGCTTATGGAAATGCCAAATGAATTAGTTCAAAATTTTACAAGTTTGGTTTCATTTAATCATAAGTGATTCTTCACACTATAGACATCACTCAATGAAATTACAAGTTAGTCACATCTCCCCATATACCACATTTCATTAAACTCAAATAAGATAAAGCAATTAAAAAATGGGGACCAGGGGGCCACCCCATGGCTGAGTGGTTCAAGTTCTGCACACTCTGCTTCAGCGGCCCAGGGTTCACAGGTTCGGATCCTGGGGGCAGACCTACACCACTGGCCAAGCCATGCTGTGGCAGCAACCCACATACAAAATAGAGGAAGACTGGCACAGATGTTAGCTCAGGGCTAGTCTTCCTCAAGCAAAATAAAGGGAGGATTGGCAATGGATGTTAGCTCAGGGCAAATCTACCTCAGCAAAAAAAAAAAAAATGGTGACCAGATGCCATCTTGTTTCAGACCAAAGCATACGTCAAATTTTGAATGAAACTTGACAACATCTCGTTGGTTAAGTGGCATACCTAGATTTATTAAAATCACTCCATTCCTTTAATGTCTGTCTGAGAATACAGTACACACATATATATAAGGCTACTGCAAAGTTGAAAAGAGACTTTATAAAGTCTGGTCATTGGCAGGAACATTGTATAAGAAAGACAAGCATAGGGCCAGCCCGGTGGCTTAGCGGTTAAGCGCTCGCGCTCTGCTGCTGGCAGCCTGGGTTCGGATCCCGGGCACACACCGATATACCACTTCTCCGGCCATGCTGAGGCCACGTCCCACATACAGCAACTAGAAGGATATGCAACTATAACATACAACTATCTACTGGGGCTTTGGGGGAAAAAAAAATAAAATAAAATTATAAAAAAAAGAAGGACAAGCATAGTATAATCCATCACATCAAGAGTTAATTTTACCAGCAACATATATCAAAATTTAAAATGTGTAAACTCTTTGGCCCAGCAATGCCATTTCCAGGAATATATCCTAAGGAGATCACTAGTAAAGTACATAAAGATGGCATGCAAGGATATTCATCACAGCTTTCTTTACACAATGAAAAATTGAAAATAACATAATTGTCCTTTGATGGGGGACATTAAAATAAAATGTCCTTTAATGAGGAACATTTAAATAAAAACATCAATGCAATATTATGCAGTCATCCAAAAAGATAATTTACATGTATGTATATGGACAAAAAAAAAAACTTCATGTGACAATGCTAAGTAAAAAGAAAGGTATAAAAAGATATTCATTGTTTGATTCTACTTATATAAAACAATTTATATCTATACTATAGATAGTGGAATTTCAAATATTCAGCACCTTCTTCTTTTTACATTTTTGTTTAATTTTCTACATAAGCATGTATTTACTTTAAAATCAGGGGGAGTGGAAATCAAACTATTTTCATCAGAGGAAAAAAAAATCATTACTTTGTATTCCAACCAGACCAGAATAGTCACCCAGGAAGCCAAATGTAGCTCTTGTATTTCTGTGCCTTCTGTTGGAAGGAAAACTGTGGATAAACAGATCATATTACAGAGAATTTGAATGGATGGTGTCTAGAGCCCAAACCAAAACAGAGACGAAATACTACATCAACTAAGGAGGATGACTTTATCACACATAGTGTCTGAAAGAATTAATTCATTGTGCATGTGTGCGTATATTACTATATTTTCAAGACAACAACAACAAAATAATGTGGATTCCAAATAGCAGCAAAGAATATAATTACCATTGGTTTTTCTTACATAATTTACCACTTCATAAATCTTCGTGTTAATGTGGAAAAATCTGACCTGAACAGATGGACCTCATGCTGTTTTCTAAAACATGAACAGATTTCTGATCTTCTGGACCAGGAAATGGAGTCAGCACTAAAACAATAAACACTATCACCCATCTCCTGGAATTTCAACTTAAGAAGTTGCTAATAAAAGCAGTATTTCCCTCTTTAGACATACAGTACAGCAATACGTTTCTATCTTAATGGAATGTACTCTTGATATAGTAACAAAACAGTGGATATTTGTGGCCCTGGAGGTGCTGACTGACTGATCCCCAAACTGCACCAATTTTGAAGAAACCCTTCATTGCGGTTCTTGGCAAGAGGCAGCATTTGGCTGCTTCCATCCTCCATTCTCCATTCTCATGGAAGGCACAGCCCTGAGGGTTGCCAGTCTGCTTGGTTAAATCTTCATCTCATTAGCCCAAGCACCCCTTTTCCTTGAGCATCTTCACAGGAGCAGTTTCACAAATAGATGCCCTTGGGCTTGAAAACCCAATAAGGGCTCTCTGTCAAGTAATTAGCAGCTTTGCATTTTTTTCCTGCTCCACCACTTTCTAGCTGTGTAACTTAAGGCCGTGAGGAGGCTGGTGGGCCCAGCAGGACTACATCTGAGGAGGAGATGGGGCCAAGGAGGCGGCCTGTAAAGTCAGGATATTGATTATATACAGGGAGAATGAGCAAACAGTTAAATATACTGACAGTAAAGGGAGCCAGATTTATCACCATCAGAGAAGGAAGTTACAAACAGAAAAAGGGTGAAGACTAGAACGAACCCTGTGGTGTCGGAGTTGATATTACAGTTGACTCATGGATTTTAATACAAATAAATGAATAGCTATAGAAACAGATATCGACCTATGTGTATATGTGTTTGTCAATTTCCTGGCTCTGTCTGCTAAGATGGCCTAAAAGCAATAATACCCCAGTAGCAATGACCACACCTAGCACCCAGATCTTGCAGTCTCTACTAGAAGGAACCAGGGATCCTTGGAGAAATATCTTTTGAAATGACTAAAATGGTTGGGGCAGGAAAAGTACAAGATAAGCCTGAAACATCTTACACCAGAAAGGACTTTAAGAATAATACAGAGATGTCAAAAGAACACAAGAGCCAATTTGAATAGGATTCCAATGGCCAAATCTGTGACAATTTCAGCATCAAGATCAATAATGATAGTAATGGCTTAGAATCCATTGAATAAAAGAGAAATCCACAAGTCCATACTGATGTAAATAAACAAATAAATAAAAAGAAAGAAAATTCTTCTTTACAAAAGAATACCAACAAGTAAATGTAAAACAAATGTTGAAATTTGAAAAACTGCCATTTGGCAATCATCATAGCAATAATTTTTTTTTTTTTTTGTGAGGAAGATCAGCCCTGAGCTAACATCCATGCTAATCCTCCTCTTTTTGCTGAGGAAGACCGGCTCTGAGCTAACATCTATTGCCAATCCTCCTCTTTTTTTTTTCCCCCAAAGCCCCAGTAGATAGTTGTATGTCATAGTTGCACATCCTTCTAGTTGCTGTATGTGGGACGTGGCCTCAGCATGGCTGGAGAAGCGGTGCATCGGTGTGCGCCCGGGATCCGAACCCAGGCCACCAGTAGCGGAGTGCATGCACTTAACCGCTAAGCCACGGGCCGGCCCCATAGTAATAATTTATTCAAGCAAGAATCATCATAAAATAAGTGACTGAAAGTCTGTTAAAGAACAGGATGTTTACATAGTCTCAAAGTATCTCTCCACAAAATGTTTATTAATTGCAAAGGGAAAAATAATAACTTTACAAAGGAGAAGTTATCATCTAACCAAGTCATCAATGTTAACATCCTCAGCAAAAAGACAAATTAATATTGTGTCTCTTAATAAGATACACTGAGAAGAACACAATATCACTTCTGTCATTTCCTACTAAAAATGCATAACTGGCATCTAATCATGAAGAAACATCAGACAAACCTAAAATGAGGGACATTCTACAAAATTAACTTTCAAAAATGTCAAGGTTGGGCCGGCCCAGTGGCTTAGCGGTTAAGTGCGTACGTTCCGCTACTGGCGGCCTGGGTTCGGATCCCGGGCGCGCACCGACGCACCACTTCTCCGGCCATGCTGAGGCCGCGGCCCACGTACAGCAACTAGAAGGATGTGCAACTATAACATACAACTATCTACTGGGGCTTTGGGGAAAAAAAGGAGGCAGACTGGCAATAGATGTTAGCTCAGAGCGGGTCTTCCTCAGCAAAAAGAGGAGGATTAGCACGGATGTTAGCTCAGGGCTGATCTTCCTCACAAAAAAAAAAAAATGTCAAGGTTACTAAAGACAAGGAAAGAATAAGGAACTGTCACAAATTAAAGAGACATAACAACTAAAGGCAATTCATAGTCCTGGATTTGATTCTAGACCAGAAATAAAAAATATTTTTCCAAAGAGGAAATTATTGGGACAAATGGCAAATTTTGAATGAGGTCTGTGGATTCAATGGTAGAATTATATCAGTGTTAAGTTCCTCATTTTGGTGATTATACCATGGTTATGCAGGAGAGTGTCTTGTCTTTAAGGAAAATGCCTAAGTATTTAGGGGTATTATGCATGCATCACATCTGTAACTTACTTTCAATTGGTTCAGAAAAAAAGAGAAAGAAATAGAACAAATGAATGACAAAGCAAACATTGTAAAATGTTTATAATTGAGATCTTGGGGTGAAGGATATATGGGAATTATCCTTCATCCAGGAGTTCATTGGACTATATGTGCAACTTTCCTGCAAGTTTGAAATTATTTCTAAATAAAATGTAAAAAATATACTGGGGATAACAGTATCTACTTCATAGAATTGTTGGGAGAGGGCCGGCCCCATGGCTTAGCAGTTAAGTGCGCCCGCTCCGCTGCTGGCGGCCTGGGTTCGGACCCCGGGCGCGCACCAACGCACCGCTTGTCCGGCCATGCTGAGGCCGCGTCCCGCATACAGCAACTAGAAGGATGTGCAGCTATGACATACAACTATCTACTGGGGCTTTGGGGGGAAAAATAAATAAATAAATAAAATTAAAAAAAAAAAAGAATTGTTGGGAGAAGTACATAATACACATGAGGTGCTTAAAACAGAGCTAGGTATACGGTAAATGCTAAATAAATGTTAGTGATGATGGTGGTGGTGATCATCACAGTGGTGATGAAGTCCTGAATTTTAAACCACAATTCATCTGAATTAGAACAAGTTGACTCTGAGTCACTTACTCATTTTCTCTTTTTAGATATAATTTAGAAATTGAAATAATATTTATTTTCATTTGAGATGCTAACATTATTAAACTTTATTGCAGTTTAAGTACACAGTGTTCACATAGAATAATATTTTATAACCTGGTGTCCTCAAGCAAAAAACGTGTTACTAATATTTTTTAAATAACCAAGATCAAATTTTTGAAGTTATTTTCACCCTTCATTAATTTAGGCAAAACGGTGATAATGAGAATATATAAATCATACATACATATATATCTTTTTATATATACATATACAATATATACATTAGCATATATATTTAATATAGGATACCCATACACAATACTATAATAATATACATAGAATTAAAGACCATGAGAGTTGAAAAAGACTTTGGGTGTCATCTACTCCAATACCTTTGCAAGTAACTATATCTTCTATGCATCCCCAACAAATAGTACAGTTTCTGTTTGAACACCTACGATGAGAGGAAACTCATTGCTTCTCAAGGCAGCCAGCTGGGAGTCATTTTGATTGTTAGAAAATTATTTCTTGGGGCCGGGCCCTGTGGCTTAGAGGTTAAGTGCACGCGCTCCGCTACTGGAGGCCCAGGTTCGGATCCCGGGCACGCACCGATGCACTGCTTCTCCGGCCATGCTGAGGCCACGTCCCACATACAGCAACTAGAAGGATGTGCAACTATGACATACAACTATCTACTGGGGCTTTGGGGGAAAAAAAAAGAGGAGGATTGGCAATAGATGTTAGCTCAGAGCCGGTCTTCCTCAGCAAAAAGAGGAGGATTAGCATGGATGTTAGCTCAGGGCTGATCTTCCTCACAAGAAAATAAATAAATAAAAGAGGTTTTTAAAAAAAAAAAAAAAAAAGAAAATTATTTCTTAACATTGAGTCAAAATCTTTCTCCATATAATTTCCAGAGGCTGTTCCTATGTATTTCTTCTGGGGTCACTAATTAATTCCCTCTTCCACATGACAACATTTCAATATCAGGAAGTACTATTTCCCACCCTCCCCATCCCAGGTCTCCCAACATGAGTTTTCTCTTCTCCACACTGAAAATCTCCTCTTTTTCAATTATTCCATGTATAATCGTGGATTTCAGTCTTCTCACCACCTTAACCACTCTTCTCTGAACATACACCAGTTTGTACAATTTCTCCTATTCTCCTATGAGGGCAGCCTGAGATCACACCAGCTATGCAGCCTCATGCATTCATGTTTATTCTTTCATTCAGTCAATATTTACTGAGTGCCTATGCTGTGGAAGGCCCTATACTAAAACATATTTAGAGATAAGATTAAGAAGACATAAGCTTTCTCTTAAAGAACTTACATGTTCATTTGGGAGAAAAGATGTACGGTTACAAGCGCCATAAAACAGACACAACAAGAGCTATGCACGTTCAAGGAAAGAAATTATACAATTAAATAGGTATTTGCTTTAACATAAGACTATTAGAGAACAAGGCAAAAGTAATGACAATTCCAGACTAGATCTATTTTGTTTTGAGATAGCGTGAAAATTGGTAAAAAGCAGCAGGTTGGGATTTAACCTACATTAAAAGAGAAACATCCAGATTAGAATTATCTCACAGAATCAGAAGACACAAGGGTTTATACAGTCCTTTTGCCCTTGAGAGCTCTGACAACGGGATCAAAAATCATTTGTCCAGAGTGATTTACATGCAGCTTCGTAGAAAGGCTAAAAAAATAGACTAGACTACTACGCACCAGGTTTATACCAAGTGCTTTACATGTATTATTTTACTTAATCCCACAACAGCTCCAACAAGGTAGGAACTAATTTTAGTCCCACTTTTCTCAAAACAAAGTTAAGTGAAGCTCAGCAAGGTTCAGTGACTTGCCAAAGCTTATAAAGGTGCTGACTATGGCAGCCAGGGTTCAAATCCAGGCTGTCACCTTCCAGCCCAATTCAAGGCCATCAACTACTTGCTACCCACCAAAGCAATCTCTGGCAAACTCCCACCCTCATCCCCACAACCTCCTTGGTGACCTACTTGGAGAAGCCTCTCACTGAACGATGTGTTCCTCCTCTGGGTTCAAGAACACTTTCTACAGGGCTCTCCAACAGTCCTTGACATACGGCATCACTGTGAGTTGTGTATGTTACACTAACCCCTGATAAAGTGTTACTACTCCAAGAACAGAGATTATGTCCTCTCTTCTTCTTGGTATCCCCAGGTCCTGGGGCAATGCCAGACTCAACAAATGCTGGGAGAATTGAAGGAGTCCTCTGGCATAGCTGGCCTGCTTTAGAGAAAGTCATCCTCTGAGCCGGAGAGCTCTAATTCTGGGTCTAATTAGCTGTGGTGCAGAGTTTTGGTTGCCACAGTTCCGCAACCTCACTCTATCTTCTATCTCCTAACTCTAAATTAACAGAATCCAAGAAGTAACGTGAGTACCTGACTTTGGTCCACCACCACCCGCAGCAGCTTCAGTCACCTTTGCGATTCTCACTCCCATTTAGAACAGTGGCTCAGCCGGAGTTACAGAGACCAGAGGCAAAACAGATGGGAAATTAGATGACCTAATAGTTCTACTTTCCTTTATCAAGTTCTTAAAGTAAAAGTCAGAGTTAAGGAGAGTTGTTAATACTTTAGGGTCTTAAATAAAAGGAAAGGGATACAAAGCAAGTGATTTTGATACAGTCAGGAAATAATTAAGTGAACTGCAGTAAAGATGACAGGCATATGGAATGAGTTCATATACAATTATAACTATGAAATACTGTTAAGTGCAATAAAGTATTACATATGCCCAGTGAACACATATAATTCTACTACAGCAATGACGATAAGAGAGACTAGAGTGAATAAACAATTTAATGCGTGTGGTGTTATTTAAGTGTTACGTTATATAAGCCAAAATTTTTAAATTATATATGTATATTAACATTTATAGGGCAAAATAAAATTTTGGCCCACAGAAGAAAAAAAGCTCTGTGATCTCAGCTCATCTCTCACATTTCCCTCCAAGTAGAAGGATAGTTGTTGTGTCCACACTAGAAGGTAGATTGATGAAAAGCAAGAAAGGACAGGCCCTGGAGTGATTATCATTCCCCTTCCCACCCCCAAGCCAGTGGCCAGCACACAGTGACTGTTGATGTAACACTTTGGTTACTTGGAGAATCTATTGCTAAGGACAGAATGGCAGAAAAAAACATGTGTAGTGATAAGAAGGGTACTTTGCCTGATTTTATAATCAAAATAGTGTAGGAGAAACACGAAATAAGGAGGAGGATAGAGCAGTGGCCCATAACATCCTGGAAATGTGACTTATCAGATTGTTCAAGAACACCATCCATGGTACAAGGTGGCCTCAGGAAGAAAAATGAAACAAGACCCTCATCACCACTGAAATGTTTTAAAGTGCTCAGAAAAAAAGAGGGTCTGGTTAGAGTATGATTAATGCCACCATCTTTTTCCTCACCAACAAATTCTAATCCCAAAGTGGAAAATTATATTTCTACTCAGGCTACCAGGAGGCAAAGACTCCTCAAGCACCTAATAATTGAGGAGGGTCTCATTCGGATAACCATAAACTGTCAGATTGCTAGATAGGCCAACAACCGCTGAGATCAGCTAGGAGATCTAAAGTGCGGATAGCAATGCAAGTTAAAAGGTATTGGGGAGGGGCTGGCCCCGTGGCTTAGCGGTTAAGTGCACACGCTCCGCTACTGGCGGCCCCGGGGCCCTGGTTCGGACCCTGGGCGCGCACTGACGCACTGCTTCTCCGGCCGTGCTGAGGCCGCGTCCCACATACAGCAACTAGAAGGATGTGCAACTATGACATGCAACTATCTACTGGGACTTTGGGGAAAAAAAGGAGGAGGATTGGCAACAGATGTTGCTCAGAGCTGGTCTTCCTCAGCAAAAAGAGGAGGACTGGCATGGATGTTAGCTCAGGGCTGATCTTCCTCACACACACACACAAAAAGGTATTGGGGAATTCAACCATCCATTTGAATTAAAATATTGTGAAAATTAACTTTATAAGCTCTAATCAAGCTTATATTTGATTATTGGACTATTTACATCTATACATATTCTCAATAAGTCTGTCTTTAAAAGACTCTAAGTTATATAAAAGTATGAAAAAAAAGTATGATTAATTAATCCGTCAATCTTCCTGCCAATCTCCCCAAATACTATTTTCTCATGTGACTGAATTCACTAACCCCCATTTCCAATAGCTAAAACAGAAGTGTCACCATATTAATTAAAAGAAACACTGTGATCATTGCCCCTCTTCAGTTTGGGCCCCTCTGCTTGCAACTACCTCCCCCTGACTGGAGCTGATCAACAGGTCTACCAACACAAATAGACAAAGCCTATTAGATCCTGCTTAGAAACAGAATTGGTGACTATCTAAATACAGTATGATTCCAAGTTCTAGTCCTTAGTAAATTTAACTGTGCTCTTTCTCTCACTAGAGGATATTTTTATAATCTTGGGATGGGGACTGGAGTGGTATTCTAAGTGTAACACCAAGGTTGGACATCACAAAAGGAAAGATTGACAGATCTGACTCCATGAAAATTTAAACCTTCTGTGCTAAAAAAGAAACCATAAAAAATTTTTAAATGACAAACTAAAAACAACAACAACAAAGAGGCAACATGTTTCATCCAAAATTTGCTCTTAAAAACTCAAGAAAATTGGCCTGGCCCAGCGCATAATGGTTAAGTTCACACCCTCCACTTTGGTGGCCCAGAGTACATGGGTTCAAATCCTGGGCACAGAACTACACACCGCTCATCAAGCCATGCTGTGGTGGCATCCCACATACAAAATAGAGGAAGATTGGCACAGATGTTAGCTCAGGGACAATCTTCCTCAAAGCAAAAAGAGGAAGATTAGCAACAGATGTTAGCTCAGGGCCAATCTTCCTCACCAAAAAAAAAAAAAGAAAACCTCAAGAAAATTGGGCAAAGGACATGAATAGGTAATCACAAAGGAAGAAATACAAATAACCAAATGACATATGGAAAGATGCACAATTTCTGTAAAAGTCACAGGAACAAGAATTAGAAGAGTGAGATATCTGTTTCGCCTCTTAGGTGAGGAAAATGGAAAACGCTGATTACCTCTAGCATAAGTGAGTGAAGAATCTAGAACATGCACTATTGGTTGCAGAACAAATTGTTTCAAGAATTTTGGAGGGCAGACAATATGCACCCAGATGCAAAGTATGCATTCTCCCTAACACATCGATTTCATTTAGGAATTTATTCTACTGAAACACCACCATTACCCACAGATATATTACAAGAATGTTCAATACAGCATTGTGTTTATTATCCAAAAGTTGTAAATAATCTAAATGTACTTAAATGGGATATTGATTAATTCAATCCTTATATGTATCAGATGGGAAGATATCCATATCTTATGCAAAAAAAACCAGAAAAATAGATATAACATTATTCTATTTATGATACATCAAATTTAAAATGCACACTTTTTTCACATTTCTAAAACTAAAATCATCTTACAATTGGCAATAGCTTACACTGAATGAAATATATGTTTATTAATGAATTTAATAATCTGGAAGTATCTATTTCAAACTAATATTCAAGGTTACCTGTAGAGAATGGCTTACTAGAGGCTTTTATTTTCTGCTCTGTTGTTGTTTCCATTTTTTATAATCAGCTATATTTTAAAATTTATTCTCTGAAAACAATAAAATTATTCGCATTTAGCTGTTCTAAAATGTTTTTAAACCACAGGAAGAAAATAATACAGAAAAGTTCATCAACACCCCAATAATCATTCTCTTGTTTTTTGGAAAAAGTTATTTTGACCCATAATGGATGCCAAAAAACAGGGTTTGGGTTTTTGGGTTTTTTTTTTTTTTTAAGGCATTTGACCAACCTTATGCGTGCACATTCTTAGGAACCTCAGTGACATGAATTCCTAATTTGGCTAAAAAGTGGACTTTGTCATATTTTCTTTCATCTACAAAAAATACTCTAAAGAATAACTCCTTTCAAAAAAGACTGCATACTAACAGTTAAAAAATACTACAGACTAAATAGCATTTTAAGTATTTAGAAACTAAATACATCACATTAAAGGGTTCAAACTGAGTCAAACATTACTCTTCATAGAGGACAAGACCATGTATATGTGCATTGAAAATAAATAACTACCTCTTACAAAGCAATCTTCAGTAGAATTTTTCATCTAGTAATGAAATGAATTTACTAAAAAGGAAAGTGGGAGTATAAACCTAGAGTTTAAAATGTAATTTTTTTTATAAAACCATAAAACATGGTAGATTATCTTTTATTATAGAGGAGTGAAAGACTGATGTAAATGCCAGAAATTGTAAAGGAAAAAAAGATATATTTGACTACATAAAAATTGAAATTTTCTATACAGCATAAAAGATCATAAAGTTTAAAAATAAAAAAATCAAGAAAAAATTGCAACATATATACCAGAGTCCTTAGTACTATACAAAGAACTCTTATAAATAAGAAAAAATATAAGCACTCCAATAGAAAAATAAGGCGGGAAACTCACAAAACAAGAAATAAATATTTCATAAAAGAAAAGATGTTATTTTTTGCCTATCCAATTGGAAAATACTTTTAAAAGACTAAGAAAATCTAATAACATAATTTTGGTAACAGTGTGGGGGCACTAACATTCTAAGGCAGTGTTTATAGTGGTATATATTGGTACACACATTTTCTGTAGCACAATCTGGAAACAGTGTTCTTCCAAAAAATATTTCTTGAATACCTATATATCTGGCACTGTTGTAGATGGTGAGAACATAGTAAAGAATAAAACAGACAAGAGAGAAGACAGGAAATAATTCAACAAATAAATGAACAAATGAATGTATCAAAAAATAAAATGTACCTACCCATTGGACCATTAATTTCACTTCTAGGAATTTGTTCTAAGAATATAATCAAACAAGTGCACAAACATTTGTTCAAAGATGTTATTATTTGCAGAATTGTCTATAATAGCAAAATACTGGAAATACACAAATGTTCATGATTATGAGATTGTTTAAATAATTATGTTTCACCCGCATAGTATAATATTATGCAACGCTTAATAATGATGACCTAGTTTTATACATATTGGTTTGAAAGACATTAATGATAAATTATATAGTGAAAATGCAAGCAACAGAATAGTGGCCCATTTAAAATGCATGTGTGTTCATCTAAAAGAAAATATGTTTACAATGGTTTTCTCTGGTTTTATGCATTTCTCTATTACCTAAATTTCTTACAACGAGCAGACATTTTATGAGAGAAAAACCATAAATACAAACATTTTGAAAAAATACATATAACCTTTAAGGAGTTCCTATACCACCAGTATATTTGAAATTGCCAAAATTATGATACATCTTAGTCATATTTTCTTCACATTATAACTTTCCATAGGATTATTATGTAGAGAGTGTTCTGTATTAATTTTTTTTTTGGGGGGGGGGCGAGGAAGATTGGCCCTGAGCCAACATCTGTTGCCAATCTTCCTCTTTTTGCTCGAGGAAGATTGACCCTGAGATAACATTTGTCTGTGCCAATCTTCCTCTATTTTTCTGTATGTGGGTCGCTGCCACAGCATGGCTGATGAGTGGTGTAGGTCCACACCCAGGATCCAAACCTGCCAACCGTGCTGCAGACGCAGAGTGCACCGAACCCCACTACACCACTGGGCTGGCCCCTCTATTAAATTTTTCATTAATTCTTTTTCTTTAAACTTCCTTTAGGAACATCTTTTTTTGTATCAATACCAATTTTACATCTTTCTAGACTATCTTTGTTCTGGAATTAAAATATGTATAAATAGCTAATTGCTCAGCAAAATATCAAACACTTTAATCCACAGGCTCTGTGACTTTGGAACAGATGATTATGAAAATTAATTGTTCTGCAGAGTTCAGAAACACTACAGGTGTCATAAAATAAAGATGGATTACAAAAAAGCTCTGGAAAAACGTGTGACTTGTGGCGTGTGATGGTGTTTGTTGAAAACGGATGTGTATTTACATGTGCGTTACATTTGTGTACATATACACACATGTATCCTACATATGCATGAGTGAGAGTTCATGTTTATGCTCATCGTGTGTACCTGCATAGGTAATCAAAGCTGACATGCATATGCTTTATCTCCACCCCCAAGGCGAGCCACATTTGCCCTCATGTTATCTTCAGGAAACTGGCATCAACCCATCTGCAAAGGGTTTCAGTGTGGGCCAGCTCCACTCTGGCCACCTGCCTTGGAGATGGGCTATTTCTAGCAAAGGTGCAGAGTAGAAAGGCAAGGCGGGCGGCGACCCAGGAAGTAAGCCGAAGAACGCGCCTGAGGCACTTCAGCACCAAGGACACGGGCAACCCCAATCCAAGTCTTTTCGGGCGGATCTGCCAGCGGAGATCGCCCCTCCCCAGCCGCCCCCAGCACTCTCCGCCCAGTGCGTCAGTAATTCGGGGCCCTCAACCGTCGCTCGGACGCTGGCTTTCCTCTCGCTCCTCGCCAAGCCCGGCAAAAGCCGGGATGGAGATGCAGGTCCGCGCAGCGCCCACACTCACCCTAACCCGAGCCTCCTTCCTGCTGGCCCGCGCGACCCTTCCATCCTCTCGTCATCTCAAAAGAGGCCAAGCGAGCGCACGTGGCGCAGAAATCCTACAGCGC
This sequence comes from Ceratotherium simum simum, assembly GCF_057802395.1. Taxonomy (NCBI): domain Eukaryota; kingdom Metazoa; phylum Chordata; class Mammalia; order Perissodactyla; family Rhinocerotidae; genus Ceratotherium; species Ceratotherium simum. The sequence goes on from NC_141904.1 coordinate 16,163,559, forward strand.
CCAGAGCCGGTCTGGGAGGGTTCGTGGGTTCCTGCCCGGGGCTGGGGAGGCTGAGGGGACCTGCCGTGCGCCTCCAGCCGCCACACTCGGCCACAGCCTGGCCCTCCCTCCACTACTCCTTGCCCTCGCCTTTCGTTGGAGAAAGATTTCTACAAACCATTTATTCTCCATGAAAATCTCAACCCATGCAGACTGGCGTTCAAGAGGCACAGACATGAGACAAGAGATTAAAGGAAAATACTAATTCTTGGCCATATTTCTAAACCATCCAGCACTTTTTAAAGTTTGTATTTGAAATTGATCGCATGACGCCACAGGGACTCACCCTTGTTTGGGTGGGCTCGTGGGCGAGAGGAAAGCAATAGCCTGGCCTTTATCCTGGAGGCTGAGGAAGAGCCCAGAGCGGCAGGAGAAGGCGGCGTAGATGCTGCTCCTCCCGACCCCGTGTCCGGGTCCTCCAGGAGAGCAGTGCCGGGAAGTGGGGGCCCCGCGGCCTTTGGGGCGTCGAACAGAGCTCCCTGTGAAGGTCTGTGAAGAGGGCGGGGCGCTGCGCCCCGGGCTCCGCCCAACCACGAAAGAGGGGCTCTGCCCTTAGGTGCCACAGCGAAAAACGAGTGTGTGGGGTCGGGGTACGCTCCCGCTCCTTCCGGGAGGGGCGGTCCGGCAGGCAGGGTCAAGGGTCCAGTCCGCCGCTGCCGACCGCTCCCGGGGCCCGGTTACCTGCGAGTCGCGGCGAGGAAGGCGCGCCCAGTGCCGGGGCTGCCGCTGCCGCGCGCCGGGTCTACGCTGCGCGCCCGCTGAGGCCGCCGCGCGCTTCGCCAGGAAAACCGCGGCGCGGACAGCTGGGGCCGCCAGGCGGGCCGGGGAGAGGGGCGCCGCGGGCACGGACACTGCGCCTGCGCCCTCCGCTGCCCCCTCCCCCGCCGGCCGTGCCCGCCTGGGAGACCGCGGGGGCGCCCAAGGTTGGCGCCGGGACTGAGGGCCTTCTCCTCCCCGCGCGGTGGGTGGGTCTAAGGCGCCAGGAAACTACCCGCCCAGGCGCCTTTAGCCTGCGCCTTTGGAGATAGCCGGTTGGAAGCAATCGCCTGTCAGCCGGGGTGACGTGGTCTTCTAGAAGGGGGCAGGGTGGCAGCCTCATCCATTCCCACCGTCTGTTTGCATTTAAAACTCGCAAGTCGATTCCTTGGTATTTAAAAATATGTCTAGCATCGGTAAATCGTGGTCCGGAAATGTCTTTGGGCTTCCCCGAGCCCACCCGGCATTTTACCGATGAGGTCTCTGAGGGAAGGGCGTTGACACTGCAGAGCTGGCTGCTGGACTCAGGTCTACAGTGTACCCCAATCCCGGCCTGAATAGATGTAGTCTCTTGGAGACAGACCTGGTCATCAAAGCAATGGACTAGAGGGGTCAAGAGGACAGACAGGAAGGCCATTACCCGAGGCCGGGCAAGAAAGGGTGAGGCTTGAACCAAGGTGCTAGCTGTGGGAAAAGAGAGGAAGTGACTGCTGGTGTTTCCTCCATCCCTCCAGATCCCCTCTCCACCCTGCTCTGTGCCTCAGGACTGACTTTTATGGACTACATCAACTGTCCTCTTGCTTTCACTCGGTTTCGGCCAATGGGAGGCACCTGCAGGAGATCACAGGACAGGATATTATTCAGGACCTCCTCCTACACCCCTAGAGGGCCACTGTTAGCACTGGCTATGTTCTTTATCTGAAAGCCATTCCTCCATTCCTGTGGTCCTCTCCTACAGTCCTCTCTTGATTCTGGTTACCACTGGCTGCCCTTGCCCCTTCACGACTGGGGCTGGTAATGGCTCCCGGGGGGGTTTCCTTTAACCCTGCCTATACCTTTTAAACAGTCCCTTCCTTAAATTCTCCTCTACTATCCCCTGGCTGTGCTGTGCCATCTTTTTCCTACCATTCCAGGACATTCCAATAGATTGTAGTGGGGAAGATTCGTGAGGAAATAAGTACTGCATAAAAGAAAGAGGGGGCTTTTAAAAGGTGAGGTGTCTTCCAGAGTCAATTGACATATTGTCTTCCAGAGTCATGATGGCTCTGGGGAGCCATCATGCTACATGGGTCCCTGCTAGGTCCCCCAGCCCGAGGGCACCAAAGATAGTTTGAGTAGACCCAAGAATGGGATTCAGACCACTCATAACCAATGTGTTCTCAATGGGGCTGGAGAACATCTAAGTGTCCAGCATAATAGAAGTTTTGGATGCCTCTGGATGTGAAGAGACAATCTAGATCTTTATGGAGCAAGTGCTGGTGCTCTCCCAACCACAGCTGGGCTGCTTTTGAATGAGTCAATATGCTTACGACACTTAAAAGAGTCCTGGGCACAGTGTCTGAAAAATGTATTTATAAAGGAGCTTCTGAGTGAGGCAGTTGTCAATTAGAGTCTGTTTCTGTAGAAAACCCAAAAAACATTCCCAAAGAGGGGGGAAATAAAAGGCAATAGAGTGAGTAATGGTCATTAAATTACCCCAAGCACTCCATATCAGCTTGGTCTGGATCCAGGACCTGACCATTTCTCTGGCTTGTAAAAACAGTGAAACTGGTTTAACTAGTTTAATTCTTTCCCTACTCCCCTTCAAAAAACACACAGACAAACAAAACAACCCTGAGGCACTATCTTGGCAAACCTTACCCAAAGGGAACCCCAGGAGTTTGCAAACAGAATTAATGTCCAAGCAAACACACTATTTGTACTGAATACAAATGAGACCAGAGCTGAAAATTTAACACGTATTTTCAGCCTTTCACCCTTTCAAAGAGGAAAGATCTTTTGTTGTTCAGAAAGCAGCCTGGGCATTAATTGCACTGACCTAGGTAAGGAGTAAAGGTACAGAAGCAAAAGGAGCCTCGGAAGGCTTGACTCATCTACAAAGCTCAGCTAGATTTTACTTTTCTCTTGGAGGAAGTGGGGGAGAAGAGAGGCAGAAAAGTTTTGAGGCTAGGAGTGAGGAAAACAAAGATGTGGAATGAGCCGAGTTCAGGAGAAAAGGTTTCTGGGAGATTTGAGAGTGAGACTAGGGATTTAGCACAGCTGCCATTCTGAATGACACTGAGAGATACTGAGAAACAAGAAAAAGGATTTTTAGGTGGTGTAATAGATGTGTAATAGATGGAATTCTTCTTTTGTGCTGTAATACTTTTTCTTGCAAGTGTCAAAAAGTCAAACTGATTTAAGAAAAGGAATACATGTGTCTTAATAACTGAAAAATCCATGGATAGATAGCTTCAGATATGGCTGGATCCAGGGTGCAAATAATGTTATCAGGATATGGTCTCTCCTCTCTTTGACTTCAAAGAGTTTATTCTCACGTAGTGATTTCTTCCCACCTCCTCCCCTTCCCCAGTGTTGAACGCATAGCTAACCATTCCAGTAGAAAGAGAGCACTTATTTGCAAGTAGATCTAATAAAATCTTGGGGTTATGTCTCATTAGCAAATTATGGATCATATACCCAACCATATGCCTTAGTCTGGGGACAAAGAATGATGGAGGGGTCATTCTCCAAACGAAAATCAAGATTTTGTTATCAGAAGAAACCTTACAGTGATGGGCAGGTGAAAAGAGGACATGTCCACTACAGGTATCTTTCACAGAAACTTCAATTAAGATTTATACTGCTTTTCAATTTTTTTATACTAGACTAGTGTTTCTTTTCAAAATGACATCATGTTGACATGAGCAGCAAAACAGCTGAAATATTCTTTCAACCTCAAAAATAAACTGAGATGTCTTACTTTTCCTATAGAAAGAGGTACTAGAAAAGATTTTTAAAGTATATTTTGTTCTGACTTTCCATATACACATAGCCTTTATTTAAGTATAGGTCCCTTTTCTGAGCCTAGCAAACAATTCAGATCCCTCGAAACCTGAAGACGTTACTAGAGTTCCTGATTACCATTGTGGAAATACTTGTTTCCCCCATCAGCACAACTACAACTTTGCTCTTGCAATCAGACACAAACCTCAGCACTTGTAGCACTCTGAACTAAGCCACCGAGAATTGATTTTTATACCCACACATTAACATCCCATTTCAGGAGCATTCACACTTTTATCGGCCTCAAGTACCTGGCACACAACCACAAATCTTGAAATAAGTGAGGCAAATTGCTGTCACTTCAAGCACTTGCCTTAGTCTTCAAATTGTGTATAAAACAAAGGGCACCAACAATAAGCACAGCTATCTGTTTTCCCCCAGTCAATTCTTTCTTCCTCACCATTTACTACTCTGTTACCTCATTTGCTGCTTCACCACTTTCTAGCTCTGTGCTGTAGATTCCTTATCAGAAAAGAGGAATGATAACCTACTACAGGGCTGTTATGTGGATTTAAATAATTAATACACGTCAAAGGTTTAGGACAGTGTCAGGCACTCGGTAAGTGCTAAATTAATGTTTGCTATTAGGATTACAGGGGCCAAAAAGTAAATCCCTCTAGATACGTAAAATGAGTGAAAAAGTCTAGATGGAGATCGTTTCTGAAGAGCATACTATATAAAGAGAGTAGCTGCTAATTCAGCTTCAGAGACCATAAGGAAATGTGAATCCAGTGTTGAAAGATCTTCCATTTTTTAAATAGGGAAGATAAATTTTTTTTATTTTTTTATGAAAATTTCTGATCATTAAAAATGCAAATGCATTCACGATAAAAACACTCAGCAAACTAGGAGTTGAAGGAAACTACCTCAACATAATAAAGGCCATATATGAAAAACCCACAGTTAGTTAGCATTATACTCAGTGGTGAAAGACTAAAACTTTGTCCTCAGGAATAAGACAAGGATGCCCACTCTCACGACTTTTATTCAACATAGTACTACAAGTTCTAACCAGAGCAATTAGGCAAGACAAAGAAATAAACAGCGTCCAAATTGGAAAGAAATAAAAACCCTAAATACTCCACCAAAAAAGCTGTTACAACTAACAAATGAGTTCAGCAAAATTGAAGGATACAAAACCAATGCTTAAAAATCAGTTGCATTTCTATGCACTGACAATGAACAACCTAAAAAGGAAATTAAGAAAACAATTCCATTTACAATAGCATCAATAAGAATAAAATACTTTGGTACTGGTTATCTACCCAATGAACCTGACATCAACAATCCAAAGAGGCTTATGCACCCCTGTGTTCATCACAGCATTATTCACTATAGCCAAGACATGGAAGCAACCCAAGTGTCCCTCGACTGATGATTGGATAAAGAAGATGGGGTATATATATACCTTGGACTACTACTCAGCCATAAAAAAAGACAAAATCGTCCCATTTGCAACTATGTGGATGGATCTGGAGGGTATTGTGTTAAGCGAAATAAGCCAGAAAGAGATAGACACACACTGCATGATTTCACACATATGTGGAAGATAAACCAACACACGGACAGATAGAACTGTTTGGTGGTTACAAGGGGCAAGTGGAGTGGGGGGTGGGCACAAGGGGTGGAGGGATGCATTTATATGGTGACTGACAAACAATAATGTACAACAAAAATTTCACAATAAAAAATTAATTAATTTTAAAAAAAAGAAACAAGCTAAAAAAAAAAAAAGAAACATGAACTCTCTTCTTACTACCCAGCCATAACCAGTGTTATTATCTTAGGGTCCAATTAATGTCAAAATAATTGGGAAAAGCCAAAACACTGTAATGTCACCAACTAATATTATATACTGAGATCAATGACTAATACTGTAAACTATAGAACAATTAGTCAACGTGGGCAATAAAAGCCTTAATTAAAAAAAAAATACTTAGGAATAAACTTAACAAAGGAGATGAAAGAGTTGTACACCAACAACTATAAAACATTGCTGAAAGAAATTAAGGACACAAATAAATGGAAAGACATCCCATGTTCCTGGATTGTAAGACTTAAAATTATTAAGACGTCAATACAACGCAAAGTGATCTATAAATTCAATGCAATACCTATCAAAATCCCAAGGGCATTTTTGCAGAAATAGAAAAATCCATCCTAAAATTCATATGGGAACTTAAGGAACTCTGAATAACCAAAACAATCTTGAAAATGAACAAAGTTGGAGATCTCATACATCTGATTCTAAAACTTACTGCAAAGCTACAGGAATCAAATAGTGTGGTACTAGCATAAAGACAGACATATAGATGAATAGAATAGAATAGAGAGCCCAGAAATAAACTCTCGCATATATGGTCAAATGATTTTTGACAAAGGTACCAAGACTATGCAATGGGAAAGGACAGTCTTTTTAACAAATGATGCTGGGAAAACTAGATATCCACATGCAAAAGAATGAAGTTGGACCTTACACCATATACAAAAATTCATTTAAAATTGATCAAAGACCTAAATGTAAGAGCTAAAACTATAAAACTCTTGGAAGAAAACATAGGGCAAAGTTTCATGATATTGGATTTGGCACTGATTTCTTGGATGTGACACCAAAGGAACAGGCAACAAAAGAAAAGATAGATAAGTTGGACTTAATCAAAATTAAATGTCTTTTATATATCAAAAGACATTATCAACAGAGTGAACTAAGGCAACCCATGGAATGGGAGAAAATATTTGCAAATCATGTATCTGATAAGGGATTGATATCCAATATATATAAAGAACTCCTACAACTTAACAACAACAAAAAAAAACTGCTTAAAAATTATCAAAAGACTTGAATAGACTCTATTTCTTCAAAGAAGATATACAAATGGCCAATGAGCACATGAAAAGATGCTCAGTATTACTAAACATTAAGGAAGTGCAAATCACAACCACAATGAGATACCACTTCACACCCATTAGGGAAATTATTATTAAAAACAACTACAACAACAAGAGAAAATAACAAATGTTAGCAAGGATATGGAGAAATTAGAACACTTGTGCATTGCTGGTAGGAATGTAAAATGGAGCAGCCACTATGGAAAACAGTGTGGCCATTCCTCAAAAAATTAAAAATAGAGTTACCATATGATCCAGCAATTCTACTTCTAGGTACGTACCCCAAAGAAATGAAAGCAAGGACTCAAACAAATATTTGTACACCCATATTCATAGCAGCATTACCACACTACCCGAAAGGTGAAAGCAACCCGAATGTCCATTGACAGATGAATGGATAAACAAAATATGCTATACATATACAATGGAATATTGTTCAGCCTTCAAAAGGAAGGAAATTCTGACACATGCTACAACATGGATAAACTCTAAAGACATTAGGCTAAGTGAACTAAGCCTATCACAAAAGGACAAATATTGTATGATTCCATTTATGTGAAGTACCTAGAGTAGACAAATTCATAGAAAATGGTGGTACCAGGGGCAGGGGTGGAGGGGTGAGAGAACGGGGACTTAGTGTTTAATGGGTACAAAATTTCAGTTGAGGAAGATGAAAAGTTCTGGAAATGGATGGTGGTGATGGTTGCACAACAAAGTGAATATACTTAATGCCATATAACTGTATACTCAAAAATGGTTAAAATGATAAATTTTATGTTACGTATATTTTACCATAACAAAAAAATGTTGACCTAAAAAATGCAAATGCATAAACACTCTGTCAAGCACATCCACAATCCACAGTATGTAGTACTCCCAGAGAAAAATATGGGCTTACAAACAAAAAATTAAAAATTACGTGAGAAATCACCAGTAGGAAGAACCACGTGGATGCAACAGGGAAGATTCTCTCTGGCCCTTCTTGGTTCTCACTGGCACTATGGTCCCCCTGATGTCTGGCTGTGACTCCCAGAGGATTCCCAACCCAGGTGATTTGCCTGCGCCTTTTGGCTACAAGGTCACTTTGCTGCCACCATGGCAACCCTCTGGCCACACCAACTAGCACCATCAGCTACTTGCTACATGCCTCACAGTGCACGCAGGAACCTCTGGATCCCTTCCATACCAGACAGGAGTATGAGCAGAGTCAGGAGTGTCAACTCAGCTCTCACTCTGCCTTGCCTGTGCCACACTGCACTTCACTCTGCTCTAGCCATCCTATGTGGGTGCAGAGCCACCCTGTGAGGCTTTCTCCTCCCACATTTCCAAACAGAGAGTAGCACCCAAGCCCTCTCTACTTTCAGCTTTCTCCACCATCTATTTACTAGCCCTACTGGAATTTCTGCCTGGAAAATTAAAGTCACAGTACAAGAGTCGGCCTCCTTACTCCCACCATCTCTCTCTTTTTTCTCCTTTCTGCTCTCAAGCAGAAAATTGAAACTTGACTCCTTTTTTTTCTCATTAAATTCCTTTTTTTAGGAGTCCTAATCCTCCCCACATTCATGGTCAGTAGATAGCTTTGGTTGACTAGAGAGAAGGTCATATACATAGAAATGCAAAAGAGAGGGGCAGGTTGATATATTCTTTTAAATTAAGTAAAATGGACTGATTTGGGCAATAAGGGAATATAATTGCTCATGTAACTGAACAGTCTAGAGTTTCAGGCCAGACTTTATCCAGATGCTGAAACGATGGGATCAGGACCCAGTTTCTCTCTGATTCTCAAATCCACTGTTCATTGTTGGCCCCATTCTCGGCAGGCTTCTTTCCTGGTGGTTTCAAGATGACTGCCAGAGGCTCCAGGACCCACGTGCTTCCTTGTTCACATGAAAGGAAAAGGAGCACTTTCTCTCTCCCACTTGTTGAACCAAAGTCCTGAGCTTAGCGTGGTTGGACTTCCCCTTCCCTGATCCAATCATTGTGGTGATTGGGGTGGTGTTTATTAGCTTAAGATAAACACCATATCCTAATCCCATTCCTAAAGCAGAAGAGGGGTAGCATCAGGTTCCCCCAAAGCCCATGGACCATGGGAATAAACATTAGATACCATTACCAAGACAAAGAGAAATGTGTGTTGGGTGGCCAAAGACAGCAATGTCCTCTGCTTCCCTTGTCTACCAGATCTGATTTGAGTTACTGCTCAACAAACACTTATTGAACAAAATACTAAAAAAAAAAAAAAAAAAATGCAAAACAGAAGCAACTTAATCTTAGCAACTCTTCCCCACAAGACAGATTCTTTCTGACGCCTGACTCTTGCTCTGGGAAATTTCTTTTTAAATAGTATACTAGTGTCTGCACTTGATACACCAAAGTCCACCTATCTCTTGGGAGTCTTGGGTCACTTCTCCCATGAATCTCCATCCTTGCCCTAGGACTTGGTGGGAACCCTGGTGCCTAGTCAGGAGCCTGTGCCCAATACCACCTGCCAGGTGGATAGGCTGCCAATCTGCATGTCTGCATCTCCTTAAAGATCATTAAAGTGGTTCATAAACCACCTTACAGCTGAAGCAGAATTCACTCTAATTTTTATCACTTTGACTATTATTACATATAATAATAAACGTAATATATGGGTCTCTCTGCTTAGATTTGACTGTGAAAATACTCACAAACAAAAGGAGGAGAGGATCTGCTGGGAGGAGGGGGTCACCAGGGCTAGCCCAGTGGAAGTACTGGAGGAGAGGTGGCTCACCCTGGCTTCCTACCTTTGCCCCTCTGCCATTCGTCACCCTCTGCACTCGCTAAACACAGACAAAGAACAACAGCCAGCCCGCCACCAAATTTCCTGCATGCAAGATAACTTCTCTCTTCTTTCTCCATTAATCCTCAAAGACTTTTATTTTAAAGCTCGAGATGTGATTGCTCACATTGGGTGTTTAATATTATATGTAATAATAATCAATGTGATAAAAATTAGAGTGAATTCTGCTTCAGCTGTAAGGTGGTTTATAAACCACTTGAATAATCTGTAAGGAGATGTGGACATGCAGACTCGTAGCCTGCCCACATGGCAGGTGGTGGGCACAGGCTCCTGACTAGGAATGGAAGGCCAGAGTTCTATTGTTAGCTCTGCTGCTCTGCAGCTGTGTGACCTTGAGCAAATCAATTAACCCCTCTGGACCAACCAATTCCTCAACTCTAAAATAGCAGAGTTAAACTCAATGTTCTCTAGGCTCTTTTCACCTCCAGCATTATAAAATTTTCTACCAAATTGATTTTGTTTTTAAAGTTCATGAATGAGAAGTTATCAGTAAAGAGCTATCTTTTCTAGAGTAGGAAAGATTGCCAGGAGACACTCATTCAGGCTGAATGGGGTGAAGGAAGAGGTGTAGTATAGACAGGAGGCTGCAGAGTGATTAGGATCATAGAGGACAAGATCCTTCAGTGGGTCCTGACCCCCCCCATAGAGTTTCCAAGAAGCCTTATATAGCACATGTACAGCCTCAGAAGGCAGTGTGGACTGAATTGCAAGAATCCCCATGCTCTTTGGCTTGGGAAGAGGTTAAATTTTCTAGGTTCACAGGATTCCCTTCTTCTGAAGCTTCTCCAAGGACCCAAGGCTCTCCCCCACCACCTGTGTTTCCTAGAGGAGTGCCCTAACTAGGGTGGGCCATCCAAGGTTTTGTCCTATGTCACCTCAATTAAGATGACAAATAGAAAGCATGAAGTAACCCCCACCTTCTCTCAATCTCACTAAAACAACGTGGAAGGGATTTTTTTAAAGACATAAATCCACAAGGATAAAGAGAAAAGAAGAGGAGACACAACAACTAAATTTTGGAAGTTGGAAGATGCCTGGACTGGTAACTAGCTTAGCAGACTCTAGTAAACTGAATCCTAAGTCAGTGATGGTGAAAGAGGTGAAGCAGCTTGATTTACACTGCAAAACGTCAAGGGCTCATGAATTGGCAGTACCAGGTACCTCTGGAAGTGGAGCTGAAGTAAGGGGTTGAGACAAAATGAATTGATCGAAAGTTCTTTTAAGAAGATGTCAGATCCCCCCATGCCCTTCCCAATCCATGCAACAGGGAAACTACTTCTCCCCAACCCTCCTGGGAGACTAGAGACCTTTCCTCTGACAGTGACCTTTCCTCTGACCTTTCCTCTGAAGAGCTCTTCAGAGAGCTTGACAGACAAGCTCTCTGAAGAAGGAAAATCTGAGGGTCTCTGCACTGGGGGCCATCAGGCATAGCTGAGGATAGGGAGATCCATACAGCAAACAGGAAGATGTGAATATTTACATACTGAATCTTGGAACCACCAGCCCTCTTCCCCCTTTCTACTCCCGGAACCCTGACAGCCAGGCCTGTGCTGTCCAGGAGACTGGAGGATCCTTCCCTGAGCATTCTGTCAAGTGCAAGAGAAAGACTTCAAAATTCTGATGTGGGGATTTGCTAACTGATTGGCCCTGCTGGACCACTGAACAGTGAAATCCAAAATGACAAGCCCCAGTCCATGATCTCAGAGTTTCCAATCATCTTTTTATGCCCCGTCGTTAAATATGAGCAGAGGCCAAAGATCACCACACATCTGAGGAAAACCTCAGAGAGATCAAAACACACAAACAGATAAAGATAACTTTGAGGAAACAGAGCCTGTCCAGGGAAAAAAGAAATTCTTTAAATCACCAAAATTCTCAGAGATAGATGTTAGATCAATGAAAGAGGAAATAGATGTATTTATAAAAAGGAATATTCAGAGAATACAAAGGGAGCCTTGAAAATTTAAAACATGATAGTAGAAATAGAAAAAAAACTTAGTAAACTGATTGAAAGGGGCCAGCCCGGTGGCACAAGTGGTTAAGTGCGCTCACTCCACTGCGGCAGCCTGGGGTTCGCCAATTGGGATCCTGGGCGCGCACTGACACACTGCTTGTCAAGCCATGCTGTGGCGGCGTCCTATCTAAAGTGGAGGAAGATGGGCATGGATGTTAGCCCAGGGCCAGTCTTCCTCAGCAAAAGGAGGAGGATTGGCAGATGTTAGCTCAGGGCCGATCTTCCTCACAAAAAAAAAAAAAGATTGAAAGAGACAGTCTCCCATGATATGGAACAAAAGGACAAAAAGTCAGAATATTGAACAGAAAAGGTAAGAACATTAGGAGACCTGCTGGGGAAGTCCAACATCCAAATAAAGAGTCCAGAAAGAGAGAAGACAGCAAATAGAGGAGAGGAAATAAACCTTGAAATAATTCAGGACAATATCCTAGAGTTTGCAGACTGAAAGGGCCTATAGGGTACTCAGCATAGACTCTAAAATAGGCCCACATCAAGGCATATCTTAGTGAAATTTCAGAACCCTGGGGATAAACAGAACATCTTCAAGCTTCTAGAAAGAAAATAAAATAAAAACAAAAAAAACTTTTTTTAAATAGGCCATATTAAAAAAATCAGGAATCAGAATTCCTGGGTCTTCTTGACAAAGCTCTTCCCGTGTGCTCAGAGCTTCCAACCAAATTTTCAGTGCTCCACTCTTCAATCTGAGTTAAAGATAGAGGCCAAAGGAAATTTGTAAATGATGATTATAAAAGACTGAGCCCAGTCTAAACGTCTAAAACTCCTTCCCCTCTCCCCTACTCCCTGAGCAGCAGTGGGATGAATGGAGCCAGAGCCAATGATCTGCCTGCCCAGCCATCCCTTCATGCTTCCCTTAGGCTCCACCTCCACCAGCCCACCCTTTCCTATTCACTGCCACTATTCCCTCTCTCTCTCTCTCTCTCTCTCTCTCTCTCTCTCTCTCTCTCACTCACACTGGCTTGATTTGGAGGCATTCATCATGCTGCTTTTCTTGATAGCAAACATTGTTAACTATGGCTTTGCCCAGGAAACAGGCAAAGATCCCAAGAGCTCAGGTCTTGACAGTAGGGAGCCACACTTCTTTCTGGACAAAGAGTTAGACTAGATTTAGTGACAAACTCTAAACTGGTATGAGACTTTCCCATTTCCTTGAAGCATAATGCTCCATTGATTGCAAGCTGAGTCATATATTGAGCCTGCTTCTCACACTGTCAGCGGGAAGTGTAATTCCTGAATGACTCCCAGCAGACATTTATAGATTTTTCAATCTGTTGAGTTATAAAAGATACCTAAAGTCTTTTTTTTTCCTGAAGACCTTTAAATAAATCTTGATCTCAACAGCTAAGTCATTGAATATAATTATATACAACACATTGGGAGTAATCTGCATAGAAGCAAAAATTGAAGTAATGAGGATAGAAAAAAATCGAGTCAGTGCATAAAAAAATAAAGAACAGAGGACTGAGGAGTGGAGTCCCACCTTCTGGTTTGCTTTTGTTTAAGAGATAAAATAAAGAAAAATAACTCTTCAAGGAGACTGAGACGGCAAAGATGGGAATAAGAACCCAGTTAGGGTACAATGACAGAAATCAAAGAGAGAGAATACTTCAAGAAAGGGTGATGGGCAGAGTAAAATACGTTGGGGAGAACAAGAGGAAGGGATACGGCAGACCCAGTCAGTGCCCCATCCTCTTACAGTTACAAGGCAGGACTCCTGACTCCAACTGTCTAAGGGGCTTTGGCTGCTGGAGCCTGCTCTGCCCCAGCAGTGTCAAGCTAGAAACACTGGGCAATTAATGCTTCCCTATCCTCACTCCAATGTAATAGCCCTCAACCAATGACTGACTAGAGTTGGTATATAAATACTCCAGATTCCACATCCCTTATGTAGGATAACTCTGAGCCCATGCTCTACACTATGGGCATAAAGCAATCATCTACACTATGATTCCCAGAGTTCCTCAGCAGAATTAAGCTCTTAGTTACTCCCAGTGGTAATTGACTCAATAGGACATCATTTTTTGCCTTCCTTCCTTTTTCTTTCTCACTTCCCTACACCCCTATGGGTGCTTCCTGGCATCATCTCCAAAAGAGTAGGATGACAAAAAGCCATTGACAAGATAGCCTAAAGATCCTTGAGAGATCAAGCGCAGTAGAATGGAAAAAGCAGAAGGCATACTGTTGGATTCTAAGAGGAGAGTTGGAGATGGGGAATTGGAGACAGAAATGGAACACAACTCTTTCCAGAGGTTTAGCATTTAGAGGAAGGAAAGAAACGGGGGAGTTATTAATGGGGCAATAGAATTGGGCCAAAAATTTTTTTATTTGCATCTCTGTAGGAGAGATCCAATGCATATTTTTAGACATTTGACTCCAGGACCACTTAGGTCTTCCTGGGAACTCCCTTCCCTCTCTTCTACCTCTCCTCTGTTTTTATCATCTCTTTGGCTAGCTTTTCTTCTTTTCCCAGGCTTAAGTATTTGTTTTTCTGAGGATTCTGCACTTGGCCCTCTTCTTATCTCTTTCTACACCCTCTCTCTGGATAATCTAATCCTCTCCCATGGCTTAAACTTCCACCTATACATTACTGATGCCTAAATTTGTATCTTTAACGCAGAACACTTTCCTGAGCTCCAGACCCATGTACTCAACTGCCTATTTTATAATTATTCCTGTCTATCAAGCAAGCACCTCAAATTAATCATGCAAAAATTGAACTTGCCATCTTCTCTTCAAATTCATGTTTTTCTTTGTCTTTGATTGGTGAATGATACTACCATTCATCAAGTTACCCATATCAGAAAAGTGGGACTCATCCTGAACCCCAAACTCTCTCTCATCACCTCATCCAATCAGTCATTAAGTTTAATAAGTCCTTTCCTTTTTTTTAACATCTCCCAAGTCCATCCATTCCTTCTATCTCCTGTTCCTGCCTGAGTTCAGGCCATCATCATCTCTTGCATGGACCATAAAGGTCTCCTAAGTGATCTCACTGCTTTTAGTCTTGGCCCTTTCAATACGTTCTTCACACTCCTGTCAAATAGATTTCCTGCCACTTAAAACATTTGTAGGCCTTAGAGTGCATGCGCGCATGTGTGTGTGACTTTAGAGGGATGTTCACAGTCAGAGTTGAGGAAAATTGTGCCTAGGACCCAACTAGAAGAACATCAGACTTCTGGGTCCATTCCCATTTCCCTTTCTGCCGGTTCAAAACAAGAATGTGCCCACCACCACCAAAGATAATGACTCTCCATTGGAATCTTTTCCTGGGGTCAGCCCCTGTCAATCAGGGTAGAGATAGGAAAGACATTCCCTGGTATTTTTCATCTATTGATGGCAACCACTAGTGGAGAGCCCAAGGTTAAGAAGTTGAGCCGAATGAGGGTCATAATACAGAGACAGAAAGCTCAAGGTGTAGGAGCCCTCCTAAGATAAGTATTTTCAAGGTTAAGTCAAGGGCCAACATGGCAAGACACAAGAAGGAGATTTCTTTTTCTTAGAAGATTCTTGTTTAGAAAGTCCATTCTGGACCTGAGAGGAAGACATTCCCATCCTAGCTCCCACACAGGTCAGCAATAACATATCCTAAGATAGTTGTCTTCAACCTGAGGCACGAGCAGTGCTAGAGGCACAGGAAGACTTTCCAAGGGGTTTAAGGGCAAGATGGCCTAAGAGAATCAATTTTCAGATCCTCAACTTTCTTATTTCTTTTTTTCTGAATGATTGATGTGGGTTTGTATCCTCCAGGTTCTCCTTTCCTACTTACCATTTTGCAGTTATCCTTCTTCCTCTTTACAAAAGAAAGGTACCTCCCTCACCCATCCTGAATCTCATGGTGATGCACCAAAAAAGAATGTGAATGTGTTAGGGGGATTTGATATTTTGGTGTTGGTGCTGATGAAGTGAATCACTGAATAACAAAACTTTTTATAAGCCAGGTGTTTCCTATTCTTTCTTCAACAAAAGTGAAGGAGGCTCTTTATATATATAAACAAACTAACAAAAAAGGAATATGATTGGTGATGAACTCTGTCTCATTCCAGCAATAAATAATATTCATCCATGCATTCATGAACCAATTTTAAAAAATGGCCATCCACCTCATTAATAAACTTATTTACAGTAAATTTTAATTTTTATGTTTAATATTACTTATCAAAGTTTGCAATATATTTATGTTGTTTTGGTCAAATATGCACTTAAATTAATTGTAATGATAACTCAATCCAGAAGAAATGTTTAAATAATTAAAGTCTAATGGTCATAGCAAAGGTATTAAAATTCCATTTCAATTTATATACATAATTTTTATCACAAAGAAGTAGGATAGTGTGATCAATAAAATACTTTCAAACATAAAAATACATTAGGACAAAATTCTGTGGAGGAAGTAGAATGGAAATATAAGTTCAAGGAGAGAAAAGAACAATATAAAATTTTCTATTTAAAAAGAGATTGTTCATGTATTTTTTAAATGAATATTGGTTGGAGGACAGTACTGAGTTGCTTTTGTATTTAAATTCCACTGGATTCATTTAAAAGAGTGATATTACAGTTTATTTGAAAATGTCGATATTTATAAAGTGGCAGGAAGTAAACCCTTTGCAATGATTAAATTTATGGTAAACATTTTAAAGATCAACTTAGAAATATGTAATGGGATACATAGTTTTCAAATTATTTTAGAAAACATATGAGCAAAAATGTTTGAAGATCACTGAGTTATGATTTTGCAAGCCAAGCTAATTTTTGTTTTGTTTTAAGTTAACCAAGACCCAAAAGGACCACTGTCACCATAACAGGGCTCCTGCTCCTGATAACTGCTCCTAAGCCCTGAAGATAAACTTCTTAGCATTGAGCCGCATTCATAAAGCGCTCTCTGCCCATTTCAGATTCCATCAGCTTCATATTTGACCAGCCACCTCCCTTCCCCTCACTTTCCACTCTGCCTCCTCTCTCATCTCCAAACTGGAGCCATACGGGATCCTTGCAACTCCCCAAACCACCATAACATTTCATACCTCGGGCCTTTGCTCAAGCTACTCCTTCTGCCTGGAATGCCCCTCACCTCTCCCCTCAGTTCCCCTTCTCCATCCAACAGGGAATTTCTCCTACCAATTGTCATTCATAACTGGCCCTTAATTTAGGGTGACCAACCATCTCAGTTTGCCCAGGATTGAGGGGTTTCTTTGGGGTGAGGGACTTTCGGTGCTAACACAAGGACAGTCCAGGCCAAGCAGGATGGTTGGTCACTCTACTATTGTATGTTTAAGGGACTCACAATTTGGCCTGGGAAAAGTGATCCCGACTTTCCGGTGTTGACTTATATCTTCTCCCTACTGACAGATCTCTCACCTGGGGAAGACAATCACCCTTCCAAATTCCAAGAGCACTTTCTTAGGATAATACTATTCAAATGCTTTAAGCATTCAAGTTACTATATTCCCAATTACCAGCTCACACTTGAAATAGCAGTTATTTTGTGATCTTAAAAGAAACACTTTCTAATAATTAATTAAACTCATTATGCTTGCATGTTCAATTTCTGCCAGTGCATGCCTTAGATCATCACTTCAAAAAAATTCATCTTAAAGATCAGGGCTCCTAATCTCCTAAAAACAATTTTGAGAGAAGCATTATAAATTTCCTGTGCATGTATGAATGTGTGTTTGGGGAGGTAGAAGATGGTTCTAACCCTTAGGAGAGTTTCCAGAATTTCCCCAGGTCAGAATGTGTTCAGGAACAGAGAGGCCATAAGACATGTTACCTAACGGAGCCTCAGTATCCAATCTGAACAGTAAGCCTAGTGACAACTATTGTGTTGAATTATTGAGAGGATTAAAAGAGGCAGTGTAGCAACTTGGTTAGGAGCACAGACTCTGGAGCTAGGCAGTCTGGGATTGAACTTTGTCTCTATAGCTTACTAGCTGTGTGACCTTGGGCAAGTCATTTAACATCTCTGTAACTCAGTTTCCTCATCTGCAAAATGGGATAACAACAGAAGCTGCCTCATAGGCTTATTATGAGGATTAAATGAATTAACATGTGCAAAGTGCTTAGAACAGTGCCTGGCACATAGTAAGTGATATATAAGTATTTGTCAAATAAGTGCATGCAAAGTGCTTGGAGCATCAATAGGTGTGTAGGAAAATGGAAGCCATTATGGTATTTATAGGCATTCTTTCTTAGTTGGAATCTCTTAACTTCCAGAGAATAATTGGATTCAACAGAAGTTCAACAAATTACTGAACTGTGAGAATAGATTTTCTAAGTCTCCCCTGAGAGTCCTTTGTTCAAACTATTTAGGGCTCACTGAGAAAAGACTTAGAGAGGACAGATTTTTTTTTGCATTGATAAGAAAATCTGAGAACTTGACAACAGTATTATTTTAAATAAATTGTTTTATATTTGCGAGAGTGTCTCTGAGGTTTTCACTGCCAGTGTTTTATTTCCATCATTCTCCTGCTTGCCCAAGAAGGAGACCTGCACATGCAGCGTGGTTCAGGGTCCAGGTCAGCAGGCAGCCTTCCTCAGCAGGGGTCCCCTTGGTACACAGGACTGTGAAACCAATTTTGGGTTACCATGGTAACTAAGGGAGCTTTTAGAAAATTTTCCAAATGAAACATTCATTCAGGGCATCAATAAGCATGGTCAGGGAGAGTGGGGAAATAGACAAAAATGTCCTGTCTCTGACCCCATCAAGTTCACAAGTCTGCTGGGGAGAAAGAGTGTAAAAAAATCATTACCTTAATACCCTCAATTTAAGGATGCCTTTTTTTTTTTATGTTTTAAATCTTTTGAAATCAGATGTGTCAAAGGATGAGTTCATTTAACAATGGGTCCCCTGACCCAGATATCTATTATTAAGTTACTAGGTTAAAAGATGTCTTACAATCTATAACTATTTGGAACTGAAGAAATTTGGTATACTAGTGTGCCATGTGCTATGACAGAAGGACGTACAAAGCACAGAAGGGGCCAAGCAATGGGGGGAAGAGAGAAGCAGCATGAGTGTAGTCGAGCTCCCTAGAAGATTTTGCAAGCTTCTACCTTGGTTCTGAATATTTGGATACAGAAAAAGATACAAGACTCTATCAGCAGAATGCAAATCAAATTGCCTTCTCTCTCCCTCCTTCTGTCTGTCTATCTGTCTTTCTCTCTCTTAAGTAAACAAGGCCCACTAGCCTGACCTTATGACACACAGATGACAGAGAGACAAGTGGAATAGGACTTGGTGGTGGCAAGGCTTGTGCCCACTGATGGCCAGCCTGTGAGCACGCAGCAAGGAGCAGACCTGATTGAGGAGGCTCTCTCTGTAGCAGCAGCTTTTACATGGCTACTCTCAGGGGCACCTCCAGCCGAACTAATAAGGAATTCTAGAATTGGGGCCATACACATACCAGTAGTGCTAGCACTACACTCCTTCCTGTGGACTGGAGGGATAGGACTGTCCAAAACCAAGAATAGCAGACACTCATACAACCCTTCCTACTGAAAAATTCTTACGCTGATCTAAGAGTCTTACAAAATTAATTCAACTAATCTGTACAACAACTTTATAGTTAAATACTACATTTTACTATTCCCATGTTACCAATGAGGAAATTAAGGCATAGAGAGGTAAAATAACGTGCTCAAAGCCCCACACTCTATAAGGGGCTGAGATCTGAACCTGGTCTGACTTTAGAGGCCATGTTCTCTACCCTCTGCTGTCTCTCAGCCTTACTGTTAGTAAGACAAGTGAGTCCAGGAACACACATACACAGCTATTTACTTTGATTTTAATAGTATATTCCTACCCTCAGAGAGTGGGGGGGTGGCAGGGAGAGGAGGTAAAGGGTGGGAAAGCCTTCTATTAAACTTCGACGTCTAGCCACCCACAGGTGTGGGATCAGGTGGAGCCTGATCAGGTTGGCCTGACTCTCAGGCCACTCAATGTGGCCAACTCCTCGCAGACAAAAAAGAAACCTCTCCCCTTTGCACCCTTTCCAGTTCTTCACCCACAGGCCCTTTATCCATTTACCCAGAGGCCTTCAGGGGCGAGGAATGTAACATAGAAAACTAAAGAACAGATGCTCAAATTCAAAAAAATTAAAACCTATGCCTGACAAAGAAAACACTGGAGACAGAATGTGGACTGCGGAGGTTGCCCATTTGCAACTCCTGGTCTATTCCCTTGTTCCCCACTCATGGAGTGGGCCTCACATCTTTTTGGTGCTTGGTCTCCAGGGAACTGTCACCTAGTCATTCCACTACATCCTAATCCTTTGTGGGGTAAACCAAAGGAGGCTTCATTGATCCGAGTCGTGAAGGATGAGTAGGAGTTTGCCAAGGAGGAAAAGTGGATTCCAGGTAGAATTGCTATCTCTATAGCAAGAGCAAAGGCTGAGACACAGAAAACATAAGAGACCTCTTGAGCATCTGTGGGTAATTTTACGGGACTGAAGAGTAGGGACACCAGATGAGGCTGGAGAGGCGGCAGGGCCAAGTGTCAGAGGACTTCAGCATCAAGTGAAGAAACTTAGCTCTTACCCTGGAGTCAGTGAGAGGGCCTCAGAGATTTTAAGCTGGAAAGTAAGATGCTCTGATTTGTATTTAGAAACTTCATCCTGACAGCTGTAAAGAGAAGGCCAGAGCCAGTGGGGAGCGGTGAGCAGGCCAGGCTGCTTGAACCAAAGCAGAGGCTCTGGGGATAGAGTGCAGAGGTCCTAGGGTTATTTGGTTGTAGAAATGATAGTGTTCAGGGATCAGGGAGGAGAAGGGGAGAGGAAATTACAGAGTGGATAATGTTAGAACTGGGTCAGGAAAACAAGCCTGAACATGGTACTGCTCTTGAATTTTTTCGTTCCAGTTCTCTATCATTTTGACTTAAATTTATCCTTGAATTGTTTCAACCTACTGTGAGCAAATCCCTGTAGAATCATTTAAAAAGCTCAATCTGTTCTAGTCCAGTTGTAATTGAGATGTCTAATAGAGGAAATACAGAACCCATTTGTGAGGAAATGTGGAGATAACTCAGGCAGCAACATGGTGTGGCAGGTGGGCACGTAGCCTGTGTTACCTCTGTGGTTCCTGGTTCCTGTGCTCTCTTGGTTTCTCTCTCTCTCTCTCTCACTCTCTCTCACTCTCTCTCTCTCTCTCTCTTTCTCTCTCTGAGATCCTCCAGCTGGCACTTCCCTTCTTCAGTCCTCCAGCCTTTAACTGACTGGATCCTCAGAGTCAGGCGCCTCTGGGCTATCTAGTCAATACCCTGAAAGAACAGAACAACATCTTGTCAAGGGGACTCCATATCTCCAGATACAGGACAATTACCAGGAGAGAGGGGGCAGATGGGGGACAGGGAAAACTACTCTTTGAATCAAGGTCACCCTGAAGAGATGTGCTGTGAGTCACTCAGCGCTCAGAGGTTTTGTTCAGATTGAACCACAAAGGGACAGATTGGGAAACCTGAAGTTCAGCTTCAAGCCACTTCACAATGGACAGCACCTGGGCACCCGGGAGATGAAATTCAGCAAGAAAAAGCTGTGGCCTTTAACTGTAGGGGTAGCAAGTCCAGCTATCTACAGGGACAACGCAAGAGTGAAATGGGTTGGGGGAGGCTGTGGCACCCCAGAGCATGCATGCTTCATCTAAAAAGGGGCAGCTCCTACTCAGCTCTGGTCAAGACCATGTGGGAACATGGGGCCAAGGAGGGAGAGCTGCCAACCTTTCAAGAGAAGGCAGAAGTTCAGAGTTTTATGAGCCATCTCCTGATTTTGGGGTGCTGGCAATTAATTCAAAGTTTAAAAACATTGAACAAGCCAAACACAGCTCACTTGTGGCCAGATTTGGCCCGGCAGCTACCGATTTGCAACCTCGGCTCTGAAACTTGGACATTAAGCTCAGAATTCCAACAATCGAGAGCTAGAGCAGGAAAAACGGCAGAGCTATTAGGAAGCTGGAAACAGGCAAATGGTTCATTGGACCTTAGGGGTCCAATTCCTAATTGCATAGATGGCGAAACTGGGGCTTGAGAGGAGAAGAAGTGCCCAAGGGCACACGGTTTCAGGCGATGGGTGGCACTTGCAGCAAAAACAAGGAGACTCACATCAGGCTCTTGAAAAGCAGTGCTCAGCGGCCTGACTGGCACTTGCTCCTCGTCCTTGCATCTCACGGTTGCTTATATATTCCTGTTCTCTAGTTTGCCACTGTGACTGATATGTATGTCCTCTACTGAACTCTGGATTCTCCCCATTGGACCCCTGGGTACTGTCCTGGGCTTCATCTGGAATCTCTGCCCTGACTTCTTGGCCTGGAGCTGGTGCTATTTCTGAGTCTGCTGGCACTGCCCTCCTCGGGCTCCTTGCTGGACCTGACTGAGCCCCACCTGTGCTGGCTGCAATCCATAGCTAGTCAGGGCAAAAATAGGGCTTGACCTCAGTCTGCCTGAGTCCTGTGTTCTGTCCACTCAGCCACACTGCTTCCCAGGATCAATATCTCCCTGCAGAAAAGAAAGGCAAGTTTGAATGTCATTTTGTGTGTGTGAACTATAAAGTGAATTTGAGTACATTTCAATTTTGCTCTTTCTTGCCATTTTTTGCCGTCTAATAGTCAGGGCCAACTTATCCATTAGGCACAGCAAGCACAGTGTCTAGGGTCCATAATACTTTAAGCCACAAAAAGTTTTAATTTTAATTTCTTTTAAAATAAGAATAAAAATAAATATAATAGTAATGTATATATGAAGATAAATCCAATGTAGTTAATGCCACTGAACTGTGCACTTAAAAATGGCTAAAATGATAAATTTTATGTTATGTACATTTTACCACAATAAAAAAAAAAGTGAATCCAGCCTGGATTATATTCATCTTTATAGCAACACAATAGCAAAATATAATTTTTTATATTTTTTTATGGAGGAAAGGGCCCACAAATTCAAAAGTGCCCAGGACTCATGAAAGTCATAATTCAGCCCTGCTAGTAGCGAGTAGTTGGCTAATTCATATCAATGATAAGTTTTATATTTATGGGCCAAATCATATGGATGGTACCTCTCTCATTTGTCCCTGGCTTCGAGGGCCTGACTATGAAGGATATACATCATGACTCAGGTTCCTAACACCTGCCACCTGGTGACATCTACAGAGATTGTTCAGTTGAGATGCTAAGCACAGTGGCTCTGAGAGCCTTGTTAGTTCTAGTCTCCACAGTATGGGTCCCCTCTTAGCACAGTGAAGCCAGATACTTGGACGTGGTCAATTTTACTCCAAAGGGCATTTTGATGCTTTTTTTTTTAAATTAACAAATCTCTCTCTTGGACTACCAAAACAGCCTTCTGGTGGCTCTCTCTGACTTGACTTTTGCCTCCATCTAACCCAGTATGATCTTTGTAAACATATATCTCCATGGAATGAGATTATTCAGTGACTCCCAATATTTTCACTATTTTAAAAGTTTGATGGAAATCTCACTTTTTCTCATGGCAACTAACTAACAGTTGCTTTAGTTTGAGCTAGAATTGTATCAGCATGCTTGGTACAATTAATAAATACTGAGAAAACAAATGGATCTTTCTTCCAGATGCATAGTTTGTGTTGTAATGAGATTTTTACACATGGGCCCTTGAGGGAGCGATCATGAATGGGTCCTTGAAGAGAAAAGGCATGGGAATCCCTGGAAGTGTCTTGCAGAGTTTGCCTGACCCTTCTGGGAGGGCAATGTCACTCCAGCCACAGAGAAATTCCTGACTAGCTGACTATGGGAAGAGAGCGTGGGGGAGATGAAGAAATATCACATTAAAATTCAATGCAAAGTGAAAGCTTGACTTCAGCAAGGGTGAATGACTCAGCAAGAAACCTGTCTCCAGGATTTTAGTTACTGCTCTCTGTAATTCTTATATTAAATAAAAAAACAGATTCTCATTATCTACTTGAAGTAATTCCATTACTCATCAAATGGCAAATAAGTAACAAATGCATTTCCTAGAATATTTTTTAAATCCTAAAGCAAAAGCACTGCTTAGGGTCACAAACGCTTGGCACATCTGGTCATAGAGAGGAACTTGGCCTTTGGCAGAGTGAAAGAGGTTTTGGGTTTTAAGTCCAGCTCTGCTTGGTTGTTTGTCTCTGTACTGCATAGTTATCATTTTACACGAGTACACTCAATCCCTTTTCTTCTGGTAGAAGTTACCCCAATTTTCTTGGGAAATAATAAATACACACTCAATCCATTCTTTCCTTAATTTATTTAAGTAATATTTATTGAATGCCTACTTTGTGCTATTCTGGACATAGGAGCTACAGCAGTGAACAATCAAAGTCCTCGATGAAACATATTCAGGAACTCAGCTCTATGTGGTATAGCAGGGGGGCATGTGATCTGGATTATCCTTGGTGTAATCTCTCCCCTTAACCACAATAAAATTCAGTAACTGGTTCCAAAATGTGCATGTGCCTAAAACAGAATTCCCTAGAAGCAGAGCCTGAGGCAAGGATTCAGATGTAAGAAAGACGGAGAGTACTCTTAGCACAAGCAGGTAAGGAAGGGAGGGAAGCAAGATAGAGAAGAGGAAGGAGCCAAGCAGAGAGCTGGTGTCAGGTAAATTCCAGATTTGGCCTGATTTTGAATATGGAAAGGGAAGTTTACTTCTGGAACACAAAGTGCACTACAAAGTTGTTTCTGCCATGAGGCAAGGGGCTGGCCTTTTTAGCTCCTTATTTGTCAGTCATTGGTCCAGACATGTAGGCAGTGTAACCTCCTAGGCCTCCCTGGGCTAGGAGGTTCTTATCAGCCAAGGACAACTCTCATAAGTCAAAGTCACAGGTTTAAGCTGCTAGCCACAGCCTTGAAACAGCTGTGGGTGGTGGGAAAAGAGGTAAGGAAGAGCAAGAGTGTGCCAGCTGATTTAGGGGATCTGAGTGGAGCATCAAAAGCATCTACTGCTGCATGTGTCCCAACCATGCTAATCTTAGAGAGTGAGACTCAATTCTAGAACTTCTATTGGAACCATTGGGAAAATAATCTCTCCTTTTGCTCGTTGTGAAATTAGTAGGATGCATGCCTGCAGCTGCTTAAGCCCAGGAAGAGTCAACTGAGAGCCAACATGCGTAGAGAAATGTGAAGAGATAGAGTCCTCATTACATTGTTTGAGCCTCACAACCAGCTGTACAAACAGGCATGTGGCCTTAGCCTCAGGTGGTGTCCAGTTGGGCAGAGTGTGAAAGCTGATGAGTTCCAGGGGCACAAATATTTAAAGAGAGAGCCAAAGAAGAAGCACTCACAGAGGATGCTGGGTGGTTGGAGAAGTAGGAGCCAAAACTGAAGAAGAGGTTTTGAGCCTGTGTCAGTAAGGTTTTGCACAAATTTCTTTGGGGAATTAGTTTTGTGGAATATTTCCAGGTGGCACATTCTTCCTTTTTCTAGATCTCCTGAGACTGTGAAATGGACATGTTCATTTTTGCCTCCAAGCCAAGACCCCCTTCCTAGAGATTCTGACCCCTTGCATGGCTCCTGCTCACCCTATGATCTCCCCTCCCCTGGCCACATTTTATTAGAACCAGTGGAAACCAATCCAAAGGCAACCAAATTCTCTAGATAATCTAAGCTGAGAAGCCCAGTGATTGCCTCTGATGGACATTTTAGTTAAAAAGCCATGGAGTGTGGACCTAAATCAGCACAGGGACAAGCCAACACCATAGCCAGTAGAAAGCTAAAATAATGGGAGAAGATGCATCTTGGGAAGACAGAAGAGACTGGTCCTCACAGAGAAACAGGTTAATAAATCAACTACAAAAGAAGCAGAAACCAAGAGTCGTGCAGCTTTGTGAGAACTGGAGGGGTAGCTTCACACCGTGATTTTCTAGTTTCAATCCTGTGTCACTAGCACAGCCTCATTCCCTGTCCTCAGATTCTTAAGACATTCTCCATTGATCTCTTACAATAATGTACCTTTCACATAAGCTAACTCAAGTGGCCTTCTGTTCTATTACCAGTCCTGTCTGAAATACAAGACAAAGTGCCTTATCACATCTATCTGACCTGTTAAATGGATGTGTATTACATTTAGACAGCATGGTAAATCGATTTATTGGCACCAGTTCTTCACATTTGCCTGAATCCACACCCTTTGCCACGTGACCTTGCAGTTCCTCTCATTAGAGGCAGAATGTAGTTCTCCTTACTGTGTGCAAAGCTTTGTAACTTGCTTTGGTCAAAAAGATGTTAGCAGACATTATGCAAGCGAAAGCTTGAAATCTGCTTGTGCAATTATGCTTGCCGTCTTACACCTCTGCCATTGCCATGAGAAGAACTGTCCTCAGAGAGCTACTGCCCCATCAGCCGGAGCCCCAGAAAGAACACATATGGAGCAGATCTGAGCCCTATTCTTAATGAGGAGCTAAGCACAGGTAAACCCACAGCTTGAAGCAGAGCCAGCCAACCAAATCCAGCCTAGATCAGCCAACACCCAGACACATAAGCAAGAATAAATGAGTTTGGGATGATTTGCTACACATAACTATTGTGACTATAGCTCACTGATAATTCCTGGAATATTCCAGCCTAGCAATGCTATTACACGCTTCCTACACCTACTGAAACTCCCTTGGCTTTCCCCTCAGTTCACAGGGGGACGCGTGTGGTGGTCCTAGCTTTGTGCATCAGACCTCAGAGTATCCCAGCTGTCATGAGTCTCCACTGGACACATGGACTTTGGTTTTCTTCAGGGCCCACTCTAAAAACATCATTCTTCAAGCTCAAGGCTCAACCCTAGCAAGGCTGGTGGAGCTTACCTACAGCATGTGCTGAATTTTGGAGCCTAACAGCAAAGCAGTGCCAACCACCTTCTTTCTGCCACAGCTAGACCAAGAGATAAGTAAAAAGGCCACCAGACACTAATAGGTAATTTACATAAACTATCTCATTTAATCCTCTTAGTAAGTCTTGAAGCATGTATTATAAAATGTTATATTATCTCCATTTTCCTTTGGAGATTGAGAGACTTTAAGTGGTGTGCCCAAGGTTACCCAGCTGGTTAATGGAAGAATGAACCAGGACTCAGGTCTCCTAAATCCTAGTTGGTGTTCTTTCCTCTGAGTACCAGTGTGTCCTCCACCACAAATTGTCCAGTTCCCTTCAGCACACATCAGTTTAACCCAGATGGGAGGGGACTCAGTAGTCACAGAGTCCAATTCTCTTACTTCAGAGGAGAGATTAGGGTGGCAGAAGATTGGGGATTAGAATCCAAACCTTGTGACTAAAGTTGAGGGCATGTTCAGGGCACCAGGCTGCCCCAGCTTTTAGAGATGACTAAAATTCTTTTGCCAAGGAAAAGAGTGTTTATTTTACAAGGTCATCCACAGTGTAAGAGAAACACAAACAGAAACTCTGCCCGGTGACTGTCCAGTGTACCCTACTTTATGGAGCATTTTCACATCTAAGATATCCCCGGAGACTCCCACCAGCCCTGGAGGTCACCAAGCCCTGTGCCCTCTGCCACTTCTCCCTGGAGACTCAGAGTGATTGAGTGTTCCACTCAAAACAGAAGTGGGACAGGATGAGGGCCAGCTTCTGTGCCCACCTGTCAGTTCTGCCTCCTGGCTACATGCAAGCCGAGAGAGGCCCCTCCCAGGGGCTGCAGCTGTACTCTGTGAATGCAGGCTGGGCTGCGCTCACTCAGCCTCCGTTGGCTCTGTATTTCTTGCATTTCAAGGAGCCAGAAGGCTGAGGGCCAGAAGACGATCCCATTAAGGAATATGAAACATATGCTTCACAGCTTCTTTGTTGCTGTCAAGAACACTGAAGAATTAACCACCAATACGTTTCTGCAAGTGAACAAGGATAGTGCCAGAATCAAAACTGCAAGGGAAAACACTAATTTTTTAAAAAATTACGAAATTCAAACTTGAAGAGACCATAAGTTTCAAGCTGTTGGCCAGCTAGCTAGCTTGGAGTGACTCCCCACTTCCTTTTCCATACCCCAAAGTTTGAAAATGTTATTGTGAGACATATCCTCCTAGCATTAGTAATATTTTTGTTAGTGATGCATCAGAAATTATAATAGAACTTAAAATTTTTGAAGTTAGGATTCTCCAACTCTATTTTTACTTTAAATACAGTGTCAAAGGCTACACCCTTCCATCCAGACAACTGGGCCATCTAGCTCTGTTGAGTTTCTCCTTCGGGAATATCATGGACGCGGTGATATGCTCAGATCCCCTTCAAGGCAGAATTGCTGTCCCAGCTGCTGGGAGTGCTGTTGGCAGAGAGCCTTTAGCCATCAGCCCCTTCAGGGATTGTCTCCTTTGTAGAGATTGGCCTTACCCAAGGTCAGTCTTCAGGGCTGGCCATATCCAATGAATAAAGATGCAGGAAATAAAGGTCTGGCCACCTCAGCCCATCTTGGGAAGACTCTGAAGGGCCATTCTCGCACTGAAACTCCCTTTGGAGGAGCCAAGGCCATTGTTGGGCTTGCATCATAGTTTGATTTCTCCCTCTGTCACCTCCTGCTTCCTTCCCCTTCCTTCAGCAGGAGTTCCCAAAGGCACTTCCCAATAAACATTCTACACACTAAACTCCATCTCAGATCTGCTTCCTAGAGTAGATACGATAATATTTAATAATTTGAGACATAAACTGTTTCTATATTTTTTCAACTTTTAATAGATAATTTTTTAGAGAGGGTTTAGATTCACAGCAAAATTGAGCAGAAGTAAAATTGGGCACATACTCTCTGCCCACCACACACAGCCTCCCCGACTATCAAAATCCCACACTACAGTGGTTCATTTGTTACAATTGATAAATCTACATTGACACATCATTATGACCCAAAGTCCATAGTTTATATTAGTGTTGTATGGGTTTTGACAAATGTATAATGACAGTATCCACCATTATTGTGTCATACAGAGTAGTATCATTGCCCTAAAAATCCTCTGTGCTCTGCCTGTTCATCCCTCTCTTCATCTCTTATCCCTGACAACCACTGATCCTTTTACTGCCTCCACAGTTTTGCCTTTTCTAGAAAGACATATAATTGGAATCATATAGTATGTAGCGTTTTTCACAGGTAGTTGTAAATTTGTTGTGTCCATGGGAGGAGGTGAGTTCAGAGTCCTGCTATGCCTCCATCTTCCCAGCAATCCTTTCAGTATGTAGCCTTTTCAGATTGGTTTCTTTCACTTAGTAATGTGCTTTTAAGCTTCCTCCATGTCTTTTCATGGCTTGACAGGTTATTTCTTTTTAGTGCCGAATAATAATCCATTGTCTGATGTACCACAGTTTACGTATCCATTCACGTACTGAGAGACATCTGCATTGCTTCCAAGTTTTGACAATTATGAATAAAGCTGCTATTAACATTCTTATGCAGGTTTTTGTGTGGACATAAGTTTTCAACTTCTTTGGGTAAATACCAAGTAGTGTGATTGCTGGATCATATGGTCAGAGTATGTTTAGTTTTGTAAGAAACTACGAAATTGTTTTCCAAAATGGCTGTACAATTTTGCATTTCCACCAGCAGTGTAAAAGATTTCCTACTGTTCCACATCCTCACCAGTATTTGGTGTTGTCAGTGTTCCAAATTTTGGCCATTCTAATAAGTGTGTAATAGTACCTCATGGTTGTTTTAATTTGCATTTCCCTGACATATGATGTAGAACATCTTTTCATATGCTTATTTGCCATCTGTGTATCTTTGGTGAGATGTCTGTTAAGGTCTTTGGCCCATTTTTTATTTGAATTGTTTGTTTTCTTACTGTAGAGTTTTTTTTTTTTTTTAAAGATTTTATTTATTTATTTTTCCCCCAAAGCCCCAGTACATAGTTGTCTGTCATAGCTGCACATCCTTCTAGTTGTTGTATGTGGGACGCGGCCTCAGCATGGCTGGAGGAGTGGTGCCTCGGTGCGCGCCCGGGATCCGAACCCGGGCCGCCGGCAGCGGAGCGCATGCACTTAACCGCTAAGCCACGGGGCCGGCCCTCTTACTGTAGAGTTTTAAGAGTTCTTTGTATATTTTGAATTACAGTCCTTTATCAGATGTGTCTTTTGCAAATATTTTCTCCCAGTCTGTGGCTTGTCTTCTGATTCTCTTGACATTGTATTTTGCAGAGCAGAGTTTTTAATTTTAATAAAGTCCAGCTTATCAATTATCTTTCTCATGGATTGTGTCTTTAGTGTTGTATCTGAAAAAGTACCACCATATCCAGGGTCACCTAGGTTTTCTCCTGTGTTCTAGGAGTTTTGCGTTTTACATTTAGGTCTATGATCCATTAGGAGTTAATTTTTGTGAAAAATGTTGAGATCTGTGTCTAGATTCTTTTATTTATTTATTTTTTGCATGTAGATGTTCAGTTGTTGCAGCACCATTTGTTGAAAAGACTATCTTTTTTCCTCTGTACTGCCTTTGTCCTTTGACTATATTTATGGGGATCTATTTCTGGGCTTTCTATTCTGTTCCATTGATCTATTTGTCTATTCTTTTGCCAATATCACACCATCTTGTTTACTGTGGCTTTACAGTAAGTCTTGAGATTGGGTAATGTCAGTCCTCTAATTTTGTTCTACTCCTTCAGTATTGTATTGGCCTCTCTGAATTTTTTGCCTTTCCGTATACACTTTATTTATTTATTTAAGGTTTAAAATTCTTAATTTTATTTTTTCCAGTGTTGTTGAGACATAATTGACACAAAACATTTTGTAAGTTTAAGGTATACAGTGTGATGATTTGATATATGTGTATACATAATTACCATTTTTGTTGTTGTTGTTGTTGTTACGCTGAGAACATTTAAGATCTACTCTTATAGCAACTTTCAGGTATAAATACAGTATTGTTAACTATAGTCACCATGCTGTACAATGGATCCCTGGAACTTATTCATCTTATAACTGAAAGTTTGTACCCCTTGGCCAACATCTCCCCATTCCCCCTACCCCTCTGCCCCTGGTAACCATCAATCTACTCTATTTCTATGACATCAATGTTTTTAGATTCCACCTATAAGTGAGATCATACGGTACTTGTCTTTCTCTATCTGACTTATTTCACTTAGCATAATGCCCTCAGGATTCATCCATGTTGTTATAAATGGCAGGAATTTTTTATGGCTGAACTAATATTCCATACAGTTATATTATGTATATGAAATCACATTTTCTTTATCCATCCAACCATTGATGGACACTTAGGTTGTTTCCATGTCTTGGCTACTGTGAATAATGCTGCAATGAACATGAGAGTAGATATCTCTTCAAGATATGATTTCATTTCCTTTTGATATATACCGAAAGTGGGAATGCTGGATCATATGTGGTTCTATTTTTTATTTTTTTGAGGAACATCTGTACTGTTTTCCATAGTGGCTGCACTAATATGCATTCTCCAACAATACACCAGAGCTCCCTTTTCTCCGTGTCCTTTCCAGCATTTGTGATCGCTTCTCTTTTTGATAATAGCCATTCTAACAGGTGTGAGGTGATATTACATTGTGGTTTTGATTTCCATTTCCCTGATAATTAGTGATGTTGAGCACCTTTTCAGGCACTTGTTGGCCATATGTATGTCTTCTTTGGAAAAATGTCTATTCAGGTCCTTTGCCCATTTTTTAATTGAATTATTTGGTTTTTTGCTATTGAGTTGTATGAGTTCCCTATATATTTTGGATATTAGCCCATTATTAGGCATACTTTTTTGAAAATATTTTCTCCCATTCCTTAGGTTACATTTTCATTTTGTTGATTGATTCTTTTGCTGTGTATACGCTTTTTAGTTTGAGGTAGTCCCACTGTTAATTTTTTTTGTTGTTGCTTGTGCTTTTGGTATCATATCCAAAAAAATCATTGCCAAAACCAATGTGAAGCTTTTCCCCTATGTTTTCTTCTAGGAGTTTTACTTTAAATGTTTCAAGTCTTACGTTTAGGTCTTTAATTCATTGTAAGTTAGTTTTTGTGAGTGGTGTAAGATAGGGGTCCAATTTCATTCTTTTTTTATGTAATACTCAGTTTTCAAAACACCATTTATTGAAGAGATTATCCTTTTCCTATGTGTATTCTTGGCTCTCTTGTCAAATATTAGTTGACCACATATGCATGGGTTTATTTCTGGGTTCTTGATTCTGTTCCATTGGTCTCTGTGTCTGTTTCTATACCAGCACCATATTGTTTTGATTACCATAGGTTTGTTTTATAGTTTGAAGTCAGAAAGTGTGATGCCTCAAGCTTTGTTTTTCTCAGGATTGCTTTGACTATTTGGAGTCTTGTGTGGTTCCAAATGAATTTTAGGATTGTTTTTTCTGTTTCTGTGAAAAATACCATTGGAATTTTTATAGGGATTCCTTTTAATCTATAGACGGCTTTGGCTATTATGGACGTTTTAACAATATTAACTCTTCTGATCCATGAACAAGAGAGAGCTTTCCATTTACTTGTATCTTCTTCAATTTCTTTCATCAGTATCTTATAGTTTTTGGTGTATATATCTTTTACTTCCTCGGTTAAATTTATTCCCAAGTAGTTTATTGTTTTCGATGCTATCATAAATGGGATAGTTTTCTCTATTTATTTTTCAGATAGTTCATTGTTAGTGTATAGAAATGCAACTGATTTCTGTATGTTGATTTTTGAGACTCTACTGAATTAGTTTCTTAGTTCTAACAGTTTTTTGGTGAGAATCTTTAGGGTTTTCTATATATAAGATCATGTCATCAGCAAACAGAGACAAATTTAGTTCTTCCTTTCCAGTTTGGCTGCCTTTTATTTCTTTGTCTTGCCTGATTGCTCCGGCTAGGACTTGCAGTATTATCTTGAATAGGGGTGGTGAGAGTGAGCACCCTTCTCTTATTCCAGATCTTAAGGGGGAAAGTTCAACCTTTCACTACTGAATATGATGTTAGCTGTGGGTTTGTAATATATGGCCTTTATTATGTTGAGATATGTTCCTTCTATACCCAGTTTTCTGAGAGTTTTTATCATAAAAGTATGTTGAATTTTATCAAATGCTTTTTCTGTATCTATTCAGATGATTATAAGATTTTTGTCTTCCATTCTATTAATATGGTGTATCACATTTATTGATTTGTGCATGTTGAACCATCCTTGTATTCAGGCATAAATCCCACTTGATCATAATGTATGATCCTTTTAGTGTGCTGTTGAATTTTGTTTGATAATATTTTGTTGAAAATTTTTACATCTATATTCATCAGGGATATTGGCCTGTAGTTTTCTTTTCTTGTAGTATCCTTATTTGGCTATGGTATTATGGTAATCGTGGCCTTGTAAAATGAATTTAAACATGTTCCTTCCTCTTCAATTTTTTGGAAGAATTTGAGAAGGATTGGCATTAATTCTTCTTTAAATGTTTGGTTGTATTCACCCGTGAAGCCATCTGGTCCTGGGCTTTTCTTTTGGGGGAAGATTTGATTACTGATTCAGTCTCCTTATTTGTTATTGGTTCATTCAGATTTTCTATTTCTTCATGTTTCAGTCTTGATAGGTTGAATATTTCTAGGAATTTATCCATTTGTCATAGGTTGTCTAATTTGTTGACGTACAATTGTTCATAGTATCTCTTACGATCCTTTGTATTTCTGTGATATCAGTTGTGATGTCTTCTCTTTCATTTATATATATTTTTTCTTTTTTTTTTGGTGAGGAAGATTGGCCCTAAGCTAACATCCATTGCCAATCTTCCTCTTTTTGCTGTGGAAGATTAGCCCTGAGCTAACATCTGTGCCCATCTTCTTCCATTTTGCCTATGGGATGCCGCCATAGCATGGCTCAATGAGTGGTGCATAGGTCCATGCCCAGGATCTGAACCAGCGAACCCTGGGTCATAGTATCTCTTATGATCCAAAGCGGAGTGCGGGAACTTAACCACTATGCCACTGGGCCAGCCCCTCATTTATAATTTTATTCATTTGAGTCCTTTTTCTCTTTTCTTGGTAAATCTAGCTCAAGTTTTGTCAATTTTGGTAATCTTTTCAAAAACCTTCTCTTAGTTTCACTGATCTTTTCTATTATTTTTCTATTCTCTATTTTATTTATTTCTGCTCTGATTTTTGTTATCTCCTTCTTTTTGCTACCCTTGGGGTTAGTTGTTCTTCTTTTTCTAGTTCCTTGAGGTGTAAAATTAGGTCATTTATTTGAGATCTTTCTTTTTTTCTTGACGTAGGCATTGACAGCTATAAACTTCCCTCTTATTACAGCTTTTGCTGCACCCCATAAGTTTTGGTATGTTGTGTTTCCATTTTTGTTTGTCTCAAGATATTTTTTTGATTTCCCTTTTGATTTCTTCTTTGACCTATTAGTTGTTCAGGAGTGTGTTGTTTAATTTCCACATTTGTAAATTTTCCTCTTTTCCTCCTCTATTGATTTCTGGTTTCATACCATTCTGGTTGGAAAAGATACTTGGTATGATTTCAATCTTTTTAAATTCGCTAAGACTTGTTTTATATCTTAACATATAATCCGTCCTGGAAAATGTTCCCTGTGCTCTTGAGAACAATGTGTATTCTGCTACTGTTGGATGGAATGTTGTGTACATGTCTGTTAGATCCATTTGGTCTAATGTATAGTTCAAGTCCAATGTTTCCTTATTGATTGATTGATTGATTGATTTTGGGAGGAAGATCAGCCTTGAGCTAACATCCATGCCAATCCTCCTCTTTTTGCTGAGGAAGACCGGCCCTGAACTAACATCTATTGCCAATCCTCTTCCTCCTTTTTTTTCCCCTTTTTCTCCCCAAAGCCTCAGTAGATAGTTGTCTGTCATAGTTGCACATCCTTCTAGTTGCTCTATGTGGGACACTGCCTCAGCATGGCCGGACATGCGGTGCGTCGATGCATGCCCGGGATCCAAACCCAGGCCGCCAGTAGCAGAGCGCATGCACTTAACTGCTAAGCCACAGGGCCGGCCCCCCAATGTTTCCTTATTAATTTTCCTTCTGGATGATCTTTCCATCATTGAAAATGGGGTATTGAAGTCCCCTACTACTACTATATTGCTATCTATTTCTCCCTTTAGATCTGTTAGTATTTGCTTAACGTATTTAGGTGCTCCAATTTTGGATGCATATATATTTATAATTATTATATCTTCTTGATGAATTGACTCCTTTATCATTATATAATGACCTTTTTTGTCTCTTTTTACAGTGTTTGACTTAAAGTCTATTTTGTCTAAGTATAGCTACTCCTGCTCTTTTGGTTTCTATTTGCATGGAATATCGTTTTCCATCCCTTCACTTTGAGTCTATGTGTGACTTGAAGCTGAAGTGAGTCTTTCGTAGGCAGCATATAGTTGGGTTTTGTTTTTTTATGTATTCAGCCATTCTATGCTTTTTGATTGGAGAATTTAATCTATTTACATTTAAAGTAATGATAGGTAAGGACTTACTAGTCCCATTTTGTAATTGTTTTCTGGATATTTTGAAGTTCCTTGGTTCTTTTTTTCTCCCTTGCTGTCTTCCTTTGTGAATTGATGATTTTCCCTATTGATATGCTTTGATTCCCTTGTCTTTATCTTGTGTGTATCTACTATAGGTTTTTGCTTTGTAGTTACCATGTGGCTTACTTGAAACATATTATACCTATAACAATCTATTTTAAGCAGATAACAACTTAATTTCAATCACATACAAATACTCTATCCTTTTACTACCCTCCTCCATTTTATGTTTTTGATGTCAAAATTTACATCTTTTTATATTGTGTATCCATTAACAAGTTATTCTAGCTATAGCTATTTTTAATACTTTTTTCCTTTAACTTTTATTCTAGAGTTAAATGGTTAACAAACCACTGTATTACAGTATAAGAGTATTCTGAATCGGACTATATACTTACCTTTTCTAATATGTTACATATTTCATATATTTTCATGTTACTAATTAGCATTGTTTCAGTTTGGAGGACTCCTTTCATCATTTCTTATAAGGCATTTATAGTGGTGATGAACTCCCTCAGTTTTTGTTTGTTTGGGAAAGACTTTTTGTCCTCATTTCTGAAGGACAACTTTGCCATTAAAATATTCCTGGTTCACAGTTCTTTTCTTTCAGCACTTTGAGTATATCATCCTGCTATCTCCTGGCCTGCAAGGTTTCTGCTGAGAAATTCACTGATAGCCTCATGGGGATTCTCTTATATTAGAGATTTTTTTTCTCTTACTGCTTTAAAAATTTTCTCATTGTCTTTGATTTTAGTCAGTTTTATTATAATGTGTCATGGAGAAGATTGTTTTGGATTGAAATTTTGTGGTGACCTATTAGCTTCATGAACTTGGTTATTCAAATCTCTCCCCAGGTTTGGGAAGTTCTCAGCTATTATTTCTCTAAATAAGCTTTCTACCCCTTTCTCCCTCTCTTCTCCTTCTGGGACAACAATCTCCCTCTCTTCTCCTTCTGGGATAAACAATCTTAATGGTGTCCCATAGGTTTCTTCATTCCTTTTTATTCTTTTTTCTTTTTGCTCCTCTGACTGGATAATTTCAAATCAACCATCTTTGAATTCACTGATTTTTTTCTTCTGCTTAGTCCAGTGTGCTGTTGAAGCTCTCTATTGAATTCTTCAATTCAGTCATTGTATTCTTCAATTCCAAAATTTCTGGGTTTTTTTTATGTTTTCTATTTCTTTGTCGAACTTCTCATTTTGTTCTTGTATTGTTTTCCTGATTTCATTAAATTGTTTATCTCTGTTCTCTTATAGCTCTTTGAGCATCTTTAGAACAATTATTTTGAATTCTTTGTCAGGTAACTCATCTATCTCCATTTCTTTGTGATCAGTTACTAGAAGTTTACTATATTCCTTTGGTGTGTCATGTTTCTCTGATTCTTCATGATCCTCCTAGTCTTGCATAGTTGTCTGCACATTTGAAGAAGTGACTGCTTCTTCCAGACTTTATGGGCTGACTTTGGTAAGGAAAGACCTTCACCTGTGGGTGGGGATACACTGGACCATGCTGTGAACCCAGATCTGGTGGTACAGAGTGTTACATACAGGGGCATGTGGTGGCTCCAGGTCCAGGGGGCATGATGACAATGGCTCAGGCTGCTGGGATCCACAACATCAACAACTATGTGGTCTTTGGTGAGTGCCATGGGGAGTCCACAATGGCTGTAAGGGCTGTTGCATGCCTCTGGGTCCAGCAGCTAGAGACCAGGGCAGGCAGTGGTGGCTGGAGCTGGTGGTATGCACACACTCAGCTGTGGGGGCCAGCTACTGATGCCTGTGTTGTGGCAGGGGCTGGTTGCAGAGAAACTTGTGTAGGCCAGGTCCAGAGCTAGCAGCAAAGACCAGGGCCAACTCAGGCACATTAGCAGCTGTGGGAGCCCTGGCTGTCAGTGTGCATTCCTGTGGCCACAGAGTCTCACACTGGCATGCACACAGCAGTGCAGGCTGATGACAGGAGTTGGGCCAGAATGTGCAGTTGCACAGCTGGAGGGGCTAGCTGCAAGTGAACTCAGAGGTGCAGGCCAGTGACAGGAGACAGGGCTTGTTCTGTGCTGACAAGTAGCTGTAGGGGCTCTGGCTGCTGGCATGAACTCCTGCAGCTGCAGAGTCTTGCCACAGGCACGTGGCAGTGGAGGCTGGTGACAAGACACAGGGCAGTGGGGTATAGGTGCACAGCTGGAGGGGCTAGCTGCAGGTGAGCCCAGCAGTACAAGCCAATGACAGGAGACAGGGCTGGATCTGAGTCCACAAGCAGCTGTGGAGGCCCTGGCTGTTGGCTTGCACTCCTGTGGCTGCAGGGTCTCACCACAGGCACACGCACAGCTTTGGAGGTCAGCTCTGGGTGCTAGGCTGGCACCTTGCACTCACACAGCTGCAGAGGCAGGGACTGGCTACTGGTGCAGATCCTGGGCTGAGAAGGGGAGGGGACAAGGGAAGAATCGGGAAGGGACTCCAGCAGCTGGCAACTTTGAATGTGAAAACCTGTAAGGTGAAAGCCATTGAAATCTGTAGGGGGTCCTCAGTGGCTGTGCTGACCATTGATTTCTTCAGTGACAAAAGCTGCTGGGGTCCTCTGCAGAGCAAGTCACTGGGAACTGCAGTGACTCCCACTGCATGGCTGATATTGGTAGCCCCTGCTCTTCTTCCTTGTTCCTGTCCATCTCTATGTGTCTCAGCTTTGCCGTTCTCTAGGTGGGGTGAAACTGAAGCGAGTCCTTCTTGTATTGTCCCAAAGGCTGGGGATGCTGATTGTTCATCCTACTCTCCCATTACTGGTGAGGGGAACCCTTTCTAGCTGGGGAGTTCTCTCTTGCCACTGAGCAGTGCTGGCCTGTGGGGTCAGATGATGCAGGCAAAATGAAGCTGTTCTTTCTTCCCTTTTTGTGCAGTTAGTCTCAGGTTTTTTGTTCCACCACGTTGCTGAAGTTTCTTAAGTGGATTCTTGAGCTCTCCCAGAGCTGTTTTTGTTTGTGGATACCCACCTAATTGTTACTCTTTATGGGGGCAAAGAGGCTGAGGTCTCCCACACTATCATCTTGGTGACATCACCCCACGTAAAATTTAGAATTGGTTTGTCAATACCCACAAAATAACTTCCTGGAATTTTTTTGGCATTGTGTTTAACCTATAGATCAAGTTGGGAAGAACTGACATCTTGACAATATTGTCTTCCTACCCATGAACATGGAATAGTTCTCCATTTATTTAATTCTTTTTAGATTTCTTTCATCAGAGTTTTATAGTTTTCCTTATATAGATATTGTCCATATTTTGATAGATTTATACTTAAGTGTTTCATTTTTGGGATGCTAACGTAAGTAGTATTGTGTTTTTTATTTCAAATTCTACTTGTTCATGACTGATGTATAGGAAAGTGACTGACTTTTTTATATTAACCTTGTATCCCACAAACTTGCTATAATTACTTATTAGTTCCAGAATTTTTTTTGTTGATTCTTTCAGATTTTTTACATAGATGATCATGTCATCTGTGAAAGAAGACAGTTTTATTTTTTCCTTCCCAAGCTGTATACCTTTTATTTCCTTTTTTTGTCTTATTGCATTAGCTAGGACTTTCAGTACATTGTTGAAAACCAGTGATGAAATGGAACATCCTTGCCTTGCCCCTGATCTTAACAGGAAGGCTTCAAGTTTCTCACCATTAAGTATGATATCACATGTAGGTTTTTTATAGATGTTCTTTACCAAATTAAGGAAGTATTCCTCTATTCCTAATTTGCTGAGAGTTTTTATCATAAATGGGTGCTGGATTTTGTCAAATACTTTTTCTTCATCTATGGCCATCTACAAGCCAAGGAGAGAAGGCTCAGAAGAAACAACCTTACTGACACCTTGATCTCAAACTTCAAGCCACCAGAACTGTGAGAAAATAAA
Source organism: Ceratotherium simum simum (assembly GCF_057802395.1). Taxonomy (NCBI): domain Eukaryota; kingdom Metazoa; phylum Chordata; class Mammalia; order Perissodactyla; family Rhinocerotidae; genus Ceratotherium; species Ceratotherium simum. Next base: position 16,202,468 of record NC_141904.1, read on the forward strand.
TTTCTGTTGTTTAATCCACCCAGTCTGTGGTACTTTGTTATGGCAGTCCTAGTAAACTAACACAGGGACTAATCTTAATTATTTTTTAACTGATGACACTCACTCATTGGTATGTTGTCAATGTTCCAGTTGTAGTGGTATATTTTGAGTTTTATATGGTCATTTTCCATGTCAATATCTGTCATCAAATCAGCCAGAAAGTTAAATAGAGAAATTATGACAAATTCTAGTTCATAGAAATCCCATAAAAAAAGGCTTACAAATGTATTAAGCATTTATAATTGGTAAATGTTGTGTTACTAAGTACATTTCCAGAGGCATGGATGAGAATAGAGTTACCAGCTTACAATTGTTCATGTGCAATGATTTCTAAAATATTCCACAAACTAACACCTGGATCTATATATTTCAAACCATCTTCCCATTGCCCACACACTTCCATTGTCAGGTTCTGCATCCTCTAACCCCATACCATCGTGTTATGATCTCAGGTGAGTCAATTTATTGGGCAATAGGCATTTTCCTGAAAGCCATTTCTAAACCAGGACAGCAAGTAATAAATTACTTGACTGATGAGCACATAAATACACTTTACTAAATCCAAACTAAATGTTTCCCCAACTCAACTTCCGTTTAACCAGATCCCCCAAATGCTCATGGCCACTCCAACACTACACAACTCAAGAAGTGTGACATGGGAGAATTAAAAATGGAAAATCAGTTTCTTATTTTTGCTAGGTTCACAAAAATATATCACTATGAAAACATGCTGCTAGGGTTCTTTCTGGAGCTCTGGAAGAGGCCTGTGTACGTCAGAGTTCCTGAAGCTTAAGTTCTAATGATTTCACGATAGAACTGCCTCTGCCATTGTGAGGCTCTCGACCCTAATGTCAATCAGGAACTCATCACATGGTCCTGTGACCTGCCCACTCCTACTATCTACCTCATTTGCTGGTCTTTTCTCTGTCAGATCAATGTAAAATTACACCACAATTGAAATCAATGGATACTTCAATAATTTCAGCCTTGTGTCCCTGCCCACAGCCCAGTTTTGATTAGGTTTATCATGATCTTCTCCCTGAGTCTCTATAGTTTGCATTGTGTTTGTCCCTCACTATTGTCACAATAGGAAGTGACACCTTTGTCCATCACCTCAGGCACTTGAATAGACTCCAAAAGATGAAGACTCACAGAAGAGGCAGAGTCCAGTTGACCAGGGATAAGGAACCATCATCAGAAACATAACAGCTTAAGTCAGGAGGAAGAGTTGGCTGGGTTTAAAATATGATCTTTTTACTTATTTTATTTTTATACTAAATGTGTTCCTTGTGAAAAGTAAAAACAGCATAGACAAGTTTAACATAAAAAGTAAGCATCTCCCCTACTGGGAAGCCCTAATCCCTTACCCCACGCTAATCAGTAACCATGATTAATGATTTCCTCAGTGTGTGTATTTGAAGGATTGGTTTTAAGGGAGAGATGATGACTCTGGCTTGAGACACATTAAGTTGAGGATTATGATGTTACATCTTGGAGGCAATGTTCCAAGAAACAGCTGGATATTTTGAATAGGCAGTTGGAAAAGTGAAAACTAATAAGGTAGATGTGGAATTTTTTTCTGCATTGTTAATAGTGTGAGAGTGAAGGAACTGTGAGGGAGAGAAATGAGAGGTAGGAAAAGAAAAACAGATCTCAATTCTCAACCCTAGGCAACACCCACATTTCAGAGGTGGCCAAGGAAAGTGAGGCCCTTGAAGGAGACAAAAGCAATGGTTGGTGAGGTAAGAAAAGTTGAGAAGTGCTCCTACATTTTAGTGACATGTAAACTCCACTTCCCCGTGAAAATGCAATATAAATATAGTTGGCAGCCAATATTTCTACTGACAAGAAAACTTACAGCAAACGTGACTAGATTTTTGCGCTATTTTTTACTGCAGAAGTTTCTGCTGCTTGCTCTTGTTCACCAGTCTCATACTCTGAGTTTCTATGTGCTGGACTTTGGGCCTCTTGTTTACCTAGACATGTGGGGACCACAAGCTCTCCTCATGTCTCAGCTTTCTTTTCAGTTCTGCTCTCTGGCCATTGTGAAAACCTTCCTTCTCTCCCACTGTGGTAGGTAGACTTCTAAGATAGCTCCCAATGATTCCCAACTCCTGGTATTCGTACCCTTGCATACTTCCCTCCTCTGGAGTGTGGGCTGGACCCAGTGAGTTGATTCTATGGCATAGGTGATGGGATATCACTTCCATGATTAAGTTATAAAAGATATAACTTCTGTCTTGCTAGCAGACCTTCTCTATTGCCTCTGGGCTTGAATGTTTTGAGGAAGTAAGCAGCCATGTGGTAGAGGCCCATGCAGCAAGGAACTGAGGGCAGCTTCTAAGCTAACAGCCAGCAAGGAACTGAAACCCTCAGTCCAACAGCCCATGAGTGACTGAATGTTGCTAACAACCACTGAGTGAGCTTGGAAGCTGATCCTTCTCCAGTTAAACCTTTAGATGAGATCATAGACCTTGGGCCAACACCATGATTGCAGCCTTGTGAGAGACTGTGAAGCAGAGGACCCAGCTCAGCTGTGCCCAGATTCTTGACCTACAGAAACTATAAGATGATATATGTGTGTTGTTTGAAGCCACTAAGTTTTGGGGTAATTTTTACACAGCAATGGATAACTAATAAACACACCAAACCCCTAATGCTTGCTGTCTCAGAAGTGTCCCAAATCTCAAACGTCAGTTTCCGGGAGTGCAGGAAGTCTAGTCCAGGAGAGTGATGCCAAAGCCTGATCTAGGACAGCGACAGCGGGTATAGAGAGGAGTACTGCCTAGGAGGCAGGACTAGGTAGACTTGATCAACTGGATAGTTGGGGATCAAGGAGAGGAGTCGACCTGGGCTCCCAGGTGGAGAGTGGGGCTATTGGCTAAGAAAATGCTATTAACCTATAGTGACAGAAAGCAGACCAGTGGCTGCCTGGGGATGGGATGAATAAAGGGGAGGGGGAGTAGATTACAAAGGGCTATGAAAAAAAAACCCAAAACAAAAACAAACAAAAAAACACAACAAGTATCTGCCATATATACTCGTAGGTGCTCAATGCATGTCTACCTAGGTGTCATTGACAGAAGATATTTATGTTCATTTTTTATTCATTGATTGCTTACATCGGTTCAGAAAGAAAAATCTGCAATTCTGATCCTGATAACTTGTGATTAAATACTTATCCCTAGAGATGTCATAACACTAAGATTAAAGAGAAAGTCTAAAAGCTTCTGGAAATGGATAACAGTGGCTGCCTCTGGAGAGTTGGACTAAGATGCTAGGGGAAAAGGATAAGCAAGTAAGTCCATCATGCATACTCCTGGGACAAGATCAGTGCTTCTCTCAAAAAGCTGATGGACCTTGCAAAGATAAAGTGAACATCCCTTACTAAACTCAGAGACATACTCAATTCCACCACTGCCCTCACCCTACCTCTCCTCTCAGGTGCAGATAGTATCTACTGCCTTGTGACTGAGTCCCTGCATTGGCAAAATATATTAGTAGCAGAGTCGTGTTGGTAAATATTTAACAACTGGCTCTCAAGGGCTGGAGTAGGGGAGAATCACTGTAGCATTTGCCAATATCCGTGGTGTAAATCCCAATTTCAAGTTGACATCACAGAACACAGTCGGGAAGATGTGTACAAGTAACTCTTACAAGCAACCCATCCTCTTCAGCTCTCAGCTAAAGCCTCATTTCTTTGAAGTTGTCTTTCTGAGAATCCTCATGCCAGTCAGGTGCTCCTGTTATGTGGCTTCATAGAGTCTTGTACTTTTTCACTGTACATGTAACAATTAGAATAGTTATTATACACCTAGTTGTTACATAACTAGTTGTTTATTATATAAGTAGTTATTACATAATTAGTTGTTTAATGCTTTTATCCTCTGCAAGACAGTAAATCTCTAAGAGGGCAGGGACTGTGTCTGTCTTGTTCATCATTGTCTCCTCAACACCCAACACTGTGCTTCACATATAATAGGCACTCAAATATATTTGTCAAATGCATGAAAGCATGACTTGTGGGAACTACTCCATTCTCAGGTTCTCCCAGCCTTCTGTCAGAAGAGAAACCCCTTTTTAAGGACTCACAATCCATCTTGGTCTCAGCTTCTGGGAGGAACATGCAGAAGGGGTCTACTCTTTCTAGTGGGAGGATTCGTGGACTTTGGTCTCATGGTCTCTTTCCAGTTCTAGATGTCTGCTTATTGCACGTATGCTCAGAGACCATTCATTTAAAAGAATCATTCAGTGCTTTAGCACTAAGTTAAAATAATCTTTTTGGTAGTGAAAATTAAATGGGATTATTTTTAATAGCTCTTTAATTATTTAAATATTAATACTCGTATTTTAATGTCTTCTCCCTTTACGGTATGTTGTAATAAATTAAATGCAATTATTTGATAGCCTCAGAGGTAAAATACAAAGTGATGTTTACAACATTATTTAGTTTCTAGAAATGAATACATCAAAATGTATCATACACTCAATATTTTTTAGTTTTAAAAACATGTTTATTTTTTCTCTGATTATAATAGTCTATGTTTACTATAGAAAATTTGGAACATGCACAACAATATATGAAGAAAATAAATATCACCTATAATACTAATACCTTGAGAAATCTACTATTAACACTTTTGTGTAGTTTCTTCTACTGTTTATGTTATCCATATCGTACAGTTTAATTTTTAGGAAAAATGAAATCACATTCATTTTAAATTTTGCATTCTGCTTGGTTTTTTTTGTAGACTGTACATATAAATTGGTACCTGCTCTTTGAAGGGCATTTAAAAATAATGATACAAATTTAAAATCCACATACCCTTTGACCAGCAATTCTATTTATTCTCTAAGTGTACACCATGTGCAAGAAAAGATGGATATATAAGAATGTTTTAAAAGTAAAAGACTCAAAACAACCTAAATGTTCACATGGTATATCCAAACAATGAAATACTATTCAACCATTAGAAAGAAAGTGATATATATCAATAAATAATCCTCAAACTCAATTGTTAGATAAAAAGGAAGACGTAGGACAATGTTAATAGTATACTCTCTTCTGTGTAAAAAATTAAAAGTGTAAAAGGGAAATTATATACCTTTATGCTAATATGGGCACAGAATGTTCGGGAATCAGATATAAGAAATTCATAAAAATGGTTCCTCTGGGAGGGGTCTGGGGGTCTGTAATGTGAGGAAGGTTTAGTTTCCCTTGCATATACTCTTTTGCAATGTAATTTTCTTTTTTTATACCCATATGCATGCATATTACTTTTTTTAATTGGAAAAAGTTAAAGATTTTTAAAAGGATCTGCTATTCTAATATTCAGAAATCTCTACTGTCAACATTTTGATGTATTTTCTCCCAGAATTTTCCTTGGTGTGAGCATATGTATATGTGTGTGGATACATATACAGCCATGTATACATGCTGATAGGAAACAATCTCCAAGATAATGTCAAAATTGGTATCAAACTGTATATGTAAACTTATGTATTAATTTATACCATTTATTATTATTATATTGTGATTTTTTTCATGTCAATGAATATCCTTTGAAAACCAAGAATATTTTGAATGGCTATAAAAATTTATACACACACATATCTGTGTATGTGTATGCATTGTTTATATTTATTTTTTTCTTTTTGACTAATATAAGTAAAGCTGTAATGAATATCTTTGTACATATTCAATTCCATTAATTTATTTAATTTGATTTTAAATTATTTTCTTAAGATAAATTCCTCAAAGTAGAATTACTGGGCATTAAGTGTCTTTATATACGGTTAAATTATTTCCCACAATGTCTATACCAATTTATTGTTCCAGGTATAGAAGAGATTGTCTGTTTACTATAAAGTTGATTTTCCAAAATGAAAATAGCTTTGTTGTACTTTTTTACTATAAAATTAACATACTAAATATACAAATTCAGAAAATACAGGAAAGTTGTAAGAAGGAAAATAAAAATCACTATCCAGAGATATTCACCATTAACACTAAGGTATACATCCAGATTTTTTCCTAATATTAAGCTGATTTTGTTTAACTTAATGTTTCTTTCTAAGCCAATAGATAATATGGAGGTAGAGTATCTTCTTAATAGGTACATAGAAATCTATTATTATTAAAGACATCCTATAAGTGGTTGTCTCAGATTGGGTCCTTTGGGAAGCAGACTCTAAGATGAATTTTAACAGGCAGGATATTTATTAAAGAGTGCCCTTGGTATCAATATCTGTGAAAGGGAGTGGAAGGAAGCAGAATTGAACAGAGGGAGAAGTTAAACTGGGATGCAAGCCCAAAGAGAGGCTCAGCTGACCTCACAAGGAGTTCTGGTGCTGGAATGGCTCCACAGAGTTATCCTAAATTGGACTGAGATGGCCAGACCTTTGTATACCCTGGCACTGATCAGTCATTGGATATGGGCCATCCTGGGAAGGAGCATGCCTCTCCGCAGAGGCAATCCCTGAAGGAGCTAATAGCATTCCCAGAAGTTGGGGTAACAAATTCTTCACTGAAGAGGGATTTGGGCAGCATATCACAGTGTCCACCACAGTCTTTTGTTTGTTCTGTTCAGATATACTTTTTCATATACGTTCTGGAGCAGAAACACCAGGATTAGGGTAGGCCTCCTGTTCTGTGGGAAACTCTAAAAAGGAAGGTTAATAGAACAAACTACAACCCCTGGCATTGCAGCTAGTCTCAGGGCTACAACTGATACTCATTGTCTCCTTCTTTCCCCTAACCCCCAACCAGCACCTCTGCTGGTCCCAGTGGCTTACCTGGTGGCATGACCCAGACCTTCATCCTTGAAGGGTATGAACCCATTGTCACTATGCCCTTCTTGGGCTAAGGTTGCTACACTTGTCCATTTATGGTCAAAATTGGGCAAGGGTACACCAAGAGGTGTCCAGCTGGATCACCCAAATGCCAAACATATTCCTCCATGCCTCTATTGTGTAATCTTCTGATGATGCCAGAATAGTGATTCCTCTGTTTGCCTGCTAGTCCCTGGACTCAAAGAACTTAGGTTGGCAGCCATAGCTTGTAGCTCAAAGGGAGTCTTGCTGTGTTCCCTGGTAAAATTGTGTTCCCTTTGGAGACCTGCACCAGCCCTGCAGAGCTCAGAGCTGGGAGACAATTTCCCATGGATCTCTTGTGTTTCTGCAGCCTTGCAAGCAGACACTAACAGCTTTTGTTCTCAATGATCTTTTACAAGGATGTTTGTATAGTGAACAGCCATAGAAGATAAAGATGGGGTCTCTCTTCAGAACAAAAGACAGCTTTGTTTACTGTCCAGTATAATAAAGATAATGTCTCCCTCTGGGGAAAAGTTTGGGCAGATTGTTTGATAAAATATCCGGGTTCTCTAAACTCAGAGTACCTCAGCCTTGATGCAAACCCCCTGCATGTACAGCATCTATCTAGACCACTCCACATCTTCCTCATGGTACTTGGGGAACAAGGGAAATCAATGCAATCATAAGCGTTATGCTGCTTGCTTTGTTATGAACAATGAAGCCTTCTGCCTCTGACCCAGGAGTCTCGTGTCTTCTGCTAGCATCCATAAAAGTGGCAATCTAACTTGTGAGCTTGCAAACAGGGTAAAATCTCAAACCCTTCACAGTTCTTGGCAACTATATTATTACTAAGAGTGGGAGAATTAACATAGTCTTGGGGCAGAAATGTAAATGTGTATTGTTATCCATTCCATGTAAATGAGAACTGTTTCTGATTCTCTTTTCTGGGAGAGATGGAAAAGAACATATTTGTCAGTTTAATGGTCACATACCATGTACCTGTGTCCATGTTACTCTGCTCTAGCAGACACCACGTCTTGTATCTTTCTGCAGAATCAGTCTGGTTTTTGGAGGGACCAGACTGGTGAATAAAATGGAGGTATGATGGGAATCACCACCCCTGCATCCTTTAGATCTTTAGGAGTGGCACTAATTTCTATCATTCCTTCCAGCAATAGTTTTTTATTTATATCTTAGCTAGAGGAGGAGGCAGTTTCAGAGGCTTCCAGTTGGCCTTCTGCATCATGACAGCTGTTGTTTCATAGGCCAAGGACCCAATGTGGAGCTGGTACCAACTATGAAGTATAGCTATTCTGATTATATATTTGAGGACTGAGGAAATGACCAAGATGTGGGTCTATAGACCTGTGGGATCACTGTGACCTGGACCTTGTATAAGACTTCATTTATGACCTGGCCCCCATAGGCACCTACTCTAACAAGGGGACCATGACGATTCTTTGTGTCTCCGAATATTAATATCAATTCAGACTCTGTGATCAACAATCCTTGAAATGTTCACATATTCCCATTTTCCCAGTGGACAGTTACCTGACTAAATGGCCTTAGGTCCAAAGGTTCTGGAACAACATTTGGGGAAGGACTGAGAAAATCATTACTGTGTACATTTGCCTTGGTATTGCAGGTTCCTTCCTCTTGGGGACCTGATCTCTTCTTGGGCTTCTAATGGGCTCTAGGTCTAAAAACAGATTCATGTTTTGAAACTTGGAAAGGAATCCTGATTTTAATTGAATTGACTGCCTTAGTTTCCTTGCTATACATCTTTGAATTCATCTGATGATACAAACTGAGTAGTACCCTCATTGGCTGCCCATCTATTTTTCCCCCAGGGATACCATGTTCTATTCTATTCTATTCTATTCTATTCTATTCTATTCTATTCTATTCTATTCTATTCATAATTCTCTGTGGGTAACTTCCCCCTGACTGCTCTCCTGACTTTATACTATAGTAATTCCAACTTGGTTTCTGACCCTTAAACACCAAAACCTGGCTTATATCATTTTGGGGTCCTATTATCCCTATTGCTATCAGTAAACTTAGTTCTTTAGTAGGCTCGTTTACCATCAGCTCTGGCCTATAGAAAGTCACAAATGAGCCTCCTAATGAGACTGGTATCCCTCACAACAGTACATTTCTTTTTTTTTTTTTTTTAAAGATTTTATTTATTTATTTTTTCCCCTCAAAGCCCCAGTAGATAGTTGTGTGTCATAGCTGCACATCCTTCTAGTTGCTGTATGTGGGACGTGGCCTCAGCATGGCTGGAGAAGCAGCGCGTCGGTGCGAGCCCGGGATCCGAACCCGGGTCGCCAGCAGTGGAGCGTGCTCACTTAACCACTAAGCCACGGGGCCGGCCCAACAGTACATTTCTTATGTCCTTGAAATATGGTGCAGTCTCCTGGCCTTCTGTAAACTAATCATCTTGTGGGTTTTCCATCTTTACATAGTGTCGGGAGAGAGGAAGAATCTCCCTCTGCCCTTTTCCTTAAGGTTCTTATGGCTGGCCAAATAATCAACAAGACAGGTTAGCAGGAGAAAATAATACCAAGTTTAATAACATGTATACATGGGAGAAACTCAGAAATGAGCAACTCTGTCTAAGCTGCTTGCTTAAGTATTGTAGCTAAAGGCAAGGAAGGTGTTGGGGGTGGGTAGTGGTCTGGGACTTCAGAGCGCAGGAAGACAATTCTTTTCAGGGTCATCTATAGATAATGTGGTCAGGGAGAGAGAGAGTTTTTTGATAAAAGGGGCTTGGTGCCCCTCCCATTGTAACATCTATTTTACATTATCATTACAGCCATCATGATAGAAGATCTGTTCCAGGAAGGAGCCACCATGTCAAATTCTTTAGTCAGTTAGTGGGGGAGGTCAAATGTCCCTCAGAGAAAACAATCAAGGTAAAGAGATATATTTCAGGATGGCCAAATCTTGATCTCCCACAATAGTATATGGTCTCCAGCATAATCAATTGTCTGACCCTTTAAATTCTTTCTTCCTTTCTCTGCCATGGTAAATATGGCATTTTACCCTCACTTCGTATGGGCCATCATTTTTTCCATGCTTCTACAAATCATCCTACTAGCAAATTCACACTGTCTCCTGGGGTTCCTATTATGTTATTAATACCTGAGTACAGGGAGAATGCTCCCAAATCTAACTTCTCCCTTATACATCCCTATATTCCCTTTCTTTTCATCAAGCACTCTCAAAATTCAATCCCACACATACTCTCTCAGTTCATGCTGGCTAGATATTGAAGCTCCTTTAGAGTATAGTTCCTTTCCTCCATTATCATATCCAGCACATTGACACTTAACATCAGTTGAAGCCTCCTGGACAGGAGACAACCTGAGAGCAATCTTAAGAGAGGGCACTTGTTGTCTTGATGGGAAAAGGTCTCTGTATCATCTCTGAACAATGGGGAAGGGACAGGTCTTAATAGGGAAGAGTGGGCCACATCTGGGAATATCCTCATCTAATGTGCCAAGCTCCATTCTTTCCCAACGAGGGCCTGACCTTGGCTTAGTGTATCTGTCTTGATTGGCAGTTTAATCTTTGGAACTAGCCACTCTGAGTTTATTCTTTAGCTTACTGTAGTCTCTCACTGCAGGAGATGAGAGCCATTTAGTATGCTGTCAAGGAGACCCTGTGGTCATCACTTTTGGCTTTCAATTGGTGATTAATTGCTCTCAGCTTTTCATTATCTTTTTCCAGTGCATCAATCTGGCTAAGGAATAGCCACTTGTCATAGTCAGCTCAAACTGCTATAACAAAATACCATAGACTTGGTGGCTTAAACAATAGAAATTCATTTCTCACAGTTCTGGGAAGTGTGAGATCAAGTTGTCTGCCTTCTGATTTGGTTCCCAGTAACAGCTCTTTTCCTGGCTTGCAGACAGCCACCTTTTCACTATTGTCCTCACATGGCCCTTCCTTCAGCATGCATGAGCAGGGAGGAGGAGGAGGAGAGAGAGATATCTTTTTTTTCTTATAAGACCACCAATCCTATCAGATTAGGATCCTACTCATATGACTTCATTTAACCATAATTACCTCCTAAAAGCCCTGTCTCCAAATACAACCACTTTAGGGGTTAGGACTTCAACATGTGAATTTTGGGGGAACACAATTCAGTCCATAGCACCACTCAATTTCACTATTCTTACAGTTACTATTTTCCCTATATTTCTCAAATACCTGATACATCATACTAGTTAATACATACTCTTCCACTGGTGTACCAACCTGATTCACCACCCATGAAAGTTAACAACCAGACTATAATCTTGTGATGGGGTCCATGTTGTCAGGTGGGCAGCTAATGATCAAGCTCCAAAACCCCATCTTAGTGCCTGCTTCCTCACTCTTGGTGCCAGCTGTCACAGGTTGGGTTCTTGGGAACAGACCATGGGATAGAATTTAACAGGCAGGATGTTTATTAAGGAGTGTCCTTGGAATTAATACTTGTGGAAGGGAGAGGGAGGAAGTAGGACTGAGCAGAGGGAGAAATTGAGCTGTATGCAGGTCCCACAGGGAGCTCAGGTTGGAGTGGACCTTTAGATTTGTCCCAAGTCGGCTAAGATGGTCAGGTTCTTATACCCCAACTTTGTTCAGTAATTGAATGTGGGACATCCTGGGAAGAGGCCTAACCTTGAGCAATGTAGTTTTCTGCAAATGTAGCAATCCTGAAGGTACAAAGACTCTGCCAATGGCACACCCAGTACCTGGGGCAAGTTTTTATTGCAGGGGGGATCTGGGAAGCTCATCACAATGTCCACCACCGGGGTGAAGCATTTAAATCTCTCACTTCTTTTGTTTTCATGATGGGAGAGAATTTCCACTCCCCGTGAGAAAAAAGAATGAGAAGTCTTTGCTTTTCCTCAGTCTCTCTCCCCAGCGAAGTAGGAATGATTTCTCTGACAGATGAGATTAGAGAAGAAATCAAGCTTGAAAGGCTAAACCCTTTCTGGGCTTTCTCTCTTTCTGTCTCTGTCTCACTCCTTTTCTCTGTCTCTCTTTATCTCCTGGCTTGTCAGTAGGATTCAACAAATTCTCTGCCCCTCAGTGTTATAAGCTTATGGGGCAGGCCTGAATCCCATGGGAAGGCCTGAGGCTGCCCAGTTTTGCCTATGACTGTGTGATGTATTCAGTTATGAGTTGGGATGAGGGGACCAATAGCAAGCCCATTTGCCACACCAGCCCCTTTCTCTAATTGGTTTTATCCAAGCTAATTTTTATAAATTGTATTTATTAAGAAAATTTCAAACATGACCAAAAAGAGAGAGGACAATAGTACAACGAATGAACATATATTCAGTACCCAATTAAACAAATGTCAGGATTTTCATTCAAGCCAATATTTTGATTTCCTCCTGTCTGATTCCTGAATCTTATTTTTCATTTGTTTCCATACTTGGGAAGGGGAGAAAATAATGTCATTTTAAAGATTAAAAAAAAATATATCAAGAAACTTCACATAAAATCTGGATTTGTGACTGCCCTAGGGGAAAAGAAAAAGAAAAATGGGCAACACTGGACAGCTTGGCAACAACCAGTTGGCTCTGAGAAGCAGCTACCTGCTTTAGACTGGGTATGAGCTCTCCCATTTGTCATGATCTCCACCCATCCCAACATGGAGGCCACATGTCAGTTTATCATTCACCATAAGGCTTAAACTGTTGTTTTTATTACATTGAATTTTCCCCCTTCCCTCTACTTACTTATGCTATCTGTCTGGCTCTTGTAGGCATTTAAGTTTTTGGCCCTTGCTCTGCAGACAGCATTTTTAAGTCTCCTTAAAGACCAAATCCAGTGAGATATAATCACAGTGTCTGAGTGTTCATAACAGCTTTACTGTAAGACAAAAACTATGTATAAAATGTCCATCAGCAGGTAAATAGACAAATTGTAGAACAATCATACAATGGAACACTACAGCAGTACTAAAAAGGAATGAGTAATTGATGTACACAACAACATGGATGAATCTCAAAATAATTGTGCTGAGTAAAGAAATAAGACAAAAAACAGTACATAATGTATTACCCCATTTATATAAAATTCTAGAAAATGCAATTAACCTATAGTGACAGTAAGTAGACCCATGGTTTCCTGGGGATATGATGAATAAAGGGGGTGGGGGGGAATGGATTACAAAAGGCTATGAGGCAACTTTTGGAATTGATGGATATACTTATTATCTTGATTGTGGTGATGGTTCCATGGATTTATACGTATGTCACATTTCCCCAAACCATTCACCTTAAATATGTGCAGTTTATTATATGTCAATCAGACCTCAATAAAGCTGTAACAAGAAAAAACAATCCAAAACAGAAAACAAACCAAAAAACACACCAGTACTTGCCATCAATACTAGTAGGTGCTCAATGCATGTCTACCCAGGTGTCATTGACAGAAGATATTTATATTCATTTTTTATTCACTGATTGCTTACATTAATTCAGAAAGAAAAATCTGTAATTCTGATCCTGATAACTTGTGATTAAATACTTATCCCTAGTGATGTCATAATACTAAGATTAAAGGGAAAGTCTGAAAGCTTCTGGAAATGGATAACAGTGGCTGCCTCTGGAGAAGAGAACTAACATGCTAGGTGAAAAGGATAGGCAAGTAACTTTTTTTGTGTGTGAGGAAGATCAGCCCTGAGCTAACATCTGCCAATCCTCCTCTTTTTGCTGAGGAAGACTGGCCCTGGGCTAACATCCGTGCCCATCTTCCTCCACTTTATATGGGATGCCTGCCACAGCATGGCCTGACAAGTGGTGCGACGGTGTGCACCCAGGATCCAAACCGGCAAACCCCGGGCCGCAGCAGCGGAGCATGAGCGTTTAACCCCTTGTGCCACTGGGCCAGCCCTGCAAGTACCTTTCAACTGTTTGAATTAGTCACATGCAAGTAATAGTTATGTAAAAAAGAGATCTCTTTTTAGAAATAACTTGATTATAAAAAACATGCAGTAAAAGATCACAGGAAGAGATCTGAATATGGTTCCACAAAATATTTTAACCCAGAGATTTATAGCCAATAAAGTAAATTAAACATATGTAAGTTTCTGGTGGTGATGAGAGAATTAAGAAACTAGTCATCTATTAAAAATAAGACCACACTTCCATCCAATTTATCAGTACCACTGAATACTAGAATACATTAGACAATGCCTTGAGAGTTCTAAGGGAAAGTAAATTCAGCTATACTGACCCAGAGAATGAAGATGTTTTCAAATATTCAAAAACTGAAAGTTTACCTTCCATTCTTTTAGAAGTAATTATCGGGGATATTCTCCAGCAAAACAAGAAGATAAACCAAGAAAGTAGATATGAATTCTAGAAAAGAGTGGCTCCAACGTTGGAGCACAGTAAAGGGAAGTTCTCAGCAGTACAGCAGAGTTGAAGAACAATTAGGCTAAGTGGAGGCAGAAGGCCAAAAGTTCCTGATGGACAATCACCAGGGGGCAAAAGAAAGAAAGCATCTCTGTAAAAGGAGAGACAATGGAAAAACTAGATATGATAAATTAGGTAAAATATGCAGGGGAGAAAAAAGCAATTTGAAACTCCAGGAAAAAGAAAGCCATACAAGAAGTTTGTGACTCAAATATGAAGCACAAATATTTGGGCAATTGATACTAAGGGAAGAGAATCCATTTGCTCCTGATGCTTTGCACATTTTCCTTTGAGTGGCTTTCTAGTGGTTGTGACAGAGGTCTTGTAGAAAAGAAAACGTAATTCTGCATTCTCCTTAGTCTGGAAGTTGGCTGTTAATTTTGAGTAAACCTATAGACAAAACACAAAAAAAACTTATCGACTGTGTTTAAGGGAGGTGAGAAGAAGGTGAGAAGGAAGAATAGTGGTATTAGTATCGGAGAGTTGAAATACTGTCTAAGGTTGAAATATTATCTAGAGTTTCACAATGTATTACTAAAAGTTATAAAGATAACCAACAAAAGAGGCAAAATTAACGTAATTGTTAAATATTGGAGGAGTGTATGTTAGCATAATCCTTATCTTTTTTTTAAACTTCTTCCTCATATATTTTTTTTTAATTTTATTTATTTATTTATTTTTTTCCCCCAAAGCCCCAGTAGATAGTTGTATGTCATAGCTGCACATCCTTCTAGTTGCCGTATGTGGGACGTGGCCTCAGCATGGCCAGAGAAGCAGTGTGTCGGTGCTTGCCCGGGATCCGAACCCCGGGCCGCCAGCAGTGGAGCGCGTGCACTTAACCGCTAAGCCACGGGGCCAGCCCAATGTGAAATTTCTTTTTTAAGCATCTGAGTAGTTCTGGTGCTCCATTTTTGGGGGACAGGCTTTTGCCTGCAACCAGGTTACTGATTCTGAAAGAGGAGGTATTCGGGCTTCCTCTTATTACCAAGCTTGGGACTGAATTGATTGCTCATGTTTAGAAGTAACTGTGTTTTTTTTATTTTTTGTTTATTGCAGTAACATTGGTTTATAACATTGTAAAAATTTCAGGTATACATCATTGTACTTCTATTTCTGCATGGATTACAACATGTTCTCATGTTCAAGGAACTGTGTTTTTAGTATTAAAAAAGGAATGAGAAAACCATGGTTTAATCTGGTAGGTAGGACACTATGGCACATTACTACCACCAGTTAGCAGCACACCTTAATTATAAGAGTAGAAAAGAAGGGAAAACCATTTCTGATTTTTGAAAAGCTCCAGCAATATAAGTGACAGTAAATATCCTGTAATTAAGTGAAAAATGCAAAGGAAGAATACTTGATTTTGGGAGCATAAAATGAGACAGTGGTCTCGATCCCTAAAATACTATGCTACAGATATTCATGTGGTTTGTAGAGGTAGTAAAAGTGAAAAGTGAGAAAGCAAAATCAGAAGACCTCTCTTTGGTCTAAATTTCCAGTAGCTGCATCTGAAACTCTGTAAAAGAGGTGGGGAAGGGAAGAATCATGAATCAAATGTTATTTGGAAAAGTCTTTCTCACAAGATCTATATGAGGAAAACTACAAAACTGATGAAAAAAATCAAAGAACTAAATAAATGGAGAGATATTCCATGTTAATGGATAGGAAGACTCAATATCATTAAGATGTGAGTACTTCCCAACTTGATCTATAGATTCAATGCAATCCAAATCAAAACTCCAGGAAGTTATTTTATGGATATCAGCAAACTGATTCTAAAGTTTATATGGAGAGGAAAATGACCCAGAATAGCCAGCACAATATTGAAGGAGAAGAACCAAGTTGGAGGACAGATGATGCCTAACTTCAAGACTTACTATAAAGCTACTTACTATAAAGCTACACTTTATAGTAAGTGTGATATTGGGTGAAAGAATAGACAAATAGATCATTGGAACAGAATAGAAAGCCCAGAAATAGACCCCCATAAATATAGTCAACTGATCTTTGACAAAAGAGCAAAGGCAGTACAATGGAGTAAAGATAGTCTCTTCAACAAATGGTGCTGGAACAACTGGACATCCACACACACAAAAAATTAATCTAGATACAGATCTTACATCCTGCACAAAAATTAACTCAAAATGGGTCATTGACCTACGTGTAAAATGCAAAACTATAAAACTCCTAGAAGATAACATAGGAGAAAATCTAGATAACCTTGGGTATGGTGATACATTTTGAGATACAACACCAAAGACATGATCCATTAAAGAAATAATTGATAAGCTTGAATTCATTAAAATTAAAAACTCTGGTCTTCAAAAGACAATGTCAAGAGAATCAGCAGACAAGCCACAAACTAGAAATTATCTGCAAAAGACACATCTGACAAAGGACTGTTATCCAAAATATACAAAGAACTCTCAAAACTCAACAGTAAGAAAACAAAGAACACAAATAAAAAATGGACCAAAGATCTTAACACACATCTCACCAAAGAAGACATACAGATGCAAATAAGCACACGAAAAGTTGTTCTACATCATACGTCATCAGGGAAATGCAAATAAAAACAACAATGAGATAATTCTACATCTATTAGAATGGCCAAAATATGGAATACTGACAACACCAAATGCTGACAAGGATGTGGAGCAACAGGAACTCTCTTACATTGCTGTTGGGAATGCAAAATGGTACAGCCACTTTAGAAGATAATTTGGCAGTTTCTTAAAAACTAAACATACTCTTACTATATGATCCAGCAATCACACTCCTTGGTATTTACCAAAGGAGTTAAAAATTTATGTCCACACAAAAACCTGCATAGGAATGTTTATAGCAGCTTTATTCATAATTGCCCAAACTTGGAAGCAACGAAGATGTCCCTCAGTAGGTGAATGGATAAATAAACTGTAGTATATCCGGACAATGGAATATTATTCAGCACTAAAAAGAAATGACCTATCAAGCCATGAAAAGACATGGAGGAAGCTCAAATGCATATTACTAAGTGAAAGAAACCATTCAGAAAAGGCCATATTCTACGATTTACATGGTATGATTTATATAGTATGATTCCATAGTATTACATAGTATATTTACACAATATGGTTCCAACTATATGACATTCTGGAAAAGGCAAAACTATGGAGACAATAAAAAGATTAGTGGTTGCCAGGGTGAGGTAGGAGGAGGGATGAATAGGCAGAACACGAAGGATTTTTAGGGCAATGAAAATACTAGTATGATATTATATTGTTGGATACATGTCATTATACATTTGTCCAAACCCATAGAATGCACCCCACCATGAGTGAAATGTAAAGTATACTATGGACTTTGGGTGATTATGATGTGTCAATATAGGTTCACCCTTGGTGACAAATGTATCATTCTGGTGAGTGATGTTGATAATGGGGGAGAGGTTATGCATGTGTGTGGGCAGGGGGAGTATGGGAAATCTCGGTACCTTTGTCTCAATTTTGTTGTGAACCCAAAACTGCTCCAAAATAATAAAATTATTTTAAAAAAAGCCTTCTGCGAGAAAAACACTGTTATTGTCATTAAAACAAGTTGGCTGAGCATATCTTACTTTAAGCAAAACTCTAAAGTCAATGGAATAACTTTGACATCTTCTTCATGCTAAAATTATCCAGAGAGAAGAAAAATGTAAGTTTAGCAAAATTTTTAAAAAAGTTCTGCCATCTAAACAGTCACAAACTAGCTCTTTGTGTTATAAGGCAAAGTTCTTCACGTTATTGGTTAATAAATGTGTAACTATGGGCCCTCCAGGATCAGTTCAACTGACCCTTCTTATCAACGGAGTAATTAACAGTGGTTTTTCAGGAACTGAGACCCACTTGTCTAGTTAAGGCCGGATGAGACCACCAACCCACCAATTAGGCCTGTGCAAATGCTCTACAAGTGACTTTTTGAAGTCAAGGAGCTAAAACCTCCACTCTCAGATCATGGTAATGCTGCCATTTTGTGAACATGCATCCTATGAAGAGGCATGAAGCTTGACTGTGCTTGTGCAGATCATCAAATACCTCACTTCTCCTTACCTCCAATCATCTATTCCCACACTTCACCTTGTACCCTGTAAACATCCCTGAGTCCCCATTGTTGGGAAGGCGGATTTGAAACTCATTCTCCCATTTCCTCTGCCTTGGCTGCCTTGTGATTAAATCCTCTCTCTGCTGCAATCTCATCATCTCCATGAATGATTGGCTTTCTGTTCGACGGGCAAAAATGAACCTCGTTTGGTAACAAATGTTAACCATTTATTCTGTAATGCATTTATATTACATTTACATTACCTTAATGTGTAACTCTATAAATGCAATTTTTTAAATTTATAATATTAAATATCTACTTTTGGACCAGGTTGGCTAAGAGACTGAGTTGAAATGAAAGTCCAATGGGCATGTGTCTTCTTCTTTAGACATCTAACCTATCAAAGATGAATCCTTAAAGTGGGCCAGGCCACATTTCAGATCATTTGAAATGAGCAATGAGGTAGCAATTCCAAGGATACCAAGAAACTTGGACTAAGCATAGTTGATCTACTGACACTTTATTCCCTACCCTAAATAATATTTAAGAACTTTTACCTTGTACCCACACAAGTTCCAGATACACTTTTGATATTTTGTTCATACCTATGATTTGAATTTATTCGTGAAAATTGTGGTGCTTGAAAATCTTTGCCAAGAGATATGGAATCTTGATTAAGAATTTCATGAAAGCAGAGGCTCCTGGGAAATGTGATCCTGTAACACAGTCAACACATTATGGGACCTATAACTTTATCTTACCAAACAGCTAAAGGTTGAATGTATCTGCACTTTGCTTACATTTATGATTTATCAGAGTAGATCAACTAATCTGAAGAATTTGTGACAAAATAGAGAGAAATTGGAAAAAAATCAAAGCATATCTTGAATGTCACTAAGTATTTTAGATTATATTTTGTAAACCATAGGAACTACAGAAAACTTTTGTGCTTTTTTAAAGGGAGATGAGTGAAAGACAAGGACTTTTCAGAAGGCTGTTATAACTTTTCTCATGTAAGGCAATGGGAGTTGGGGAGGGAAGGTCTTAAATGAGGATAGAGCAGAAAAAGCAAGGGATTTGAACGAGGATATGGTGGGACTTAGGCTTCTCTGAAGGAAAAGAGTCAAGTCTGGCCCTACAATTTAGAGCCTAGGGGACTAGGTAATTATTTGCAAACACCAGCTCAACTATTGATTAAGTGAAAAGGCAAAATAAAGAAAAATTTAAATTTCTATACATTCATAAAGTTAACTACCCATGCCCTTGGATATTTTTAAAACATTGCTAAAAAGTTCTAAGCAAGAGAAAGACAACAATGTAATTGGGCCAGCCCCGGTGGCCTAGTGGTCAAGTTTGGTACGCTCTGCTTCCATGGCCAAGGTTGGGTTCCCTGCCACGGACCTACACCACTCGTCTAACAGTGGCCATGCTGTGATGGCAGCTCTCTTATAAAATAGAGGAAGATGGGCAACAGATGTTAGCTCAGGGTGAACCGTCCTCAGCAAAAGGAGGAAGATGGGCAACAGATGTTAACTCTGGGGAATCTTCCTCAGCAAAACAACCACAATAACAACACTGTAATTAATACCAATGGCATTTCCATATACGTGTTAATTCATTTAATACTCTTAACAACCCTATAAGATAGGTACTATTGTTATTTCCATCTTACAGTTGAGGAAACTGAGGCACAAAGAGATTTGCCCAAGGTCACATAGCTTTCCAGAGCAGTCTGACTCCAGAGTCCGTGCTCTTAATTAGTACACTATTCCGAAATTACAATGCTATTAAGAGAAAATAGGAAATTCAAATAAGGAAGATGCATTATTTTAAGTGTTGAATTTTGAGCTGGATCTTCTTGGCAAGGAAGCTGAACATGAGGAATCGTCATTAAGGAAAAATCAGGAACAGACAGTAGTTTCGGGAGACTTTTGAAGAGAAAGAATGTAGCAGAAAAGAACAGAGAGCTAGGAGTTTAACTATGGGATGGAAGAAAGAGGAGAAGCTAGCAAAAGAATCAGAAGACCAGTAAACCAGGTAGGTTGTACATCCCAGGAATTGTGTTAAAAGAAAGGGAAATAGGGTTTCAAAAAAGAGATAGGAATTGAGTGTGCCAAGAAAATGAGGAATGAGAAAATGGTTGGAAATTAGAATTCTGATAACCGTAAAGGGTAATATCAGTTTGCTGTTATGATGGATAAAAGCTAAGGAATAAGGTGCAAATGAAGGAAGTCACTGCTTCTTTTGAGAAATGTGACAGTGAAAGTAAAGTTGGCAGTACAGTAACTGGAGTGAGTAGTAGCACTCAGTTTTTTGTTTTTTGTTTTTTTAAAAACAACGGAATCTGTCTGTTGAAAAACAGAAAGGACGAAGCCAGTGGATAAGAAGATATTGAAGATATATGACCCTGTGAATGTAGTGGTGGAAGGAAGAAGTGGGAAGGGAAGGCATATTGAGTCCAGGAAGCACGCCTGGCTTTGGGGAGAATGGGAGAATGGGTTAATTTGGTGAAAATTTTTGAGATCATGAACAGGATGTGGCTACAGATATTTTAAGATGGAGAGAATATCAAACCAGAATTGGAGTCCCAGTGTTTCGATCCCAGGAAACCAAATGAAGCTATCTATTAGTATGGATTGGGAGTGGCACCTTTAATAACAAGGAAAGCTAGGAATAGTCTTTGCGGAGAACACAATAAGTCAACCAGAGACTAGTAAAACAAATTATATTCCAGACACGAATTTATAACCCAACAAGGTAGGTTGTGACTTTCTCCAGTGAAAAGCCACACACCTTGTGATGTTTGGGAGGGAAACTAGAAATAAGAGTAAACTACTGGAGATTGGCCCTGAAGACTATTTAGGAGTTGAGCGATTCTAAGGCAACACTGAAATAGAGCTGGCTATAGCAACAGGGAATTTAGTCATAAACGGGGTTGACGACCTGGGAGACTAACGATTCACTTATGTATTGAAAAGTTGTGAGCAGGTGAAAGGTTAGAGCCATGGCCACAGAGGCGGATGGAGAGTAGGGAAGGGGCGTTCAACGGGATATTTTGGTCAGGACCTCATGTTAGTCAATTATCTCCCTTTCGGCAGCTACAAGGCTAGGATTCTCACGTTCGTTTTCGAGACACTGAGAGTAGTCTTAGGCTGTGGCAGGAAAAGTCTAATTCAAAACTGAGGCTGTATTTTCCCAGTCTAGCTACATTCCTTTCTCACTAACTAGCCAATGCTGCCGCCTTATGCAAAGCCAGCACCACGGAGAGGATGCTGCTTTAGAGAGACAGGGACGACGCCAATCGGCCTGGGGCGGGCACTGTAGCGTCTAAAAAGGCGGCGAGGGAGGTCCCAAACAGTTCTCGCAACCTTTTCACCCTCGCCGGGAAAGTGCCTCGTCAACAGTCAACAATAAATCGCTAACACAACGCTAAACTCCGAGGCCTTCGTTAACCCCCGGAGAGGCGGAAGCAGGGTTTTGTGCTTCCACTCCCTCCCGTTTCCGCAGCGCGCGTCCCGGGCAGGGGGCTGTGGGCAGCAGGAGCCGGGCGGGGCTGCAAGGAAGCGCCGGTCGCGCGACCTGGGGAGGGGCCTCGGTGAAGGAGCCGAGGGCGGGTTTCCCTCCCAGATCTCGGAAAAGCTCC
This sequence comes from Ceratotherium simum simum, assembly GCF_057802395.1. Lineage (NCBI taxonomy): Eukaryota > Metazoa > Chordata > Mammalia > Perissodactyla > Rhinocerotidae > Ceratotherium > Ceratotherium simum. Next base: position 16,224,452 of record NC_141904.1, read on the forward strand.
AAAAATGGCGGGCGACAACCTCGCTACCCGGACGCGCAGGCGCCGCCGTGGCCGTCCTTCCGCCCGCCTCAGGCGGCCCTCGAACTGTCCACAGCCCCCTCACCGAGAGGTATCCGCCGCTCGCGATTGGCTGAGCTGGGCTAGCGCTCCGTGCGGGGGCGGGGCCGCCACGCAGCGGCCACGTTTCCCGCCCCGCTGGTGCGCGTGCGCGCAATCCCCACAGGAAAGCGTGTGCGCGCGTCCCCGTCACGGCCCCCAGCTCCCTCCCCTTTCCGGGCAGGCCCGTCCCGTCAGCTAGGCAGTAAGCACCGCGGCCAGCAGAGGGCGGTCCGGACCCAAGTCTGCAGCGGCGCCATTGGCGTGTGGAAAATGCCACCAGATGGCGGGTTAGGATTGCAGCTCTGTTGAAGGCGCGGCCCCCGCTCCCGAACCCCCGGCGACCACCCCGTAACAACCCCCCCACATCGGGAATAACACACCGGAGACTTTTGGGGGGAAACTAGGTCGACGGCCGGCGGCGCCCGGATGGGCAGCTGAGGTGAGTGCGAGCGGCGGCGACGGCGGCGGGGGGCGGGAAAGAGGGGGAATGCGGCGGCAGCGGCGCGGGGGCTGGAAGCGCCGATCCAAGATGGAGGCCGAGCGAGAGCGAGAGAGCGCGAGCGGGGAGCGGGCGGGCCGGGCGCGGGCCCCGCGCGGGGGAGGGAGGCCGCGCGGGCCTGTGCGGGGCGCGGCGGTCGCTGGCCCTTCGGGCGTCCGGAGGGGCGGCTGTGGGCGCGGCGGGCACCCCGGAGCTCTCGTCGCTCCCCACCCCTCCCGCGGGCCCCGAATATTGTGCCCCCGCCCGCTCGGGCACTACGGCGACGGGCGCGGAAGCCTTTGTGGCGCGCTCGGGCCCGCCGCCAAGCCCGCCCTCCGCCCCCCCGCCCGGACTCTCGGGACTCGCCCGCGCCCGGCGGGGCCGGGCCGAGGCGGGCTGCTGCGAATGCCTTCCGCCGCCCGCCGCCCTGCGTTTCTGCGGTGTTTTAGCGGCAGCGTCGTCACATGACAACGAGCTCGCCTCAGCGGAGGGGCCTGGGGGTCGCTCGCCGTGGCGACCGGCCCCGGCCTCTTCTTGGGGGGGTTGGGCCAGGGGGCTGGCGCCTGGAGGAGAAGGGGCGTCGAAGCCGGGCTTTCCCGCTATCTGCGCTCCCCGCCCCCGACGGAGGCCTCCTTAGGAAACGTGTCCAGGCCCGAGCGCTGCCCCGCTAGTTTGCCAGTGCCCCGGGAGACGAGGCCAATAAAAGTTGTTTTCCCTCCTTTCTCGGGGTGGGGGCGGGGTGAAGAACTGAAACTGGAGTGCCTGGAGTTGGACCTGGGCCTCGATTGGAGAGTCCGAACTGGGTGCTTCTTGTGTGCTGTAGGGACTAAGAAATTTTCTGGTCTTAGGATTGTCACGTCACCCTTCTACCCACATTTGAAATGTTATCGAGTCTCTTCACATTGCAGAGAATTGTGCCCCGAGCGTGTAAATCACGGGATGGTTTTGGAAGCTTATAGACACAAAACAGTGCTATTTGTATGTGGCCTTACCGAATTATTTGTTGTTAAAGTTGGTGTTATGATGAGTGTAGTTTATTCCTTGTAGTTGTGACTAGAAAGGACTATACTTTGCATTTTCTTAGCGAATGTAGTTAGTGTTTGTGAAAGTGTTTGAATTGGCATAAAGTTGTGTGATTTGTAACTTATGTGGAATTTGAATAGACTCCACCTTTTAGTTTTCTGTGTGTGTGTGTTTGTGTGTTTAAGAAAATTGCAAATTCTGATGGTGAAGCGTTTAGGGAGATATACACAGCACTGAAAATAAAAACGACTTGTTATTGTGTGATATATTGTACCGCGCCCTCATATTTGTAATGTATAAAGAATTCAGTCTAAAAAGTATCTGCCCAATGGGGGAAATATTGAAAGATCCAGAAAGGTTGTTTACTTGCTTTTGATTTTGACAATACTTATAAACACAAATTGTTTGCTGTCCAAATAAAGTTGGAAAAAATCTACAGTTGGTTTTGCAAAATTTTTTTTCTTTACGTTTTCAAGGTGTACTTTAAATTTATCCAAGTGGTCTACCAATGGACATTTTTACAACCAACCTACTTTTGAGTGGAAATTCCATCCGTTTTAGTTTTGATGTTCTGACAAAGCTAAGGGATATTTGAATAGATGTGAAATATGGACAATTGTTACGTTACTAGGATTGTTTCCTTTGAAGACAGTAATAAAATTACTGCTGTTTTGAATGGCTCTTTTAAAGCCTTAAGGGGGCTGTGGTGTAGGGAAAAAGAGAGCCCTGGACTTAAGTTACTTTAAACTTTCCCTAGGTTTTTGATCTTTGGGATGTCACTCTTTGAGCCTTACTTTCCTCGTCACTAAAATGAAAATAAATTATATAGTAGTTGTTTAACAAGATATGTGTGAAAAAGCCCTTTTTTAATTGTTAAAACTTTAAAAATTTATGCAATTTTACACAGTTTTAATATATTTTCCTTGATTCTGGGTCTGTATAGCTTCATAATCAGTGCTGTGAGGAAATATATAATACACTTTGGGGAAAAAGATACACGTCTTTCTCGTTTCTTTCCTTTGCTGTTTTGTCCTATATTGAGGGGAGTGTATTAGTTTTCTTTTGATGTATAACAAAGTACCACACATTTAGCAGCATAAACAACATACATTTATTATATTACAGTTTCCATAGGTCAGAAATCTGGGTACTCTGTAGCTGGACTTTCTGTTCAGAATCTCACCAGGCTGAAATCAAGATGTCAATTGTGGCTGCATTTCTCATCTAAGGCTCAGGGTCTTCTTCTGAGCTCGCTGCTTGTTGGTAGAATTAATTTCCTTGTGGCTGTATGACTGAAGTCACCATCCTGCTAGCTGTTGGCCAGGGACCATTCTTAGCTCCTTACCATGTGTCCACATAGGCAGTTCACAACATGGCTGTTTACTTTTATCCAGGCAAGCAGGAGCCAGTCTCTCTGACTTCCCTCTGTCTCTGACCTCTAGACTTCGTTTTAAGACCCCTTTTAAAAGCTCATCTGATTAGGTCAGGCCCACCCAGGATAATCTCTCTTTTGGTGAACTCAACTGATTAGGACATATGCAGAAAGTCGATCTGCCATATAACCATCACAGGAGTGATATCTTATTGTATCTACAGATGTCTCCCACACTCAAGGGGAGGGCGTTATACAGATGTGGATCATAGAGGGTTCTTAGAATTTTGCCTGCTATGGGGAAAGAAGTTATCTTTACATTTGCCTTTTTAGAATCTGGGCATACAAGGAGAGCACATAGACAGGGTAATAATCCCACTGGATGAATTTACTCATACTTATTTTGTCTTTTCTTCACGCTTTTTCATTTCCTATATTTCCTGATACCTCAGATTAAGTGCCTCCCTCTATAAAAGCATTTTGTTGCATTTAGAGGAAATAAAAACTAAAAACAAAAAAATTTAAGTAAAAAGAAGGAAGGCAATAGGAGAGATTATGTAATTCTCATTATTCCTTGATACTTATCGTTTTACCCATTTTAGAGATGAGATTGAATCTCAGAGAAGTTAAGGAATTTAAATGCTTAAGGTCACACTCCTATTAAGTGACAGGTAGATTCACACACTCATTGCACCAGACAGTTGCTTTGGTGTGAATGGTCCAGCAGCTTGTGACGCGGGAATTCTTGTGACAAAGAACAGTTATTTGAAAGTGGCAGAGTAGGGATGTTATTGATGGAACAAAGAAGGTAGCAGAAGTTTGGTCATGGTGTGTGGGATGGTTTAACAATCCAAGAAGCAAAATATTTGCAAGAGGAGCAATTAGGACAGTTTTAGTTAAGGATATCAAGCTTTAAATACTATAACTGGGAGTTAAAATTGTTAGAGAGATATAGCTTAATTTCTTAATAGAGAGGTGATGTAGTAGGGATGTGGTACATCTTTGTCAGCTGAATAAAAATATGAATCCTTAGAATTTAGGTGATTCTTGCTACTGTGACACTCTGTAGGGAAGAGTAGGAAGCAGAGACCTAAAAGAGAGCTCTTGCGTTAAGTCCCAGAATGAGATGATTCTTGAGGTAGGAATTACGGTTGTGTCTACAGAGAAGGAGAGATCAGTTTTCTTTCATTTTGGTAGTTAAGAGGATAGGATCCTGGCTTCCTTTTAGTGCTGAGAGAAATCTTCTCTTATTGAGAAACGTGATTCTTTTTAAGTGAGCTTTAAGTAGGTCATAGACCAGTTGGTTTTATAGAATAAAACCGTTTTCTCCATATAATACACTTGTTATTGCTTCCCTCAGGTTTTTTCCTCTTCCTCTTCTAAATCTCTGTTCTTGTCAGTTAGTGCTTGAAGGACATGGCAAGTCCTATCTTCTTTATAAAATACGTTCCTTGGTCTGTGGGCCTAGTTGATGCACCAGTTAGTTGCCCAAATGTCGCTAAGGAGTTTTGCTTTAATTAAACAGATATGGTAATGGCTTTTAACTTGCGAGAAGCTCACAGTTACAAAAACATTTTTCAGTTTGATCTAGTACAAACACATACACAGTGGAAATAAAAGTTTCATGAAATAACATTTAACCTTTATGCAGTGCACTCAGATATTTTCTCATTTTTTAAAAAATTAAGAATGCTCGTTGCAACTCACCTATGTGATATCATCACTCATAGGAACCTCGAGTTGGAAAAGTGCTGAATTATAATCTGATCGGTAATCAGGAGAGTGCAAAGTAAAACCAAAAGAAGAAACCATTTCACTTCCATCAGATTGGCAAACATTAAAAGTTCTGACAATATCAAGTGTTGGTGAGAATGTGGAGAAATTACACTTCCACTTTTGGTGGGACTGTAAATTGACACAGTCATTTTGCAAAAGGATATGTTTTATCTAGTAAGTTGAAGATATATGTACCCTAAACCTAGCAGTTATACTTCTGTGTTTATATTCCTGATGAAAGATATTCTTGTAGTTGTATACAAGGATATGTGAACAAAAATGTTCACAATAGCCTTGTTTGCAGTAGCCAAAATTTAGAAACAAAATGTCCATCAGTGGTAGAATGGATAAATAAATGGTGGTTTTCATGGGCCGGCTCTGTGGCTTAGCGGTTAAGTGCGCGCGCTCTGATGCTGGCGGCCCGGGTTCGGATCCCGGGCGTGCCCCGAGGCACCACTTCTCCGTCCAGCGCGAGGCCGAGTCCCACGTACAGCAACTAGAAGGATGTGAACCTATGACATACAACTGTCTACTGCGGCTTTGGGGGGAAAAAAATGAATAAATAAAATCTTTAAAAAAAAAAAAAAATGGTGGTTTTCAAAAGTTAAAATAATTTTGATTCCTAGGATAACCTCACTTAACAATGTATTATCCTTTTTATATTTAATGTTTTGTTAGGGGCTCAGAAGTATTTCTTCATGAGGGATATTGCTTTGTAGTTTTCGTTGGTTGTAATGTTTTTGTCAGGTTTCGGTATTAGGATTATGATGGCTTCATAAAATAGGTTGAGAGATGTTCCGTCTATTTACTGAAAGAGTTTGTGTAATATTGATATTAATTCTTCCTTCAGTATTAATTGCTAAAATTCATGAGTGATACCATCTGGACTTGGAATTTTCTTTGTGGGAAGGTTTTTGGTAACAAATTCAAATTCATTTTTTTTTTAGTAGATATAGGGCTATTCAGGTTTTGTTTGTTTCATCTTATTGTCAGTTTTGGTAAGTTGTATTTTTAAAGAAATTTGTTCATTTCATCATTTCATTTGTTGGCATAAATTGTTTGTAAGAATCTGTTCTTATCCTTCTAATGTCTGTAGGATCTGTAGTGATATCTCCTCTTTAGTTTCTGGTGGTGTTAATGTGTTTTTTTTTTTGACCAGTCTAATTCTTGGTTTATCAATTTAGATGTCTTTTCAAACAATAACATTGCTAGTTTTCTCCATTTGTCTTTTCCCTCCTATTTGTTGCTGTTTTTTATAATTTTCTTTCTTCTGTGTATTTTGCTCCTCTTTTTTTAGGTCGTATATTCCAGACATTTCTTGTTTTCTAGTATAAACATTCAAAGCTATAGATTTTTCTCTAAGCTCTGCTGTATCCCACAGATTTTGATATGTTGTATTTTTATTATCATTCAGTTTGAAAAGGTTCTAATTTGCTTTTTGATTTCTTCTTTGACCCTTGAATTACTTTAAAATGTGTTTAATTTCCAAATACTTGGGATTATTTTAGATATCTTATTGTTATTGATTTCTAACTTAATTTCACTTTGAGGTCAGAGAATATACTCTTATGATTTTAATCCTTTTAAATTTATTGAAACTTGTTTTATGGTCCAGCATATAGCCTATCTTAGTAAATGTACCTTTCACACTTCAAAAGAATGTGTATTCTGCAATCGTTGGGTATAGTATTCTGTAAATATCAATTAGATAAAGGTGTTTTGATGGTATTTTTCAAATCATTTATGTCTTGACTGGTTTTTTTTTTTTTTTTGGTCTAGTTCTATCAGTTGCTGAGAGGGATGTTAAAATATCCAACTATGAATGTGGAATTGTCTATTTCTCCCTTAAACCTGTCAATTTTTGCCTCATGTATTTTGAAGCTCTGTTATTAGGCACATACAATTTATGGTTGTTATGTCTTCCTTCTGAATTGACCTTTTAATCATTATGAAATGTCCTTCTTTATCCCTGGTAATAGTCTTTGTCTTGAAGTCTATTTGATGTTAACATAGCCACTCTAACTTTCTTTTTTATTTTATTTTATTGAGGTCATATTGGTTTATAACATTGTGTAAGTTTCAGGTGTACGTTATTATATTTCATTTTCTGTATAGACTGCATTGTGTTCACCACCAATAGTCTAGTTTTTATCCATCACCATGCATGTGTACCACTTTACCTCTGTCTCTCTCCCCCCACCCCCTTCCCCCTCCTCCCCGTTTCCTTTCCAGTAACCACTAATCTGTTCTCCTTATCTATGTGTTTATCTTCCACATATGAGTGAAATCATGTGGTATTTGTCTTCCTCTATCTGACTGGCTTCACTTAGCGTAATACTCTCAAGAACCATTCATGTTGTTGCAAATAGCATGATTTGCAACATGTATATGTAGACACCATATCTTCTTTATCATTTCATCTGTTGATGGACACTTCAGTTTCTTCCACATCTTGGCTATTGTGAATAATGCTACGTGAACAGAATGATGCATACATTTCTTTGAATTGTTGATTTCATGTTCTTTGGCTAAATAGCCAGTAGTGGGAAAGCTGGCTCATATGGTATTTCTGTTTTTAATTTTTTGAGAAATCTCCATAGTGTTTTCCATAGTGGCTGCACCAGTTTGCATTCCCACCAGCAGTGTATGTAGGTTCCCTTTGCTCCACATCCTCTCCAACACTTATTTCTTATCGTATTAATTATAGCCATTCAGATGGGTATGAGGTGATACCTTATTGTAGTTTTGATTTGCATTTCCCTAATAATGAGTGGTGTTGAACATCTTTTCCTATGCCTGTTGGCCATCTCTATATCTTCTTTGGAAAAACGTTAATATCCTCTGCCCATTTTTTGATCTGTTTGTTTTTTTGTTTGAGTTGTATGAGTTCTTTATATATTTTGGAAATTAAACCCTTGTTGGATATGTGATTTGCAAATATTTTCTTCCAGTTGGTGGGTTATCTTTTCATTTTGTTGATGGTTTCCTTTGCTGTGCAGAAGCTTTTTAATCTGATATAGTCCCATTTATTTTTTCTCTTGTTTCTCTTGCCTGAGTAGACGTGTTATACTGCTAACACTGATGTCCAAGAATATACTGCCTATGTTTTCTTCTAGGAATTTTATGGTTTCAGGTCTTACATTCAAGTCTTTAATCCATTTTGAGTTAGTTTTTGTGTGTGGTGTAAGATAATGGTCTAGTTCCATTCTTTTGCATCTGGCTGTCCAGTTTTCCCAGCGCCACTTACTGACGAGACTTTCCTTTCTCCATTGTATGTTCTGGGGTCCTTTGTCAAGGATTAGTTGTCTATGTATGTGTGGTTTTATTTCTGGGCTCTCAGTTCTGTTCCATTGATCTGTGTGTCTTTTTCTGACAGTACCATATTGTTTTGATTACTATAGCTTTGTAGTATAACTTGAATTTAGGAAATGTGATACCTCTAACTGTTCTTTTTTCTCAGGATTGTTTTAGTTATTTGGAGGTTTTTTTTATTCCATGTAAGTTTTAGAATTCTTTGTTCTATCTCCGTGAAGAATGTCATTGGGATTCTGATTGGGATTGCATTAAATCTGTAGATTGTTTAGGTAATATGGACATTTTAACCATGTTTATTCTTCCAATCCTTGAGCATGGAATATCTTTCCATTTCTATATATGTTCTTTGATTTGTTTCAATAATGTCTTATAGTTTTCAGTGTACAAGTCTTTCACCTCCTTGGTTAAATTTATTCCTAGGTATTTTATTCTTTTTGTTGCAATTGTAAATGGGATTGTATCCTTGACTTCTCTTTCTGCTAGATGGTCATTAGTGTATAGAAATGCAAGTCATTTTTTTTTTTTTTGGCAGGGAGAGATTGGTCCTGAGCTAACATTTGTTGCCAATTGTGCTCTTTCTTTTTTTTTCCTCCCCAAAGCCCCAGTGCAGGGTTGTATATTCTAGCTGTAAGTCCTTCTCGTTCTTCTATATGAGCTGCTGCCACAGCACGGCAGCTGACAGATGGGTGTTGTGGTTCCATGACTGGAAAATGAACCTGGGTCACTGAAGTGGTCAGAGTGCCAAACTTTAACCACTAGGCCATCAGAGCTGGCTCACAACTGATTTTTGTATGTTGATTTTGTACCCTGCAGCTTGGCTGTAGTTGTTGATTCTTCCTTTTTGTTTGCTGAGGAAAATTCGCCCTGAGCTAACATGTGTGCCATTCTTCTTCTATTTTTCACGTGGGTCATCGCCACAGTATGGCTGATGAATGGTGTAGGTCCACGTCTGGGATCTGAACCTGTGAACCCAGGCTGCCAAAGCAGAGCATGCTGAACTTAAGCACTACGCCACCGCACTGGCCCCATTTGTTGATTATTTATAATAGATTTCTGGTGGATTCTTTAGGGTTTTCTACATATAAAATCATGTCATCTGGGGCCGTTCCTGTGGCTTAGCGGTTAGGTGCGCGCGCTCCGCTACTGGTGGCCCGGGTTCAGATCCCGGGCGCACACTGATGCACCACTTGTCTGGCCATGCTGAGGTGGCATCCCACATACAGCAACTAGAAGGATGTGCAACTATGACATACAACTATCTACTGGGGCTTTGGGGAGAAAAAGGAAAAAAAGGAGGAGGATTGGCGTAGATGTTAGCTCAGGGCCGGTCTTCCTCAGCAAAAAAAGAGGAGGATTGGCATGGATGTTAGCTCAGGGCTGATCTTCCTCACCCCCAAAAAAAAAAAATCATGTCATCCACAAACAGTGCGAGTTTTACTTCTTTCTTTCCAATTTGGATCCCTTTTATTTCTTTTTCTTGCCTAATTGCTCTGGCTAAAACTTCTAGTACTGTGTTGAATAAGAGTGGCAAGAGTAGGCACCTTTGTCTTGTTCCTGTGCTCAGAGGAATGGCTTTCAGTTTTTCAGTATTAAAGAGGATTTTGGCTGTGAGTTTGTCCTATGTGGCCTTTATTACATTGAGTTACTTTCCTTCTATATTCATTTTATTGAAAGTTTTTATCATGAATACATGTTGGATCTTGTCATATGCTTTCTCTGCCTCTATTGAGATGATCATGTGATTTTTATCCCCCATTTTGTTAATGTGCTGTGTCACATTGATTGATTTGCTGATGTTGAACATCCCTGTATCCCTGGAATAAATCCCACTTGATCATGGTCTATGGTCCTTTTAATGTATTATTGTATTAAATTTGCTAATATTTTGTTGAGGATTTTTGCATCTGTGTTCATCAGTGATATTGGCCTGTAATTTTCCTTCTTTGTGTTGTCCTTGTCTGGTTTTGGTATCAGGGTAACGTTGGCCTCATAGAATGAATTAGGAGGTGTTCCATCTTTAATTTTTGGGAATAATTTGAGAAGGATAGAAATTAAATCTTCTTTGAATGTTTGATGGAATTCACCAGAGAAGCCGTCTGGTCCTGGACTTTTTTTGTGTGTGTGTGAGGAAGATTAGCCCTGAGCTAACATCTGTTGCCCATCTTCCTCTTTTTGTTGAGGAAGATTGGCCCTGGGCTAACATCTGTGCCCATCTTCCTCTACTTTATATGTGGGATGCCTGCCACAGCATGGCTTGATAAGCAGTGTGTAGGTCTGCGCCTGAGATCCAAGCCTGTGAACCCTGGGCTGCTGAAGCAGAGCGCATGAACTTAACCACTATGCCATCGGGCTGGCCTCCTGGACTTTTGTTTTTTGGGTGATTTTTGATTACTGTTCCAGTCTCTTTGCTTGTGATTGATATGTTCAGATTCTCTATTTCTTCTTGATTCAGTTTTGGGAAGTTATATGATTCTAAGAATTTATCTATTTTTTCTAGGTTATTAAGTTTGTTGGCGTCTAGCTTTTCATAGTATTCTCTTATAATCCTTTGTATTTCTGTGGTGTCCGTTGTAATTTCTCCTCTTTCATTTCTGATTTTGTTTATTTGAGTCTTCTCTCTTTTTTTCTTAGAGAGTCTAGCTAAGGGTTTGTCAATTTTGTTTATCCACTCCAACTTTTCTTCAGCTTATTGTTTCCATAGTGTATCTTTCTCTGTCTGTTTACTTAAAACTCTTTTATCTATTTTAAAACGTACCTCTTAATGCAGCATGTAATCGAGTTTTGCTTTTTTATGTTTTTTAACAATACGGAAGTGGAATCTCTCTTTCAGTTATGATAAACATTGGTTATGTGTTAATGCCTGTCAAGAAGTGTGGAGGGTCTGAGATTTTACTCCTACTTGCAGGTTAATAAGTTAACCTGTCACAGTGTAATGGATGCTGGTAGGAACCATGAGCCTCCTTGGTTAGAGATTAAGAACAATGCACTATGGCAATAGCGGTAGCCACAGAATCAGTATTTGCATCAGATCTCTGAGCCCCAGTTTGCACAGGGTGGTGTGAAGATGTGATACCTGCATGTGGAGTGGGTTGTGTTACAGGAGAGGAATTCCAAGCTTAGGGAAACTTGACTCTTTATAACGGGTAGTAAGCGGGCCGGCCCCGTGGCTTAGCGGTTAAGTGCGTGCGCTCTGATGCTGGCGGCCGGGGTTTGGATCCCGGGTGCTCACCGACGCACGACTTCTCCGGCCATGCTGAGGCCGTGTCCCACATACAGCAACTAGAAGGATGTGCAGCTATGACATACAACTATCTACTGGGGCTTTGGGGGGGATAGATAAATAAATAAATAAATAAAATCTATAATGGGTAGTAAGCATGTTTCCTTTTTTCTGAGGGAGATGCTATTTCTCTTTTCCAAGACTGTTCACTATACAAATATCCATGAAAAGAGTGGTGCAAAGGCAGTCAGTGCTTTTGTTTTCCAGACGTGCAGAAAAGCGAGAGACCATTAAGCTTTGTCTCCCAAAACTGCCCAATGAGTTTTCTCAGTTTCCTCTATGTTACTCACTTTTTAAGCTTTTCTTCTTTTTCTTACATGGCCCCAGCCTAGCTTTCCAGCTCTGTCTCTGCATTCTGCTTAACTATGGGTTGTATGCTCTCACCAAATTGGATTACATACTTGTATCCTTTCCCTCATGTCTGTGTTCTGGTGTATATGTGTGTGTAAGAAAATACTCATTGAGCATTTGCTGTGTACCAGTAAACATTTTACAACATCCTTGAGACGTTGTTACTGCTACATTGATAATATCTCTTTTACAAGTTAGATTAGGGCCGGCCCCGTGGCTTAGCGGTTAAGTGCTCGCACTCCGCTGCTGGTGGCCCGGGTTCAGATCCCGGGCGCGCACCGACACACCACTTCTCCGGCTATGCTGAGGCCGCGTCCCACATACAGCAACTAGAAGGGTGTGCAGCTGTGACATACAACTATCTACTGGGGCTTTGGGGGGAAAAAATAAATAAATAAATAAAATCTTTACAAGTTAGATTAAATTTATTTAATCTTTAATTAATTAAATTGATTAGATTAAATTAAACTCTCCAAGTTGGTGATGAGGGAGAGGCACATTGTAGGGAAGCTTTTGGAGTATTATATTTCTTGACCTTAGTGGTAGTTACATGGAGTGTTTGCTTTATAATTCTTTAAACTGTTATCTAGGTTTTATGTATTGTACTGTATAATTGGTATAACTCATAAAGAAAGGAAAAGCAGAAAAAGCACATAAATACTGAGCTGTAGGGTCTGTCTGTGTAAATCTTTACTGATAACTTTAGCCAACATTTATCACCCTCTGTGTATTTTCATTTATTGCAAATGACTTATTGCATTTATTTTTGGCACCATAAGATTTGCTATGTAGTGGTGTTCATAAGACACAGTATCCTATATAAAGTTGTAGACTAATTGTCCCAGGGCTACACAGGCAATAAATTACAGAGCCAGGATTTAAACCCAGGTTTACTTTCAGAACCCAAACTCTAAATCTCTTAAAAGGCCATTTTTCTCTCAGCCTCATTTCTGCATGTTGAAATCCATTGCAGTTTGAAGTTTATTTTACAGAAATTTGGTTTTCTTTCTTGTTCCATATAATAGTTGTGTGGTCTTGGGTGACCTCCATTTAATTTCTGGTGCCTCAGTTGTCTCATCTCTATGATGGGAATCCAGTTAAGGTGCTTTCAACAAATACTTATATGAGTGCCTGCTCCATGACTAGTAGTGAGTACACAAAGTTGATAACTATGGAGGTTTTGCTTCTACTCTACTGAGAGAGATTAAAAACCAAAACAGAAACACCAAAGCAACAAAACAAATTAACAGGGATAATACATGAAATATTGTGGAGGGGGTTAGGTTCAGGATACTTTGGAAGCATAAAGTGCAAAGGTAAGAGGAGATGTCCTTCTCCCTGTCAGGTCCCCCTAAATAATAAAATAATTTTTATATGTCAGGAGGTAACAAACATGAGTCAGAAGAGTTTTTCTGCAGAATCTCTTTATTATTTAATCAAGATGATATATTTTTTTTAATTCTCCATTACGTTCTTTTTTTTTTTTAATAATTTTTATTTATTTATTTTTTTCCCCCAAAACCCCAGTAGATAGTTGTATGTCATAGCTGCGCATCCTTCTAGTTGCTGCATGTGGGACGCGGCCCCAGCATGGCCGGAGAAGCGGTGCGTTGGTGCACCCCTGGGATCCGAACCCAGGCCGCCAGTAGCAGAGTGCGCGCACTTAACTGCTAAGCCACGGGGCTGGCCCCTGAAGGTGAATTCTTATATAAGTTTTGAAGGAAAAGTTCAAGTTAGCTAGGCAACAGTGGGATGTTGGAGATGGGAATGGCATTCCAGGTGAATGCAAAGGGACAGGGTTGTGATCTGGTGTTGCCCAGTGGTTCTCAAAGTGTGGTCCTTGCACCAGCAGTTGTCAGCATTACCTGGGAACTTGTTAGAAATGCAAGTTCTTGGACGTCACCCCAGTCCGACTGAATCAGAAATTCTGGAGATAGAGACCAGCATTTGTGTTTTAATAGGTCCTTCAGGTGATGTTGATGCAGGCTGAAGTTGGAGAGCCACAGCTATAGTCCACTTCTTGAGGAATCATTGGTTGAGTGTGTTTCAGAGTGTGGGGTACCTATGGAGGAGTGATTAAAATACAGAGCTGTAAGCAGTGACCAGAGTGCCTAGTGTGCCAAACTAAAGAGTTTGAACTTTCTCCTTAGGCTGGTGGCTACACGTTAGAATCACCTGGGAGCTTTAAAAATATGTGAGGTATACACAATGGAATATTACTCAGCTGTAGAAAAGAATGGAATCTTTACATTTGCAACAACGTGGATGGTCCAAGAGGGTATTATGTTAGGTGAAATAAGTCAGATAGAGAAAAGCAAATACCATATGATAGCACTAATATATGGAATCTAATAAACAAAACAAACTAACATAAAACCGAAACAGACTAATAGATACAGAGAACAAACTGGTGATTGCCAGAGAGGAGGGGGTGAGAGGGTTAGGCGAAATAGGTTAAGGGGATTAAACTTCCAGTTATAAAAAAAAAATTAAGCCATGGGGATGTAATTCTGTACAGCATAGGGAATATAGTCAATAATATTGTAATAGCTTTGTATGGTGACTAGACTTATCGTGGTGATCATTTCGTAACATATGTAAGTGTGAAATCACTATGTTGTACACCTGAAACTAACATAATATTGTATGTCAACTATACTTCAATTAAAAAAAATGTATATTAGTCGTTGGGATCTACTCCAGACCAACTGACACCAAATTTCTGAGTTTCTGATGCACAGTGAGGGTTGTGAACTATATAATTGATAGAACTTGGTTACTGATTGTAATAGTATTCACATTTATTGAGGATATGTCAAATACTGTGTCAAGTAGTATGATAATAATTAAATAACACAGCTGTCTTATGTAGGTATTATTGCCATTTCACAAATGAGGTAGAGAGGTTAAGTCCTTTTTCCCAGTATTACCTAGGTAGGAAGGTGGTGGGTTTGACTCCAGCTTTTTGTGACTCTAAAGTCTAATCTCTTAAGCAGTCTTTTTTTTTTAAACCCAGGTTTCATAAACTTAGCTGGAAAATAATCACATCTTTATTTTCGCTTACCTTTAAGTGAGATTTAGCATTTTCTTCGATTTTGAGAGTAGGCAACAAATCACAGCTGTATTAGCAATACTTGTGTCTTTGTTGCCAATAGAAATCAGAAATATTTTCATATTAAATTACAGATGTTGCCGATATCTCAAAGTATTATTTATCCTAATCAGTACTTTAAAACTAGGCTAACTGTTAGACTCACCTCTAGATCTTTTATTTATTGCATTAAAGAAGCACATATATTTTTATATCACAAATTTGCTTTTTTAATATGTTGATAATTGTATTTGAATATAATTAATAATTAATTCCTTTTCTAAGTATGGTACCATTTGCTGAGAGAGTTTAGTGGACAACTTGATGTAGGATAGACAGGGAATAAAAAAATGTACTTGTTTGGTTATCTCTCAGAGTAGAGATCCTTTTATTTATTTATTTTTTTATTTTTATTTTATTTTTTCCCCCCAAAGCCGCAGTAGATAGTTGTATGTCATAGCTGCACATCCTTCTAGTTGCTGTATGTGGGACTCGGCCTCAGGATGGATGGAGAAGTGGTGCCTCGATGCGCACCCGGGATCCGAACCCGGGCCACCAGCATTGCAGCGCGCGCACTTAACCACCAAGCCACAGGGCCGGCCCTAGAGATCCTTTTAAAAGAGAGTCTCGTTTTCCTTCCCCACTCCTCTTTTATTTGACTTGTTAAATAGGAGTGAAACCCAGGTTGTTTGTTATGTGTCAAAGTTACTAGATTAAAAAATACTTTGGGTTTAGAGTGCTTTTTTCTAAGCACTTCCTAAAAAATTAGAGAACATGATGATATGCATGATCTCACCAGGCATTCTAACTATCCTCTAGTCTGATCCGGTGCTGTTCAACAGAATTTTCTGCAATGATGGAAATGTTTTGTATATGTGCTGTCTGGTGTGGTAGCTGTTAACCGCAATGCTGCAAAGAAACAAAATAATATAATAGTTAATGGCAATATAATAACATATATAGTAATAGTAATAGCTAACAGTACTTCTTATATACCAGGCACTGTTATAAGCATTTTACATATATTAACTTATGTAATCCTTACAACACCCTATGAGGTAGGTGCTATTGTTAATCTCAGTTTACAGATGAGGAAACTGAGGCATAGAGAAGTTAAATTCTTAAGTTAAGAATTTTCCAAAGGTCACATAGCTAGGAATTAGCAGAACTAGGATTCAGACCCTGGCATTCTGGCTTCCTTTATGTTCTCTTTATAATATACTCCTTTATCACTTTCCTCAAACCCCCAAATGTATACGCAGAGTGTTGTCAGAAACAGTATATTAAAAGGAATTTAAGAAAAATCATTTAGTTCTAATTATTAACTAAAAATTGTTCAGTACTTTATAGTTTATAGTACTTTGTTGCCCTTTGTTAATATTTGAGTGTAGTCATGGACTGAATTTACTATTTTATTTCCTCTAAGTAAACTTGTGTTAGATGTAGTAGATATTTTTAGTAACCAACACTGATACTGTTAAACAGTAATTTAGGTTGTTTTCCCCCAAGATTAATTTAAAGCTCGGTTCAGAAATTGAATATTAATATGGTTATTTTGTTTACTGAAACTAATTGAAATGTAATTGTGAGGTCATTTTGTGATGAATTGGCTTTGGTTAATGGATATCTGGCTTTCCCTAGTCAACATATATGAATAACTAACCTACGTTATACCTAGTATGTTATGTTCCTGGAAGTGCAGAAGGGGAAAGGTATCTCTTAGGTACAGAGTTTGATTCTTATCATATTCAGGGCAAGCTGGTGGTGGTAGAGTGAGATTAAAAGGGACAGGAGAACTGTTATTTTTCACTTATCTATTAGAGGCATTGTGCTTGGTGCTTTACATAGATAGCCATCATTTATTGAATACAAGTGGTTTATCACACCCTTCCAGTGCTTTCAATTCATTACATGTGTCTTTTAATCTGCACACACCCCTTTAGAGAACATGATGATGGCAAAGATATTTTACAGATGAGGGCTTTGTTAGGCTCTTCTTCTCCCCTGTACTCTGCTCCCTTCCACTTCAAGAGGAAATGATCATAAATATAGATGGGGAGTGAGATGGAGGTGGTGCTGAGGTTGTCATTGATGCTAACTCATCTAGTACTTAAGGTTCTCCAGTTATGAATTTGTTCGTTTTGTTTTGGCTAGATGCTGGAATTAAGGTAGACGAGATATTTGTTCTCATGTGAGAGACAGTCAATAATCAGACAAATGAAATAATCATATACTGTAATAAATGCTATAAAGGGAATAAATGAGGCACTGTGATGGGTAATAATGGGATACATACATAAATAGGGAAAGTTGGGGAAGGCATCTTTGAGGATGTACAGTTTAAGCTGAGACATGCACAGAACCTGGGTAAGAATGGTCCAGGCACAAGGAAGAGCAAAGGCAAAAATGTCTATAGCAGAAATGGCTGTGGTATTTTAGGAAATGAGAGAAGGTCATAGTGACTCGAGGGAGCATATGCAGAAAGAACGTAGTGGCATCACATGAGGTTAGAGAGGTAGGCCAGAATCTGGATTATGTAGGCGTGTATTTGGGTTAGTAAGGACTCTGAGGAGTGCAGGATTTGTTATAAGTAAAATGAGAGACCAGTGGAGGGTTTTAAGCAGAGGAACATTTTAAAAACAAACCTCTAGCTCAGTAGTTTCTCATCTGCGGGTGATTTTGCTTCCCAGGGGACATTTGGCAATGTCTGCAGACATTTTTGTTGTCACAGCTGGGGGTGATGCTATATCCTACTGGCATTAGTGGGTAGAGGCCAGGGATGCTGCTAAACATTCTACAATAAACAGGACAACCCCCTATGACAAAGAATTATTGGCCCAAAATGTCAATAGTGCCAAGGTTGAGAACTTCTACTCTAGCTGCTGTATGAATATTGGATTGTAGTGGGGGTAGAATGGAAGAGGGGAAGGTTAGGTTGTTGCAGTGTCCAAGTGACAGATGATAGTGCCTTGGACCATGGATGTAATAGAGGTAATATTGAGAAGTGTTCTGATTCTGTATGTGTTTTAGAGATAGAGTAGACAATGAAAGAAAGGGATGAGTCAAGGATAATCTCCTGGTTTCTGACTTTACTAATTGAGTGAATGGTGGTGCCATCCTAAGATGGGGAATACTGGAGAGAAGACCAAGAATGAAGGGTTTTGATTTTTAAAATCTTATTTCGTGGAACCTGAGTTGCCATTAATAGAAGACACAACTGTAATTTATGTACTGTAAGAAGGAAACATATGCCATATGCCTGTACAATCTATAATTGGTCACACCAGCCACTTAGTGCTTTGAACTCTTATCTATTCCCAGAAATTTGGCAATTTCTTCTGCCTTCATGTGCATTGCTTGACATGTGATAGGCTGTCCTTTTGTGTGTATCTTAGTAACAAAACATAATACAGCTTCATCTACTTGTGGCTGTTCTCATATCCCATAAGTCACTTTATTATTGCTTTGCAAGAAAACGTGGAATTGGAATTATTACTGGATATAATGAGTATTTGATTTGCTAATCTCAATTTTTGTACCTTTGTACATAGTAACTTTTCATTTCAATGCCAAATTATAGAGTATTAAAAGACATTTTAAGGGTAAACTCAACATACATGAAACTAACAATGCAAATAACTTAGTTGATGACAAAGTGAACAGCTGTGACTGAGTTCATGGATGAACAATGACAGCTGTTTAATTACTGTCTGTCCATTTATAATTATAATTATATTATAAATTATAAAATGCCAATCATAAACTGCCATTGATTGTGAGATTCACCTTTACCTGAGAAATGTTAAAATAAGGAGAAAAAATGTACATGTTAGTATGAGTGAAATACAGTAGATGGTGAGAAGCTTCCTGTACCAGCCCATTTAACATGATATGGGTAGAAATGGATGAATAGCAGTACTTATGGTACTAGTGTTAATAGGATGAATGATTTCTGTGTAATGGAAGCTCACCTTTTAAAGGAGATCGCTGGGTGGTGAAAATGTGCATTTGGCAGTGAGCTGTTCAGACAGTGGTAGAATTTGTTGAAAGAATGGGTAAAACGGGCAACAAGTAAGAAATAGTTCTTAGGCAATATTGTGTAAGCTAAGTGATGGAATTAAAGCAATGAAGCTCTCAGTATATATGTTTGTTTTGAGGGTGTATGTGTGTATGCCAGTACTAGCAGCACTGCTAGTACAGGGTAAGTTAGAGGCAAATGTATCTTAATTTTGGTTAGTTAGAGAACCTAGCTGCCATTTTTTCACATTGCACTATGAGTTCTAGTTTAATTTACATAGTTTTGGAAAAACAGTTTGCCAGTAGTTTTGCTGCAGTATATTAAAAGAACAGTAACCATAACCTAAAATAGATACTGAAATTTTATTAACCAAAACAAAGTTCCCATGTGTATGATGGTGTGCTCATGTGTGTATGTGAGTATTAACTTCTTTGATGTAAAATACCCAAATCTTTTACCACAACCACCCTTCACCAGGAACACAGCTGTGGCTTTTTAGTCTAAGCCCCATAGCCAGACGTCCCAGAAACATCAGATACTCCTATCAGGTCTGAGAGTGATTTTTTTTTTCCCTAATTGATTTCCCCAAATGATCATTTCTTTCTGAGATTACATTAACAAAGTAAAATAATCACATTGCTTAAATTGCAAATACTCTACGATGGCTTTGTTATACTTGTTTGGCACTTAATTAAATACTCCTTGTATTGTGATAAACTGAAAATTCAGATGTGGCTTTCTTTTCTATACTATTAAATGTCATCAGGGCAGGGACATGTTGCTGTTGTGTGCTCCGTAGCAGCAGAGCATAGTGCTGGGCAAAATAATAGACACTCAGTAAATGGTACTTAAATTCAACCAAATTAAATAATTTAGATTTGTACCATAGACCAAGCTTGATTGTTATACTTTAAGACTTTTTATTAGAGCTTATTTCATTATAGCTTCAGATATGCTGATAACATTATTCTTTCCTGAGATTAACTCCTTTTGTTTTTTTTTTTTTGGTGAGGAAGGTTAGCCCTGCGCTAACATCCATTGCCAATCCTCCTCTTTTTGCTGAGGAAGATTGACCCTGGGCTAACATCCGCGCCCATCTTCCTCTACTTTGTATGTGGGACGCCTGTCTCAGCATGGCTTGATGAGCATTGTGGGTCTGCACCTGGGATCCGAACCTGCGAACCCCGGGCTGCTGAAGCAGAGCGTGCGAACCTAACCACTGTGCTGGCCCTGAGATTAATTCTTGTATTGTGCTATTTGTTCCTAAATCTTTTCAGCCACCTTTTTACTGTCTAATTTATTATTAGTTCATTCATTCATTACTTGCTGTTATTGATCACTTTCATTCTAAGGTCAAGCTAGGCAGAGCTTGGAAGTCGGAAACAATTCTTTCATCGTACAGCCTCACTTTAAGCAGGTACGCATGCACACACACAAACTCACATTAAAAAAATTGTCTATTAAAGGGCGGTATATTGATGTGTGGGGTGACTGGTTTGCTTACAGTAAAAGTTTTGGTAAAGATTTACTGATTCACTAAGATATTTGGAAGATATTCATTAAGATATTTTAATCCTTAGTTGATTCAAAATATCATTGGAAAAATATCATTGGATTTACATAGAAATGTTAAGGAACATATTGATTGGCAGTTAAAATACTTTAAACATTTGACCTTTTCCTTTTGGAACCTTTCTAGTTCCCTTAAAAAAGGAAATTTAAATTGTTAGGCAGGAGCATTCTGTTTTCTAAAATAAGAAGAGATGGTACTTTGCTATAAAAGACCTATTCATGAATTCGTGCATATGTTGTTGAACTTTCTGATTTTTTTTTGAACATAGACATTGACAGTTTTTTTTCATTTGAATGTAGACATCGACGGTTTTTTTTCAATCTTATAGAGCCCACTAGTCTTTCGACACCTCTTTTGTCCCCCTCCTGCCTTAATTTTCTTTTCTAGCCTGGAACCTTATTTAACTTTGAACTGTGTTGTGAGCTGCTTTGCACTTTTGTCTCTTCATCGCATCTGTCTAACCAATACCCAACCACAGATGAGTTAATCTTTCTGATTTCTGTGTACCTGGCTCTGAGCTGCTGAGCACATCTGGAGAAAATCACAACTTCGCAGACTGGAGCCACTCAGTAGTCATGCTTTCCAGTCTTAATTGGACTCTCAGCATTATCCATTAATTCATCTTTGTTCCTGGTTAGATCTTTCTCATTTCTCATACCAGTTACTTAAAAATTTCTACTCTCTTGAACACTTAATTTTGCCACTTCCTCTCTGTTTCTCAGTAGATGACCTTATCTGTTTGTTGAGAAACTTGGAATTAGTTATTATTTTACTTCTAGCAGTTGTTGAAGTGATTAAAATGAGGCTAGATAAAGATTACCCTGAGTTTTGCTATGCCTAACCCTTGGAGGCATACAGCAAACTAAGATATAAATTTTAGAACAAAATTTGAAGGATGTATCTTTGTGATAATTTTGGTTGAGTCTACTGTGGGCTAATTTTAATATAAAATCACTTTTTTCAATTATAGTTATGTTTTTGGAGGTTTTTTGTTTTGAAATTTGAGATTAAAGGAAGCTCCTCTGTGTTGTGTAAAAGATTCCAAATATCTTATGCCAACTTTTTTTATTGCTGTATACACATGAGTAGTGTACTCATGTATTAATAAGCTTGACGAATTTTTACCCATGTACCCAGATCAAGATATAAAATCTTTCTAGCACCCCAGAAGGTTCTCTATATCTCTTCTCAGTTCTCTCTCCTTCCCCTCTCCCACACCTATTCCAACTTTTGTAGCCATCAGTTAATTATCTGACTTGTTTTGCTTAACGTGATGTCTGTGAGATTCATCCATGTTGTGGCATGTATCAGCAGTTCTTTTTTATTGCTATGCAGTATTCTCCTGTATGAATATACCAAAATGTATTAATCCATTCTCTTGTGTCCATGGACATTTGGGTGGTTTTCAGTTTTTGGCTATTATGATAAAGCTGTTGTGAACATTCTTGTACAAGTCTCTTGGTGAGCATAGGCCCTCATTTCTTTTGGATACATATGCCTAGAGTGGAATTGCTGGATCATAGTATACTTCTTAATACCACTTTTGTAATGGAACCACATCATTAACTTTACCTCTACCTATCTATAAGCAGTTTTATTCCTTTTGATAAAGAATACAAAAAGAGCATTAGCTTTTCTAACAGTATTCTCAAAGAAGGCTCTTCTTTGTTTTCATTTACATATGAAATTAAAATTCGTTTGGTTTCAAATTGAACTATTTGGTTCTGTTAGTACTTCCTTCAGTATTCTTTATAAATCTTTTGTTTCCCTCCTTTCTTCAGATTTGAACATTTCTTTCTGTTATAGTCTGTCTTGATCTCTGTAAGATTATCTTTCTTATTTATTAGAAGATTTCTCTGACTGCTCGTAGACTACAGAAAATAATCATTGCTTTTCCTGGCAGAAACATAGGCTTTCTTGGTTTTATTGGGTTGGCCTTTTAGACACTTGTAGTGTCTAAAGTAGAAGGAACTACTGGATTTGGAGACCAAAGACCTGGATTCTAATCCAGGTTAGTTGTTTTATTAGTAGCATGTCCTTTTGTATATTACTTTTACCTTGCTGCCTCATTTGTATTGGGAGTAAGCATATATGTACTGTTCATCTCAGCGGATGTTGGCTAGTAAATGAGCTAGTGTAACAGTGCTCTGTAGACTATGAAATATGAATATAAATAGTTGTCTTTTGGTTGGAACGTTTTGTACGTTCACAGATTTCTAAGCAGCATTCATCCAGTTTGTGAAACAAACAAAATACAAGTTGTAGTTTTCAGAGGCATGCAGCAGGGCAGAAGACTGTCTCTAGGGAAGGCTGACTGCCTGATGAGTCAGTTTTTAAGTGTGGCAAAAACTGATGAACTGTGTACCAGCTCTGGTTCTCAGAATTCATATGGTTAGAGGTTCAATTTATTATTTACATCTAGGAGTAATTTAGGTTTAAGGTGATTTCGAGTCTAAAGTATAAACGAGGGTGACAGATTATTGATACACATTGAGAAATGTAACTTTCAAATGAAATGGACAGTCTGTGCTCATCAATCACCAATTAGTCTGTGCTTACCTCCTGTAGGAAGACCTATATCAGACACAGATTATAATCTGAAGATTGACCTGGAATGAAGCCAAAGTGAGTTGAATTGTCTTAGTTGTCAGTATTATTGAGCTGTGATAGACTGATAAATCTGTCTGCACTACAACAGATCTGGGTTAGGACACGCTATCCAGGGACAGTGTTGGAGACAAACTGCCAAATTTAATTTGTTTGAACACTCCTTAGTATTTGGTTAATTCAGTTTCAGCTTTCAGTAGTCATGGACAAGATCTGAGTCCTGCATCCCATGCCACCTTGTTTTGATTTTGTGTATTTACTTCCTTCATTATACAGATAATATATCTTCTTATGTTCGATTCTTCCTAATTCTTGCCATAACCTCAGTTTTAAAGGAACCTTTTCAGTGTGTCCAATGTACTGCTTCACTAGTGAATTGAATTTATCCTTGCAAAGTTGAGTAAGATATATATTGCTTCCAGTGCTTTTGGTGTACCCTTACTTCTGTGTGTAGGAATAATATGGCTTTTACAATCAAGCCTAGATTTCAGTATTGGCTCTGCCATCTATTTGAATGAGACTTTGGTTAAATTACTTTTTTAAGATCCATCTATCCATTCATTCTTCATCCCAGAGGCACTGTAATCCTCCTGCTCCTCCCTCCCTCCTTCCCCTTCTCTTTCACAGTTAGCTTGAGGTATAATTTACATAACATAAAATACTCTCATTTTTAAATGTATAGTTCGGTGATTTTTAGTTAATTTGCAAAATGGTGCAGCCATCACCGCAATCTAATTTTAGAATATTTCCATCACCCCGGAAAGAAACTCTGTGACTATTTGCAGTCAGTTCCAATTTCCACCCCTAACAATAGGCAACTACTAACCTGTCTTCTTTAGTATCTATAAATTTTCCCTTTTTGGACATTTCATATAAATGGAATCATATAATATGTGGTCTTTTGTGTTTGGCTTCTTTCATTTAACAGTGTTTTTGAGGATGATCCATGTTTTTTTTTTTTTTAATTTTTTATTTATTTATTTTCCCCCCACAACCCCAGTAGATAGTTGTATGTCATAGCTGCACATCCTTCTAGTTGCTGTATGTGGGACGGGGCCTCACCATGGCCGGAGAAGCAGTGCGTAGGTGCGCGCCCGGGATCTGAACCCGGGCCGCCAGCAGCGGAGTGCACGCACTTAACCGCTAAGCCACGGGGCCGGCCCGAGGATGATCCATGTTATAGCATGCTTCAGTACTTTCCTTTTTATTGCTGAAGAGTATTCCGTTTTGTTTATCTGTTCACCAATTCATGGACATTAGAGTTGTTTCCACTTTTTGGCTATTGTGAATAATGCTGTTATGAACATTCATATACAAGTCTTGGTGTAGACGTTTTCATTTCTCTTCTGTTGATACCTGTGAGTGGAATTGCTGGGTCATATAATACATTTATGTTTAATATTTTAAGAAATCACCAAACTGTTTTCGAAAATGGTTATACCACTTTACATTTCTGCTTATCAATGTATGAGGGTTTCATCTTGCCTCTTCTTTTTATTTGAATGTTTAGGATGTCTATTTGATTAGAATTCAGTGTCACACACGACATTAGCTGCTATCAGCAAATAAGAATCATAGCATCACAGGGTTTTACTATTCCAGGTAGAAAAAAATACTAAAATTCCACTTACGTCAAATGGAAAAACATAATGCTTAATGTTTACAAACCTAGATTTCTACTAGATGAATGTGATTACACGAAAAATTTCAATACAGCAAGACAAAGCACTTCATAGAATAGTGGTAAAAATTGATTACTTTATTATTATTTTTTTGCTGAGGAAGATTCACCTTTATTTAAAAATGGAAACACTTAAAAATAGGTGTCCATTCTCAGGAATTGGAGTGCTTTTATATAAGTACATGAGTTTGTGTGTGTGTGTGTGTGTGTGTGTGTGTGTGTGTGTGTTTAAAAGAAAGGTCCCCCGTTTAGAGATTTTTAGGTTGTATGTCTTCCTTTCCTCCCTCCTAGGAGAAAAATCATAAAGTTTTGAGGATGCAAAAGCTGAGGTTATGTTTTCATTTGGTCCATTTACATGAAAATAAATATCTTTGGAACTTGGGGTGAGGTTAGAAGGAATTTGCCACTTCTAATTGGATTTCACTTTATTGCTGCTTTAAGGAAATTATTTTTATTATTTACATTCAAAATTCAGTTGCTTTAAAAAATAAATTCCTAAGTTTTACTTTCTATATAACATGTTTCCTGATACGGATTGTAGATCCACCAGATACTCCCAGATCTGTGGTCAGTTTTTTATTCTGTTTTTGGAAAACACTATAATTTTTCTATTCCTGATATGTGGAATTGATTGCTTATTAGTGCTAAGATGCCTGTAACATCAAGGTCAATGATAACTATTTATGGTAAATGTGGGCTTTAATTTTAGTTCCACTATTTATTTATTTGGGCTACTCTGCTTTTTTGAGACTCAGTCCACATGTGAAATGAAGATATTGTAATATCTGTTCTTTATTCACTTATGATTGTCCAGAGGATAAAATGAGAAGGTGAAGTAAGTTCACGTGGATTTTTTGGGGGATGTAGATGTTGGTGCAATGGTAACAATACTGTATGGCTTTATGCTCCATACATTTACAAAGAAGAGCAAAGAGAAATAGAGAAACAGAGGGCAACTATTTATTAAGTATCTCTTATGTACAATTCATTGTGATAAGCCATTTACATAAATTCCCACTTAATCCTTAATGACAGCGCCGAAAAGAGTGTATTATTATATTCATTCCAAACCAAGACTTGGAAATGTGAAGTAATTTGCAAAAGGTATGTATTGTTATCCTCACTTTATATGTAAGGAAATTAAGGCTTAGAAAAGTGGAGTAATTTGCAGAAAGTCTTAGAACTAGTTAGTGTCAGAATTTGAGGCCAGGGCAGCTCTAACTTGAAAGTTTATGCTTCTTTCTACTGCGGGCAGTTGTATACCGGAGAGAGAATGCACAGATGTTTTTATGCTTTTTTTTTTTTGAGCATTGAAATGTTAAAAGCTGCTTTGGCCAGATAGCTAATTAGAATGTTGTTGTAATATAGCAATGTTTGTGGGTTTGGTCAGTAATTTTATTCAGGTTTTACAGAGGAGTACAAGTTGTTTGAATTACATTCTGTTATCTACATGACTAAAATGGGTTTGTAGGCTAAGCATCCCAGAAGCACCTGGTCAAAGCTGTGGGTCGTAGCGGTGTTTTCAGAACTTAAGTTATTCAGGTACAAACGTCAACAATTTTGCCATATGTATTTACCACCTTTACTATTACTTACTGAATTTTTTTTTAATTTAAAAAAATTTTAAGTTTTATTATCCTCCAGAATTGATTTCGAAGGAAACTAGAATATTATGGTGAGTGGGAAACTGTCACTTGCCATAAATAAAAAGTAACTGTTAAAATCAATAACAACTCTTAGATTAAGAACTTTTGGTTAAAACTATTCCTTAGCCACAAGTGGTTTGTATATCACTCATTGGAAAACTCAGATTTGGAAGATTTAACCCTAAATGTTCTATCTTTTTAAAAGATAAAACAAGCTGATAGAGCAAGATTGAGCGAAGGAAGGTGCAGGCATTCATACTAGGGAACGCAAGACCAAAGCAGAAACCGTTTGTGATCAGGCCAAAAGTGACTTATGTAAGTGATGTGAACTATTAGAAGTGCTTCATATCAATTTATATATACCTTGTATATATACCTTTTTTTTTTTTTTTTTTGTGAGGAGATCAGCCCTGTGCTAACATCTGCCAATCCTCCTCTTTTTTTGCTGAGGAAGACGGCCCTGGGCTAACATCTGTGCCCATCTTCCTCCACTTTATATGGGACGCCGCCACAGCATGGCTTGCCAAGCAGTGCGTCGGTGCGCGCCCGGGATCCGAACCAGCGAACCCCGGGCCGCTGCAGCGGAGCGCGCGCACCTAACCGCTTGCGCCACCGGGCCGGCCCCTATATATACCTTTTTTAGCTACAGTAATTGTCTAAAATGTCTGGTAGATTTTTCCCTTTTATTCGCCTTTTGAAAAGAACTTTCAATTGTGATATAAAATACGTAAAGTGCAGCAAACATAAATGTACTGTTAAAATAATTATTATAAAGTAAACATTGTGAAACTCTAATTTGGTCAAGAACCAGAACATTGTCAGCAGTGCAGAAACTCCTCCACTGCATGCCTATTTGCCTTACAGCCCCATCCCTTTCCACTAAATGAACCATTATCCTGACTTTTATGGTTATAATTTTCTTGTTTTTAAAAAATATTTCTACCTTTCAAGTCTGTACTCCCTAAATGCTATAGTTTGGCTTTTCTATTTTTGAGTTTCTTATAGACAGAATCACACTCTATTTTTTGTGTCGTGCTTTCTTTACTCAGTGGTGCCTTAGTGAGATTCATCCATGTTTTGTGGACCTGTAGTTCATTTTTATTACTTTAGTATTCAATTGTGCAATTATGCCTCAGTTTATGCATTGTACTGTTGATGTACATTAGATTATTTTCAGTTTGAGGACATTATAGATAGTGTCTTGGGGGCTGGCCTGGCTGTGTAGTGATTAAGTTCCCGCCTTCCACTTCGGTGGCCTGTGGTTCGTGGGTTGGGATCCCAGGCATGGACCTCTGTAGTGCTTATCAAGCCATGCTGTGGCAGGCGTCCCACATATAAAGTAGAGGAAGATGGGCATGGTTGTTAGCCCAGTGCCAGTCTTCTTCAGCAAAAAGAGGAAGGTTGGCAATAGATGTTAGCTTAGGGCTAATCTTCCTCACCTAAAAAACAATAACAAAACAAAAATGCCTGTAAGAACACTCCTGTGTATGTTTTTAATGCACATGTGCAGCCATTTCTGTTGGATCTATATCTAGGAGTGAAATCTCCTGGTCCTAAGAGATGTCATCAATAGAAAATGCCGAGTTGTTTTCCAAAGTGGTTTTACCAAACTTTACTTTTGCCAGTAGTATATGAGAATTCCCTTTCCTTCATATTCTCCCCAGCACTTATTGCCAGTTTTTTAAGTTTTTAGCTGCTTTTGAGGGCTTTACTTTGTATTTTCACTGGCTATTAATGATGTTGAGCACCTCAGCTTTGGCCATTTTGATACCGTGTTCTGTGAAGTGATTGTTCTTGTCACTTGTCCATCTTTGTACTGGATTGTCTATATTTTGATTCATAGGTGCTCTTTTATATACTCTGAATATGAGTCTTTTGTCAGTTTAAGTAGATTACTAATATCTTCCATTCTGGAGTTGCCTAAGGTGCCTTTTTAAATGGTATCTTTTGGTGCAGACAAGTTCTTATGTAGTTAATTTATCAGTCTTTTCTTTTATGCTTAGTGCTTTTTGTCCCTTGTTTAAAAAGATCTTTCCTTACTTGGAGGTCATGAAGTTACTGTCCTATATCATCTAGAAGCTTTATTTACCTTTCCCATTTAGGTATGTACTTCACCTGGAAATAATTTTTGTGTGTGTGTAGTGTTAGGTGAAGTTTTAACTTTTTTTCATATAGATATCCAATTGTCCCAGCATGATTTATCAAATGAAAAATCAAAAACCTTTCCCATTGTTCTGCAGTGTCATCTTTTTATATAGCCCATGTCCATATATGCATGGTCTAGGCTCTGGGCCTTCATCCTGTTACATTAGTCTGTTTGTCTATCCTTGCACTAGTACTGTTGCCTTCTATATTGAGCTTAATGATAACTCTGAGTATCCTATAAAGCAAGTCTTTGCACCTTGGTCTTTTCCAAGACTTCCTAGTCTATTCTTTTGCATTTCCATGTGCATTTTAGAATCACCCTGTCAGTCTCCCCCCACCAGACAGACAAAGAAACTGATAAAACCCCCAGCCAAATCACAAAGCCTGTTGGGATTTTGACTGGAATTGCATTGTTACTTTTAGGTCAGTTTCTGGGTAGGGAGAACTGACATTCTTTATAGCCTTCTGGATAGAAGTTATGCATATCTTAGTTTTTTTCTTACATATTTGATTGTTTTTAGTTCCATTGTAAGTGCTATCATTAAATTATTTTTTAAAGAGGGCTCACAGGTATTGGGATAATTTAATCAGGAGTTTTGTAGCAAATTTTTTGTGAACAAAATTTCATCCTACCTCTAAGTCAGATTGTCCAAAGCATCCTGCAGCCTGAGCGAGTCCAAGATGCTACATAAAATAATTGCTTCTGATAATATTATTTTCCAAGAAGTTGGACAAAGTGATTTTTGTGTTTTGTAGTAAAAACGTACTTCATATGACCATTTCACTTACTTATCTCAGCTTGGTTGAGTAGATTGTGTTTTTCTGTATTTGGCTTTTAAGTGCATTTATGCTACTTAAGTTTTTAAGTACTCAAAAAGTTTTAAGCTACTCAAAAAAATAGTTGCTTAAATAAAATGGTTTATTTACTATTTTTTAGTTTTAGATTTTTCTTTTTGGTAAACTTTACTTTGCATTAAATAATTTCTTCTGGTCCATGGTTGCAATGGGGGTAGGAGCTATGACCTAAATAAACATTAAAGTGAAGTACATTATGCAAATTGCAAACTTGTTGCAATGGATATGAAATATAAAAAGACTTTGAAATTCTAGGACTGTGGAAAGGAAACAAAATTCAGTATAGGCTTAATTCTGCATACTGGTGTGTGTGTGAGAGAGAAAAAAATTAGACAGGAGCCCTGGAATTGGAGCACTGGAATAGAGAGTAAGGGAGAAAAGAATCAGAATAAAGGGAAAATGAAACATCTTGGAGAAGGGAATGATAAAATAACATTTTAACAGCTTAGTTGTTTTTGGAAAACCATTATGAATTCAGATTTCAATAATGTAAGAAAATTCACTTTGAGAAATAAGCGTTTTTTTGTGTGTGAGGAAGATTAGCCTGAGCTAACAATCTGTTGCCAATCTTCCTCTTTTTGCTGAGGAAGATTGGCCCTGAGCTAACATCTCTGGCCATCTTCCTCTATTTTATATGTGGGATGCCTGCCACAGCATGGCTTGTTGAGTGGTGCGCAGGTCCATGCCCGGGATCCGAACCTGCGAACCCTGGGCCGCTGAAGCAGAGCACGCGAACTTAACCACTACGCCACTGGGTTGGCCCCCAAATAAGCATTTTTATAAAAGCTTACATTGGAATTTTGTGTAGGTGAACGTTTCTAGGCCTTAGAAACAGAATATCCAGAAAGGAAGGAAAAAGAACAAAACCCAGCATATTTCTGGGGGTATATAGGCCAAGAAAATGTTACGTTATGTTTTATGAATAAATTCTATAATAATTATCTAGAGTTCTCAAATCCTTGTTTAATTAGGAAAAAGTCCATTTAAAAGGAAAGAACCACAGTTCACCTGTGTAAATTATTCTGTAATCTGATTTTCCTAGATCATAAATTCTCTATCAGGGTTGGTTATAAAGTAGGTATATGCTTATAATTGTAAGGATTTACCACACATTTCAAAGATTCCATGACTCTTTACTACACATTATTTTTTGGGGTGTTGGAGGAGTGAACTAAGCACCTTAACAGTAGTATAAATACCAATACGGTAAGCAGTGAAACTGTTTATTTAATATTAGTGTTTGATTGTTTATATTGGTTTCTCAACATTAACTTTTACTTTTGTTTTTAAATTGAGGTGAAAGTCACATAACATAAAATAAACTTTTTTTTGGTGAGGAAGATTAGCCTTGAGCTAACATCTGTTGCCAATCCTCCTCTTTTTGCTGAGGAAGGTTGGTTCTGGGCTAACATCCATGCCCATCTTCCTCTACTTTATATGGGACGCCGCCACAGCATGGCTTGATAAGCGGTGCGTAGGTCCTCGCCCTGGATCTGAATCTGTGAACCCTGGGCCGCCGAAGTAGAGTTTGCAGACTTAAGCACTGTGCCACCAGGCCGGCCTCTCCATATTTAGCCTTCTGAGGAACTGCCAAACTGTTCTCAACAGTGGCTGCGCCATTTTACATTTCCACCAGCAACGTAGGATTCTTGTTGCTCCACATCCTCATGAACACCTGCTATTTTTATTTTTTATGGTTTTGATTAGGAAAAAAAATCACTGTTTTGATTACTATAGCTTTGTAGTAAGTTTTGAAATTGAGATGTGTGAGCCCTCCCACTGTCTTTCTTTTTCAGTATTGTTTTGACTATTTGGCGTACCTTGCAATTCCATATGAGTTTGAGGATTGACTTTTCCATTTCCATACCTGAGTGGGTATGAAGTAGTATCTTATTATGGTTTTGCCTTGAATTTTCTTAATGACCAGTTGAATGGTCATTGAATATTATTTCATGTGCTTTTTAAAAATTCACTATTTCACGTGAATTTTCTTAATGACCAGTTGAATGGTCGTTGAATATTATTTCATGTGCTTTTTGGCCAATTGTGTATCATTTTTGGAAAAATGTCTTTTCAAGTCCATTGCTCATTTGTAAAATTTGAGATTTTGTCTTTTTGTTGTTGAGTTAAAATAATATTTTATGTATTCTGAGTGCTAGATCCTTATTAGATATATGATATGCAAGTATTTTCTCCCATTTTGTGAGTTGTCTTTTAACTGACTTGATAGTGTCCAAAGTTTTCAGGTTTGATGAGGTACAATTAATCTGTTTTTCCCTTTAAGTAGTTGTGCTTTTGGTGTCATATCTAAGAAACCACTGCCAATTCAAGGTCACAGCTTACTCCTATGTTTTCATCTAAGAGTTTTATAGTTTTAGCCCTCATATTTAGATCTTTGATCAATTTTGAATTGTTTTGTATGTGGTGTGAGGTAAGCCTCCAAATTCCTTCTATTTCATGTGGATGTCAAATTATCCCAACATCTTTTGTTGAAAAGACTATGCCTTGCCCATTGAATTGTCTTGCACCCTTGTCAAAAATCAATTGACCGTAGATGTATGGGTTTATTTTTGGACTCTCAATTCTTTTGTGTGGGTTTATGTATCTATCCTTAAGCCAATACCACAATGTTTTGATTACGGTAGCTTTGTAGTAAGTTTTGAAATCAGGAAGTGTGAGCCGTCCAATTTTGTTTTGTTGTTTTTTTTTTAATAATTTTATTTATTTATTTTCCCCCCAAAGCCCCAGTAGATAGTTGTATGTCATAGCTGCACATCCTTTTCTAGTTGCTGTATGTGGGACACGGCCTCAGCATGGTTGGAGAAGCGGTGTGTTGGTGCACGCCCGGGATCCAAACCCGGGCCGCCAGCAGCGGAGCACGCACACTTAACCGCTAAGCCACAGGGCTGGCCCAGTTTTGTTTTTCTTTTTCAGTATTATTTTGACTATTCAGGGCCCCTTGCAGTTCTAGATGAATTTGGGGTGGACTTTTCCATTTCTGCAAAATGGTTGTTGGAATTTTGATAGGGATTGCACTGAATCTGAAGATCGCTTGGGGAGTATTGCCACCTAAGCAATATTAAATAGTCTTCCAGTCCGTCAGCATGGATGCCTTTCCGTTTCATTGTCTTCTTGATTTCTTTCAGCAGTGTTTTGTAGTTTTCAGTTTTCAAGTGTTTCACCCCCTTGATTAAGTTTATTCTTAGGTATTTTATTTTTTGAATGTTATTGTAAATGGAATTGTTTTCTTAATTTCCTTTTCGGATGTTCATTTTGAATAGAAACAGAACTGATTTTTTTATGTTGATCTTGTACCCTGCAACTTGGCTCAGTTAGTTTATTAGCTTAGTTTTTTTTGTGGATTCTTTAGGGTAGTCTATATATATAGGATAATGTCATGTGCAACCAGGGGTAGTTATACATCTTCCTTTCCAATATGGATGCCTTTTAATTCTTTCTCACCGAATTCCTCAGGCTAAGACTTCCAGTACAATGTTAAATAGCAGTGGGCCTCCTTGTCTTGTTGCTGATCTTAGGGAGAAGAAAGCTTTTATTTTACTTTTTCATCATTGAGTATGATGTTAGCTGTAGGTTTTTCATCAATTCCTTCTGTCATGTTAAGGAAGCTCCCTTCTACTCCTGGTTGTATTTAGCATGAACGGATGTGAGCTTTGTCAGATGCTTTTTGTGTGTGTCTATTGAAATGACCATGTGGGTTTTTTTCCCCTTTGTTTTATTAATGTGGCTTATTACACTGATGATATTGTGTTGAACCATCCCTGCATTCCTGGGATAAATCTCACTTGGTCATGATGTATAATCCTTTTAATGTGCTGTTGTATTTGGCTTGCTAATACTTTGTTGAGGGTTTTTGATGTATATTCATAAAGAATATTGGCCTATAGTTGTGCTTTTTTTTTTTTTTTGGCCTCTTGTACCTTTGTCTGGTTTTGGTATCAGGGTAATGTTGCTCTCATAGAAAGTGTTAGGAAGTATTACTTCCTTTTGTAATTATTGGAAGAGTTTGATAGGGTTGGTGTTAATTCTTTTTAAAACGTTTGACAGAATTCACCAGTGAAGCTGTCTGGACCTGGACTTTTCTTTGTTTGGAGGTTTTTGATTATTGAGTCTCTTGTTATAAGTGTCTTGAGATCCTGTTTTTCTTCTTGAGTTAGTTCTAAAAACATAGACAAATGTAGTTTGTCCTTTTCATTTAGATTATTTAATTTGTTGGTGTATAATTGTTCATAGTGTTCTCTTAAAGATCTTTTATTTTCTGTGAGATTGGTAGTAGTGTCCTCCCTTTAATTTTTGATCTTATTTACTTTTTGTCCATTTTTTTCTTAATCTAGCTAAAGATTTGTCAATTTTGTTGATCTTTTAAAGAACTAACTTTTGGTTTCATTGATTCTATTTTTTTCTAGTCTCTATTTTCTTTATCTTTGCTCTATTTTTTATTATTTCCTTCTTTTTGCTGGCTTTGGGTTTGCTCTTCTTCTTCTAGTTCTTGAAGGTATAAAGTTAGGTTATTAATTTGAGATAGTTGTTGTTCTTTTTTTTGTGTGTGAGGAAGATCAGCCCTGAGCTAACATCCAATGCCAATCTTCCTCTTTTTGCCTAGAAAGACGGGCCCTGGGTTAACATCCATGCCCATCTTCTTCTACTTTATATGGGATACCGCCACAGCATGGCTTGACAGGCGGTGCATCAGTGTGCGCCCAGGATCCGAACCCGCGAACCCTGGGCTGCTGCAGTGGATCACGCGCACTTAACCCCTACGCCACCGGGTCGGCCCCTAGTTCTTCTTTTTTAATGTAGACATTTACAGCTATAAATTACCTTCTGAGCACTGCTTTTGCTCTATCCCAAGGTTTTGGTGAGTTGTGTTTTCATTTTCATTAGTCTCAAGTTATTTTCTAATGTTCCTTGTGGTTTATTCTTTGACTTATTTAAGGGTGGGTTTATATTGATAATTTTCCAGTTTTCCTTATGTTATTGATTTCTAGTTTCATTCCATTTTAGTCAGAGAAGATACATTGTAGATTTCAGTCTGTTTAAATTTATCAAGGATTGTTTTGTTGCCTAACACATGGTCTGTCCTGGACAGTGTTCCATGTGTACTTGAGAAGAGTGTGTGTTCTGATCCTGCTGGGTGGAGTGTTCTGTATATGTCTGTTATATCTAGTTGGTTTCTAGTTGGCTTATAGTGTTGTTCAGGTCCTCTATTTCTTTATTGATCTTCTGTCTAGATGTTCCAGCCATTATTGAAAGTGAGGTTTTAGAGTTTCCAACTATTAGTATACAGCCCTCTATTTTTCCTCTCAGTTCTCAGCATCTGCATGTGTATTTTGGGTCTTTTTGTTTGCTTATAATTGTTATCTTCTTGACAAATGAACCCTTGTATCAATATACAGTGTCCTTTGTCTTTTGTAACAACTTTTTTTTTTTTTTTTTTTGGTGAGGAAGATTAGCCCTGAGCTAACACCTGTTGCCAGTCCTCCTCTTTTTGCTGAGGAAGATTGGCCCTGGGCTAATGTCTGTGCCCATCTTCCTCTACTTTACATGTGGGACACCTGCTGCAGCATGGCTCGATGGGTGGTGCGTGAGTCTGCGCCTGGGATCCAAAGCTGTGAACCCTGGGCAGCCGAAGGGTAGCACGTGAACTTAACTACTATGCCACTGGGTCGGCCCCTTTTGTAACAACTTTTGACTTAAAATCTATTTTGTCTGCTGTTAGTATGCTACTCCAGCTTTCTTTTGGTTACTATTTGCGTGAAATATCTTTTGCCATCCTTTTGTTTTCAAGCTATTTGTGTCTTCAAGTCTATAGTGAATCTCTTGTGAGAACCATATAGTTGGATCATATTTTTTAAAATCAGTTTTGCCAATCTGTGTCTTTTAATTGGTGAATTTAAACCTTTTACATTTAAAGTGTTTACTGGTAAGAATGCCTGCCATTTTGCTATTTGTATATGGTCACTGAAGTGTGTTATCTTCTTGGCCACCCAGTGACCTGACAGGTCCTTTAGTGCCTGGATCCAATAAAGAAAGGAAAAAAAAAAGTGTTCTGTGTCTTAATTTCTTTGACAGATGCTGCCAGGACGCCACATTAGCCCAGTGGGGTTGAAACAATGCCCAGCCTCTGTGGTAGTCTCTCAGTGATCTGCCAGGCAGATCAAAACACACAATCCCAGTTTTGGAGAGCCTAGGTCCTTATTGCTCACTCTGGCACCAGTAAGCTGCACCAGGAACACATGCAGCCGTACCTACAGGTTCCTGTGTCTAGGCTGGTGGATGGAGGATGGTAACTCCTACACAAACTGCAGAAATTCACCAAAGCTTACCAGCTTCTTTCTTCATTAGGCACTTGTGTGGATGCTATTAAGTTGACTAGACTCCAGAGTTCTGAAATACTTGATTCTGATGGTTCTTGCCAGCTCAATATTGTTTCAGTGAAGGGACTGATTCTTGGAGACTTTTTCTTTGCCATCTTTTGTGATGTCACTTTGGCCTTTACTTTTATATATTGACATTTTATCTGAATAGTTTGCTGGCCTAAAATCTGTGAATGAACTTAGATAATTGAAGTGAATTATAAGTTTAATTATAAGTGAATTTATTAAGTTTATATTGCTTATTTAATTTAATAATTTAAATTAATTTAATATTGGTCGATATTGGTTAGAAGTAATTTTAACAAGTAGTGATTTTTATTTTAAAAAATAAATGTAAAAGAATAACCAAATTAATTTTGAGTCAGTAAATAAAGTCTAATTTAATTTGTGTGGTAAAACTAGGGGAGAGCAAAGAAATAGCTCTTCATATTTTATGGTGTTAAGTAGCAGACTTCATTTGAAATTTCAATGGGTAAAAAGAATGGATTTGTAAAATGATTGTCCCAAAAATAATAGCTACCTTTTAGTGAGTGATTGCTGTATTCCTAAAACACTAAAAGATGCATTAGATGCTCTGTTTTAATCCTCAGAGCATCCCTACCAAATAGGTATTTTCTTTATCTTTTTAGTTGAGAAAATGATGCTCAGAGAGGTTAAGTGTATTTACATGGGCAGGGCAGGCATACCAGCTGTTAAGTGGCAGAGGTAGGAAGCAAGTTCTCGTCTTTCCAGCTCTTTGTACTGCACTGAGCTGCTTTTGATTATAGGATACAGTGCTGAAAAGGTAGACTGAGCACTACTTATTCTGTAGAGACAATTTTCCTATAATGAGATATTGGGTACTGATGTTTTCATTAAAGTATAGGTTCTTTCTTAATAAGATTTTTTGTATATGTATACACACACAGACATTTGATGATAGAATAATGGTGGTGGTATGCCAGCTAGGGTTTAAATTTTAATCAGGAACCAAAAAGTTAAAGGGTAAAAATCAGTTTTTATAAAAAGTCTATTTTAATATAATATTTTCCAGACTAATTGGATATTTTTTAAATAAAATATATTTAAAGGTTTTTGAAGATACAGTAACTCAAAATAAGAATTGTTATGTCTACTTAAAATATTTGAGATAGCACATTTATGTCCTTTTAAATTGTTCTTGACAGACCTTGTGTTAATTTCTTGCTAGTAATTCCATTATAAATAACAGAATCATTGGCTCGTATATTCTATAACTGGAAGGAGCTTTTGAAATAATTTAGTCCTATGCACCCATTTAACAGATGAGAAAGCTGAATTTGAGAATTACTGAGGTTAGAAACCGAGTTTAGTGATCCTTTTTCTGTAAGCTTTCCTTCGTGCTTAATGGCTCAAGATTAGGCATGGAGGATAGCATGAACATCTAGAAATCGTTTTCCATAAATACCAATTCTAGGCAGAGTTTTCTAGACAGAGAGGAAGAAACAATTCAGGAGGTATGCCAAAAAGGAGAGGAGCTGCAAGGACATTGTCACACATTATAGACGTGTAGAACTACATAGCACATCAGGGAAAGGGAAGAATAAACTGTTCCTTTTCAACAATAGGGCAGTTTTGAATATTCTATAGTAAATTTGTAGGCATTAGCAGGCAAGAGGAAGAATTGAGGGATGTAACATGGTAACAAGCATAGAATTTTGAAGGTGATCATATGTAGACGTGACATGGCTACTTGGTAGGGCTTGTAGCGATTGGGGTGGGGTTGTATTACATCAAAATTGTCTAGGGAGGCTTTTCCGAAAGCATATATCCATTTATGTCTCCCTCTGGTAAATCAGAATGTGAAAATGTAGGGTCAGAGTAGAGAGGAAGATACTTTTCATATTTTGGAAAAAACCACCCAAGTGATTATTCTGCATCAGCTCTCTACCTACCCTCCCAAAAAGGGATTAAATAAAAAAGAAAAAAAAAAAATCAAACTAAAATCTTCTGTCAAAGCCAGCAATTTTGGCTGGAGTCTGGTTGATCAAGAGAGCTTTAAAATAAGGATGAGTTTTAAAATAAGTTTACTTAAAACTGAAACTGGATTGATGCTTTGGGTAGATGTGACTCGGTGTCTCAGAGGAGGACTTATCCAATTATCTTTAGGAAAAAAATAGAAAGCGTCAGAGGTGAATTGTATAGCTAGACAGAAGTAAAATTTGGGTAGCAAATGAACTACAAATGTTAGCAGAAGGAGTAATGGCCTTTTTATTTAATTAAAATTTTTTAATTAAAAAATAAATTCAGTAAATATGTGAGTCTCTCCCACCTGACAGGCTCTATTCTAGATAAATCAGTGAACAAAGAAGGCAAAGATTCCTGTCCTAATGGAAATTACTTTTGAGTTGGGGGGAGGAGGGCACTGTGTAAACAGTAGGTAAATATAAGTAAGTAAATCAATGATAGGTGGTAAGTAATCTTGTAAAAGAAAAATGTAGAGCAAGGTAAGGCAATTGAGAGTATTGGGAGGCAGAAGGTTGCAATTTTTATTAGAATGGTAAGAATAAACGTGTTGAGAACCAAAGACCTGAAGGAGTAAATATCTGATGTAGATATCTGGTGGTGGGGAAAGTTAGTTTTGCAAATATCTGGTGGTGATGTCAGTGTAGGAAGTTGCTTAATACAAACCTGGAGTTTGGGAAAGATTTCTAGGCTAGAGATATAAAATTGAGATCATCAGTTTAGATGATCTGTAAAGCTGTAAGATTAGATGAAATCACTTGCAGGGACTGAGTATAGATATAGAAGAGCACTATGGGTTATTTTGTGCAAGGGTAAATACTCCAGTCTTAAGTGGTTGGGGAGGAGAGGAGGATCCAGTAAAGTTGGTACCAGGAAAGGAGGACAGCTAGAAGGGTAAGGTGTTCTGGAAGCCGACAAATATTTTCAGTTTTGACTGTGCTGCTGATAGGTCAAGTTAAGATGAGGACTGAGTATTTTTTTTTTTTTTTTTAAAGATTTTATTTATTTATTTTTCCCCCAAAGCCCCAGTACATAGTTGTCTGTCATAGCTGCACATCCTTCTAGTTGCTGTATGTGGGACGCGGCCTCAGCATGGCTGGAGGAGTGGTGCCTCAGTGCGCACCCGGGATCTGAACCCGGGCCGCCGGCAGCGAAGCGCACGCACTTAACCGCTAAGCCACGGGGCCGGCCCGAGGACTGAGTATTGACCATTGAGTTTAGCAACAAGGAGTTACTGGTGATCTTGATTAGCTGTTTTTGATGGCATAGTGGGGAAAATGCCTTATATGGGTTTAAGAGAGAATGGGAGAGAGATGTTGGAAATAGCAAGTACAAACAGTTCTTTTGAGGCACTTGGTTGCAAACGGGAGCCAAAAAAATAGGGTAGTATCTAGAATAGAAAATAAGCTCCAGCGAAGGTTTTTAAAAGAAATTGAAAACATGCTTCTATGTTGAGGTGAATGATCAAATAGTGAGTGAAAAATTGATGTAGGACGCAATAAAAGAAAAAAAATTGATGTAGGAAAAAGATTGAGGAATTGTGGGATCACATCTTTGACAAGGCAGCTGGAAGGGAGGCAGAGTATGTTGGTGTAGATGCTGGTGGGTGGGTAGATGTGGGGTTTTTAGTTTGTGGAAGTTTTCTGGTGCTTTCAGTTTTCTCAGTGAAATGAGACGCTCAGAGCAAAGATGGGAGATTTGTTGTGGGATTGAAGAGAGACTTAATGTTGGTGAAATGGTTGTCTAGGACAGTGGGAAAGTAAATATACATTATGTAATTTTTTTTTCAGAAGTATGTAAAATAGAATATGAGAGGGGCCAGCCCCGTGGCCCAGTGGTTAAGTTCAGCATGCCACTTTGGCGGCCTGGTTTTGGTTCCTGGGCACAGACCTACACCACTTGTCAGCGGCCATGCTGTGGTGGTGACACACAGAGAAAATAGAGGAATATTGGCACAGATGTTAGCTCAGGGCGAGTCTTCCTCAACAACAACAACAACAACAACAAAAATAGAATATGAGAGTTCCCATTCACTTTATTCTCTGCCTCCCTTCCTAATAGGTAACTACTGCTAATGGTTTTCTCTGTATCTTTCCATATCCTTTTTTCTGGCTTACAGTTGTTTGCTCATACATATGTACAATTAAAAACAAAATATAGGGCCTGCCCTGTGGACTAGTGGTTAAGTTTGATGCACTCCGCTTTGGCGGCCTGGGTTCAGTTCCTGGGCATGGACCTATACCAGTCGTCAGCAGCTGTGCTGTGGCAGTGATCCACATACAAAAGAGAGGAAGACTGGCAGATATGTTAGCTTAGGGCAAATCTTCCTCAGCACAAAACAAAAACAAAAAGTAACTGGGCTGTGTAAGGTTGAATAGTGGCCCGCACCAAATATGTTCAAGTCCTAACCTCTGGAACCTGTGAATGTGAGTTTTGGAGAAGGGGTCTTTGCAGATATAATTAAGGATCTGAAGATAAGATCATCTTGGATTAGGGTGGGCACTAAATCTAATGACAAGTCTCCTTGGAAGAGAAGACACAGAAGCAGGCCACGTGAAGACAACAGACATGGGGAGAAGGTGACATGAAGATGGAGGCAAATATTGAATTTAAGCAAGCCCCAAGCCAAGGAACACTTGGAGCCAGCAGAAACTGGAAGAGGCAAGGAAGGATTTTCCTCTAGCGCCTTTGGAGGGAGCAGGGCCATGCCTACACCTTGATTTTGGTTTTCTGGCCTCCAGAACTGTGAATAAATTTCTGTTTTAAGCTACCAAATTTGTGGTAAGTAACGGCAGTCCAAGGAAACTAATATAGGCTCATACTGTACATCTTGCTCTACAGCTTTTAACTTTTTGTTGTGAGCATCCCTAATGTTACTGCATATGGGTAGATTTTGTTCTTATATAGCAACGGCATTGTATTTCCATAGGATGGATCTGCTATGCGTGGCATGTCCATGCATGGCGTGGTATGGACGTTTAGCTTATTTCTAATTTCTTTTTTTTTTTTTTTTTAATTTTATTTATTTATTTATTTATTCCCCCAAAGCCCCAGTAGACAGTTGTATGTCATAGCTGCACATCCTTCTAGTTGCTGTATGTGGGATGCGGCCTCAGCACGGTGGGAGAAGCGGTGCGTCGGTGCGCGCCCGGGATCCGAACCCAGGCTGCCAGCAGCGGAGCGCGCGCACTTAACCTCCAAGCCACGGGGCCGGCCCCAGCTTATTTCTAATTTCTAATCCTTCAATAAACAATTTTGTTTTTAGATCTTTGTTGCTCAAGTATATTTCTGTCCATTAAATTCCTAGCATATCTGCTAAATATACCCTCCTAAGATCTTTTAATTTATATTCCCACCTTCAGTTTGAGTGTTGCCAACACTGAATATTATAAATCTTTAATTTCTCTTATCTAATATATAAAAATAGTATATTACTGTTATGTTTTGCTTTTCTCTAATTGCTAGTGAAATTAAATATTTTATCATGCTTGACTATTTATAAAGCTTCCTAAAATCAAACTTATTGTTAAAGGAAAATATTAAAGTTTGGTAAAATTTAAGTGTATTTTTAAGAGACAAATATGTAATTTTCTTTTCTTTGCAATGTAAAATTATCTTCCTTTATTAGTTTAATCAAATTTAAGAATAAGCCTACCCTAACATAAAAAGTTTAATAAAAAAAGAGCTTTGTAACTTTTGAAGATAAAAGTGGAACCTTGTGAATGTAGTTTGATAGGTTCAACTTAAAATATCAGGTAGTCTTGTATTAATAAAATTGTTTAACTTACAGAAAATTGGTACTTTGTGACCAATAGAAAACCACTTTTGTCATGAACTGCAACTCTTACCACTTAAAGTCATGAGTTCTAGATATACCTTCTCACACCACTCTTCTTTGAACCATATGCCTAGATTTCTAATTTGCATTTTTGTGTTTCAGACTCAACTCTTGTATGTGTGTGTAGATTTAATGCCTGAAAGATATCTTTTATTTCTTTCTCACAACTTTGGGAAATAGTCCTTTATGTTTTCTTCAAGGAAATTATGGCTTAGTTTATCAGTGAAAGTAGAGATATAAACCATGACATGAACCTTTCATAATAAAAATCCTGTATCTTGTGAAAATCAAAGAAAGCATCATAATGATCTTAATTATTGAAATTAAATATATTCAGGGCATCTTAGATTATTTTAAATGAAGAAAAATGATCAAAGAAGAAAGACGTATTGCTCCTATAATAATAGATTTAACAGAAAATATGGCTAGTGAATTGAATTGCCACTTGATCCCCACTCTAAAATTAAGTAATGAATTACTTAGTCAAGGAACTCCTATATAAACTACCCCTTCCAACATTGAGGATTTGATTCATCCCATCACTTTTCCTTTAACTAAGTCTCCTACTGTTATGATAGACTGATGTCTGTTGATTCATAGGTCTGTGAAAGATGGCTCAGATTCAGTGTGCTCTGTCTGAAGTTACTCTTCTAATCATTTGATTCAGAATACCCTATAAGTTTTATGAATTTTGTTCAATTTTGAAAAATTTGTATATCTTCATTTCTCTTTACTTTTTCTTATGTCTGGCCAGAGGAAATAGGTGAATGACAAATTGTCATTTAGTTAAGAAAAGCTCAACAACACTTTGGAAATGTGCATAATGAGGAAAGTCAGCAGTGTTTAGGAATGAAAGTGAATGAAAGAGTTTGCCTTTGAAGTTTTTGTTGGACGTGAACATAGTTATAAAGGACACTGAAAAACATTGAAAGAAGTGAAGAGCATTAGGCCAGTATAGTCAAGTGATGATGAAAAAATACTGTTGACTGATCTAAGCAGGAACAATTTTTGGTTAAGTGGATGAATAGGAAAAACACTCCTGTAGTTCTCCTCTACTACAACACTGAATGCTCTGTGACCAGATGTGTGGAATTTTCCACTTATTAAGCAATTCCACAACACCAGCTGGGTATCCTACAATTTTAATCATTTGTGACACTGTTTACCTGGGGTTAGCATCAGATCCCACAAGTTAAGGACTCAGTCCCACAAGACACCCTCCCTCCCCTACCCCCGAGCATGCATGTCTTCAGACACCAATAGCAAGTCCAGGTTGTTACTTGTATAATGACCAATGGCTAGAAGTTGGAGGATCCCATGACAGCTTCCTTGGGTTTGATTCATTTGCTAGAGTGGCTCATGGAACTCTGGAAAATAGTTTACTTATTAGATTATGGGTTTATTGTAAAAGGATATAACTCAGGAACATACAGATGGAAGAGATGCATAGGGCAAGGTCTGGAAGAAGGGGTGTGGTACCCTCCCAGTGCCTCCATGTGTACACCAACCCAGAAGCTCTCTGAACTTTGTCCTTTTGGGTTTTTATGGAGGCTTCATTAGGTAGGCATGATCTATTAAATCGTTGACCACTGGTGACTAATTCAACTTCCAGTCCCACTCCTCTCCCCTCCCTGGAGGTCAGGGGATGGGGCTGAAAGGTCTTATCCTTTTTTTTTTTAAATTTTATTTATTTATTTATTTTCCCCCAAATCCCCAGTAGATAGTTGTATGTCATAGCTGCACATCCTCCTAGTTGCTGTATGTGGGACGCGACCTCAGCATGGCCGGAGAAGCGGTGCATCGGTGCGCACCCGGGATCCGAACCCGCGACGCCAGCAGGAGAGCGCGCGCACTTAACCTCTAAGCCACGGGGCTGGCCCTGAAAGGTCTTATCCTTTAATCACTGAAATCTGGTTGGTTCCCCTGGCAACCAGCCCCCATCCTTAGGGGCTTTCCAAAAATCACCTCGTTAACATAAACTCAGATGTAGTTGAAAGGGGTTTCTTATGAATAACACAAGACACCTTTATCGCTCTAGTCACTTAGGAAATTACAAGAGTTTTAGGAGCTTTGTGCCATGAAGACCAAACGTATATATTTTGCCATTATAGATTATATTATCACAGTGGATAAACGATCAGACACAGAATCCTTAAGTATTTGAATAAAGCAGTTATCTCAGCAAAGACATTATCTCCCTATAAGATGAAGTAGGCTAATGAGACATTAAAGGAAGACATTTTTAATAGGAGCAAAAGATGGTTTGATCTCTTCAGTAAGTACTGGTAAGCAAATCTAAAGGCTCTGAAAACTATAAGCACCAATACACAAAGTATTTTCTAAAATAGCTGAGTTCTGTTCAGATGTTTAATGTGAACAAAATAGGAAACAATTTCTTGATTCTTGACTATAAAGCAGGTGTGGTTGAGTTGTTAGACAGAGAAACTCCAGAATAACGATTTTTGCCTAA
Source organism: Ceratotherium simum simum (assembly GCF_057802395.1). Taxonomy (NCBI): domain Eukaryota; kingdom Metazoa; phylum Chordata; class Mammalia; order Perissodactyla; family Rhinocerotidae; genus Ceratotherium; species Ceratotherium simum. The sequence goes on from NC_141904.1 coordinate 16,268,448, forward strand.
GAGTCTCCCTGGGAACAGTATCTCTGCCAGTGTTTATTATTCTCAACTTTCTGAAATGATCCCTCACAACAGGAGATTTTTACAAAGAGGAACCCCAATTTTACAGGAAACTACATTCCTTGAAGCAATGATTTTCCATGCTATTTATATAGGTTAAAAAAACAAGAAAACAAGAAAGTGTGTTCTCTACAAACTTCTTTACTATTTTGTGATATGAAACAGAATTCCAAGAAGAGAAAATTACACTTTTAGTAAGTAAGGAATCATCTTAAGAAGAATTACTTTGCAACTATTCTTCCAGGACCAGTAAGTTTTAAGGTGGAGGTCAATCCCTGGTCTTTAGGATTACTATAATAAAATAGCATTGGGAGGCAGGAGAGTGTAGGTTTAAGTCTTGGCTTTCTCACTACTTTGATTTTTGAAAAAGTCATATAGTTCCTTTAGTCACAGTTTCCTTTTCTTTAAATTGTTAACGGGACTGAGAGAATGTGGCTGAAAGTGATTAGTAAACTGTCAAATGATATATATGTAAGGATGTTTCGTATATATATTCTGCTTTTAAAGATTGTAAATGGAAAGCCGGGGAAAACAGGGAAAAAAGGAAAAGAACTGTTTAAAAGTGGAGTCTTATAATATTAAAATTTTAAATAAAATTTTATTTTACTTTTTAAGTTTTATAAAGAATATTTAATGCCAAGATGAATTATTTATAGCAAATGTCGACAGTTGGCTCAACTATCATTTACTTTTCTTCAACAAATGTTTTAAAAAATCTGAAACAAACAGGACCTGTGTTAGTGCTAAATGTTTGATAATCATGGGGTTTTCTATAGTTATAATGTGCCTTTCATAAAAAAAAAATGATGGTGGGATATCTGACTTGTGCTAAATGTATGTATCTCATGTTTATTTAAACACTTGCTGTGTAGTCCAGTTTCTATAAATATGTGCTCTAACTCCTCTATTAACAAGTTACACATCCAGGGAATGCACTCAGGCTGAGGAAATTTTGGTCTCTTCATTTTCTATTCCTCTTAGTTGCATGACTCCAGATTTTAAAATGTCTGGGTTGTCTAATTTCAAAGAGTTCAAGTAGATGAAGGTTACCAGTAATAAAAAAAGTACAGTGCATTGTGGTAGTGCAGTAGTAGGTGGTGGTCACTATTTGTGATTGAATGCTCCCCCCCCCACAAGCAGAAGTCCTTAGGCTACTGACATTAGAAAAGACTGGAGTGCTTATTAAAAATCGGACTTCTGATGCCCACCCAAGACTTACTGAATCAAAATCAACCTTGGTTACACATTGGAATTATCTGGAGAGTTTAAAAAATACTGATGGCTAGACCCCCACCCCCAGAGAATCTAATTTAATTGGTCTTGAGTTGTGGCTAATGATTCTTAAACTGTGTGAAAATGGGGATTTTTGAGCCCTAAACCGAGAGTTTGTGACTCAGTTGGTCAAGGTTGGGGCCTGAGATTTTGCAGTTCTAAAAAGTTCCCAGATGATGCTGATGCTAGTCCAAGGATCACACTTGGAGAACTGCACTCTGACTGAGGTTGTGAACCACTTGTTTAATTTGGAGGATATATAATATTAAATAAGGAAACTTAAGTCCGTAAGGAAGACAGGAAATGTAATAGATTTCAAAGTAAAAAGGGTTAAGTGTGATAAACTCTCACTTTTAATTTATAAAGCAGAAAGGATATTACTATATTCATTATGTTCATGTCTAAAATCTTTAAAGTTCATTTACAATGAAGAATCCCAAGCATCATAAATAATAACTTACCAAAAAAGAATATCCTCAGAGATGTTAAAGAAAGCAAACGTTTTCTCTGTCTCTTTTGTCAGGTTTGTTTATTTATTTATTTATTTATTTTGTGAGGAAGATCAGCCCTGAGCTAACATCCATGCTAATCCTCCTCTTTTTTTTGCTGAGTAAGACCAGCTCTGAGCTAACGTCCATTGCCAGTCCTCCTCCTTTTTTTCCCCCAAAGCCCCAGTAGATAGTTGTATGTCATAGTTGCACGTCCCTCTAGTCGCTGTATGTGGGATGCGGCCTCAGCATGGCCAGAGAAGCGGTGCGTCGGTGCGCACCCGGGAGGCGAACCTGGGCCGCCAGCAGCAGAGCGCACGCACTTAACTGCTAAGCCACGGGGCCAGCCCAGTTGTCAGGTTTATTGAGATATAATGTACATACATTAAAATTTACTCTTTCATGAGTTTTGACAAATTCATCAGTTGTGCAACCATCAGCAGAATCAAAACATAGAAGAGTTCTAACAGTTCTCTCATGCTTCTGTGTGGTCAACCAACCCTTGGTTCAACCCCAGCTCCTGGCAACCACTGTTCTCTTTTCTCATCTTATAGTTCTGCCTCTTGCAGAATGTCATATAAATGGAATCATCTAGTATGTAACCTTTTGATTCTGGCTTCTTTTACTAAGCATAATGCATTTGAGATTCATCCATGTTATTGTGTTTATCAATACTTCATTTCATTTTTTTTTTTTGTAAGAGCAATTTAGGTTCACAGCAAAATTGAGCTGCAAGTGCAGAGAGTTCACATATAGCCCCTAGCCCTACACATACACAGCTTCCTTCACTAGCAACAGAGTGGTTCATTGGTTATAATCAGTGAACCTATGTTGACATGTCATTATTACCCAAAGTCCATAGTTTACATTAGGGTTCATTCTTATTGTACATTCTTTGAGCTTTGGCAAAAGTATAATGGCATGTATTCACCATTCTAGTATCATACAGAAGTTTCACTGCCCTAAAAATCTGTGCTTCACCTATTCGTTCCTCCGCTCCCTTAACCCCTGGCAACCACTGATATTTTTATTGTCCTCCATAGTTTTGCCTTTTCCAGAATGCCATATAATTGGAATCACACAGTATGTGGTGTTTTTAGATTGGCTTCTTTAACTTAGTAGTATGCATGTAAGCTTCCTCTTTGCCTTTTCATGACTTTATAGCTCATTTCTTTTTATTGCTGGATAATACCAGTTTATCCATTCACCTGCTGAAGGACATCTTGGTTGCTTCCAAGTTTTAGCAATTATGAATAAAGCTGCTGTAAGCATCTGTGTGTAGGTTTTTATGTGAACATAAGTTTTCAGTTCATTTGGATAACTTTCAAGGAGTGCAGTTGCTGGATTGTGTGCTAAGTATGTTTAGTTTTGTAAAAAACTGCCAAACTGTCTTCCAAGTGACTGTACCATTTTGCATTCCTTCCAGCAATGTAAAAGAGTTCCTGATTACTCTGCATCCTTGCCAGAATTTGATATTGTCAATGTGCCAGATTTTGGCCATTCTAATAGATGTGTAGTGGTATCTTGTTGTTTTATATGATGTTGAGTATCTTTTCATATGCTTATGCCATCTGCATATCTTTTGGTGAGGTGTCTGTTCGGATCTTTTGCCCATTTTTTAGTTGGATGGTTCTTTTTTCTTATTGTTAAGATTTAAGAGTTCTTTGTATATTTTAGATAACAGTCCTTTATCAGATGTATTGTTTGCAAATATTTTCTCCCTATCTGTGGCTTTGGTTATTCTCTTGACAGTGTCTTTTGCAGAGAAATTTTTAATTTAACTAAGTCTAATTTATCAAATGTTTCTTTCATGGATTTTGGTTTTGGTATTGTATCTAAAAAGTCAGTCTCAAACCCAAGGTCATCTAGATTTTCTCTTATCTTCTAAGAGTTTTATACTTTTGCATTTTACATTGAGGTGTGTGATCTATTTTGAGTTAATTTTTTGTGAAGGGTGTAAGATCTGTATCCAGATTCTTTTTTTTTTTTTTTGCATGTAGATGTCCATTAGTTTCAGCACCATTTGTTGAAAAGACTTACCTTTTCTCCTTTGTATCATCTTTGCTCTTTTGTCAAAGATCAGTTGACTATATTTATGTGGGTCTATTTCTGGGCTCTCTAAATTGTTTTATTAATCTAGTTGTCTCTTCTTTTGCCAACATCACACCATCTTGATTACTGTAGATTTATAGTAAGTGTGACAGTTGGATAGTGTCAGTCTCCTGACCTTGTTCTTCTCTTTTAATGTTGTGTGGTAGACACTTGGATTGCTTTGACGTTTTGCTGTTGTGAATAGTGCTGCTCTGAATGTGGGTGTACAGGTCATCTCTTCAATACTCTGCTTTCAGTTCTTTTGGGAATATACTCAGAAGAGGAATTGCTGGATCATTCATGTCATCTTTAATTTCTTTCAGCAACGTTTTATAGTGTACAAGCCTTTTGCCTTCTGTTACATTTGTTTCTTATATATTTTATTCTTTTTAATGATATTAAAAATGGAATTGTTTTCTTAATTTTATTTCCAAATTGTTCATATTTCGTGTATGGAAACACAACTGATATTTGTGTGTTGATTTTTTTTGTATTATACAACTTTGTTAAATTTTGTTATTAGTGCCAGAAGTTTTTTTTGGGGGGGGGGGCGGAGATTAGCCCTGAGCTAACATCCGATGCCAATCCTCCTGTTTTTGCTGAGGAAGATTGGCCCTGGGCTAATATCTGTGCCCATCTTCCTCTATTTTATATGGGACGCCGCCACAGCATGGCTTGACAAGTGGTGCATTGGTACGTGCCTGGGAACCGAACCTGTGAACCTCAGGCCACCAGAGCAGAGCACGGGTACTTAACTGCTGCCCCACCAGGCTGAACCCGTCCAGAAGTTTTTTTCTGTGAAATCTTTAGGATTTTCTACATATAATATCATATCATCTATAGACAGAGACAGTTTTACTTCTTTTCCAGTTTGGATGCTATTTATTTCTTTTTCTTGCTTAAGTGCTGTGGCTTCTAGTACTTAGGACTTCTAGTACTATGTTGAATAGAAGTGGTGAGAGTAGGCATCCTCAACTCCCTCCAGATTTTAGAGAAAAGCTATCAGCCTTTCACTGTTGAGTATGATGTTAGCTGTAGGTTTTTCATATATGGCCTTTATTGTGTTGAGGTAATTTCCTTCTATTCCAAGTTTGTTGAGTGTTTTTAAACATGAAAGGGTGTTGAATTTTGTTGAGTGCTTTTTCTGCTCGGTTGGGATGATCATGTAATTTTTTCTCTTCATTCCTTTAATGTGGTGTATTACATTGATTGATTTTCTTATGCTGAACCATCCTTGCTTTCTAGGAATAAATCCCATTTGGTTATGGTGTATAATTCTTTTAATATACTACTGAGTTCAGTTTGCTAGTGTTTAGTTGAATCTTGAAACATTAAAAAAATAAATATATTATTGTTTATATAATGCCAACCTTAGTAAATGGTAGGGGCTATGTTTATTTTATAGACAGAGAGTTTGCATAGCCTGGTATTTCAGTTCTTATTTGTGACCTCATGCTTATATGATGCCTTGTTTGGATTATTCCTGAGTCGAGGGAGTATATTGCTCCCCTAAGGTTTCAGGCAGATCCATAATATAACAAGGGTTTAATTTCACATACGAAAGTTGCTCATTTAAATCATACCATTAAATATTGGTGAGTTTGATACAGTTTTCAGTTCTAGTATAAAAGACGCATATTCTGCAACTAGGGCAAAGGCAAGTTGTCATTTGTAGCACTCTGAACTATAATTCTCAGTTTAATATAATTTTAGAAAGAGATCACAACTTTAAATGATTTTGTTTTCCTCAGTATAATTCAATTGATATTTCCTATTCCATATTTATATACATTTTTTACTACTATTTAAATTTTTTTCTGTTGCAACAATCAATGCTTAGTTTAGTTTAATTATATATGTCATTCTTTCATCCTTATATTGAAAATTTATATCTTGATGTATCTGTTTGAAATTTAAAAATATTTAGTTTATAATTTTATGTAAAGACATAATTGAGGATTTATCTCCCTGTGCCAGTCTTTTTGGCTTGGCTCTCAACTTTTCCTTCCCACTGCATCAGAACTACTTCACCCCATCCTAAATCTGTGTAAATAGCATAGTATTATATATTGCTCTATATTTATGTCTTTGTTCAAAGAATCTTATACAGATATTTGTATTCCCGATTACATATATAGGCTTGTTGTGACAATGAGTTAAAAAAATGGGATCAGTATATATACTTTTCTGCAACTGTTTTCAGTATACCTCTGAGAAATCCCATATCGAAGGTATAACTCTGCTATCCATCTAAGACATAACTAATTTCTATTTTCATGACTCCATAGTGAATGCTTCATGATGTGTTATATAAAATTTATTTAACCATTCCCACATTTATGGCAATATTCTCTGTTTCCAGTTCTTTGCCATTTTAAATAATGTTGCATCTTTGAATATATGTCTTACTTCCAGATGTTTTTATTTCTGTGGGATAGATTTCCAGAAGTAGAAATGCTGGATTGAAGGGGTTTTATAATTTTTATTTTAGTAGATTTGCCAAATTGCTTTCCACAAAAATTTTCCACTAGCAATGTGTGAGAATACTTGTTCTTCTACATCTCTGCCAGAAATTTGGCTATAGCTTTTTAAGCATTTGCCAGCCTAATAGGTGTGATATTATATCTCATTGTTACTTTTGATTTGAATTTCCCTGAGTGCAAATGAGTTTGAATGTCTTTTTTTGTTTTTGTGGGCGTTTGGTTTTGCTCTTTTGTGAATTGTTCTTTTGATATCCTTTGCCCAAATTCTATTTGAGTTGTTGTCTTTTTCAAATTGTAAGAGCTCACTGTGTGTTAAAACATAAATATTTTGTTACCTGTATTGCAAATGTTTTTATTTTTCCCCAGATACAAAAAACTTTTAATTTTTCTTTCTTTTTTTTTGTGAGTTCAGCCCTCTGCTAACATCTGCCAATCCTCCCCCCCCCCTTTTTTTTTTTTGCTGAGGAAGACTGGCCCTGGGCTAACATCCATGCCCATCTTCCTCCACTTTATGTGGGACGCTGCCACAGCATGGCTTGCCAAGCAGTGCGTCGGTGCACACCTGGGATCCGAACCGGTGAACCCCGGGCTGCCACAGCGGAGCGCGTGCACTTAACCGCTTGCGCCACTGGGCCGGCCCCCTACAAAAACTTTTAATTTTTATATGAATCCTTTTGCATTTTTTAGTTTTAAGTTGTGAATAAGATATTGCCCAGACTCTCTTTATCGCAAGATTTTTATTGTTTTTATTTTCTAACAATTCACATTCTTGAGTTTATTTTTGTATTTCTTATAACATTGGGGCATCCAGTTTTCCTTCTAGAAGATTACCAGCACTTGTTAAAAAATTAAGCCAGTTAAGTCAATTTCACACTGACTTGAGTGATTGCCCTTGTTTTATTCAAAATTTTCATTTTTATGGTGCTTTTTTCCTCAGTTGTCTACTACTTTATTGATTTTTTTTCTTCTGTATCTATATACTATGTTAAGTTGTTGTCTGTGACGTCAATCTAATATGTTCTGATATTTGAAGCAAGTTCTGACTTACCCTTCTTTTTCATCTTTGGCTGGGCTGCAGCATTAGTTTTTATATATAATCATGATCATTTCTTCCTTAAAAATATAACAAAAGCCCTTTGGATACATGAAATACATGAAATTTATTAACTAATATAGGGGACAACTGACACCTCTATGATAGTGCTTTCCAAATATGATAGTGTTTATGCCTTTTAATAAGAATGTATAGTTTCTTCATATTAGTGGCAAATTATTTAATTTATTCAAAAGTATTATATAGGTCTTTGTTTTCTGTTGTAATGAGAACATTTTTTTTTTTTTAAAGATTTATTTATTTATTTTCCCCCCAAAGCCCCAGTAGATAGTTGTATGTCATAGTTGCACAGCCTTCTAGTTGCCGTATGTGGGACGCGGCCTCAGCGTGGCCAGAGAAGCGGTGCGTCGGTGTGCGCCCGGGATCCGAACCTGGGCCGCCAGCATCAGAGAGCACGCACTTAACCGCTAAGCCACAGGGCCGGCCCCTATAATGAGAACATTTTAATCTCACTTTCATTTCTGTGATTATTGTTTCTCCAGCACAAAAACGATTGACTTTTCCATATTGCTCTTTTCTCTATCAGCTGGTGAATGGGTAAACAAAATGTGGCATATTCATACAATGAAATATTATTTAGTCATAAAAAGAAATGAAGTACTGATTCATGCTATAGCATGAATGAACCTTGAAAACATTATGCTAAGTGAAAGAAGCCAAACCCCAAAGTTCATATAGTGTATGATTCCATTTATTTGAAATGTTCAGAATAGGCAAATACAGAGAGACAAGAAGGAGATTAGTGATTGTCAGGGGCTACAGATAGAGAGAATGGAGAGTTACTTCTAATGGGTATGGCTATCTTTTCGGCATGATGAAAATGTTTTGGAATTAGATAGTGGTGAAGATTATACAACCTTGTGAATAAACTACAAACCTCTATTATATATTTTAAAAGGATGAATTTTATGGTATAGGAATTGTATCTCAATTTTAAAAAAGAAATGGTGACTGTAATTATATCAGTTAGGGTTGAATTTGGCATTAGATAACATAAAACCAGACTGCACTGGCTTGATAAAATAGGACTTGATTTTCTTACATAATTGCTAGTGTTGGTTCACTGGTACAGTGATATCAGAACAGATGTCTCCATGATTAATTCTTGGACTCTGTTTCATGTTTGCTTATGGCTGTTATGGCCCTAAACACTGAAAGACAGAGGAAGGGAAAGCAATAATGACTGTTCCAGGAACTCCAGAGCAGTCTTCCTCTCTGAATGGCTGGACTGTGTTAAATGGTCACTCTTGGCCAGAAGTTGGTTGGGGAAAAGATGGTGCTAGGGAATGAGTTTCTGGTCAGAAAGTTTCTGCCACAGTGGGCTTTCCCATCTAGATCCTTATTTTAACTATTTTTATTGCTGCATACCATTTTTTTTTATATGGATATATTCAGTTTGTTTATCCATTCACCTGTTGTTGGACATTTAGGTTGTTATCAATTTTGGGCTATTATGAATAAGTCTCTTTTTGAACATTTGTGTACAAGTCTTTGTGTGAACATAAGTTTTCATTTCCATAAATACAATAGCCTACATTGCCTTTAAATGTCATTTGTCTATATGATTACCATTATTATGTCTAAGAAAAATAACAGTAATTTTTTTACACTATAGTATAGTATTAAGTTTGTATTCATACTTACCCAGTTGATTCCAAAAGTTTTTCTCAGTGGCTTCCCCGCCTTGTGTGTGTGGGTAATGGACCACGTCAAGGCTCTTGGTTGTTATGTCTTTGTTCTCTTTTAATCTAGAATAACTTCCTCTCTTTTCCTTCTAAGACACTGACTTTTTTAATAGACAAGTCTGCTTATCTTTAAAATGTCGCAACCTGGTTGTTTTTTTTTTTTACCTCTGACTGTTTTAGAGGTTTTTTTTTTTTAATTGCTGAGGAAGATTCACCCTGAGCTAACATCTGTGCCAGTCTTCCTCTGTTGTTTTAGTATGTGGGCTGCCAGCACAGCATGGCCACTAACAGAGTGGTGTAGGTCTGTGCCCGGGAGCTGAACCTGGGCTGCTGAAGCGGAGCGCACTGAACTTAACCATTAGGCCACCGGGGCTGGCCCTAGAGGCGTTTTTTAACTTGTACCTCTATCTTGTGTATTTCTTGTGAAGTGAAAATTAAGTCTAAATGCTTAATTAACTTATGGTTAAACATTTTTTTTTTTTGTGCAAATAGTTTATGGGTGATGTTGTGTACTTTATATTGCATCGCTTCAGGGGGAACATAAAGTCAGTTTTTTTCAACCATTAATGATGATGAATCTGATCATTTAGTTAATAAGATGTAAGATTTGCCAGATCTTTCCCTTTGCAATTTGTGAAGTCATATTGTTACCCGGAATATCTTTCATGTAATGGTGTTAGAATCCGTTGATGATCCTTACCTGAATCAGTTATTTCATTAAGGATTGCAAAATGGTAATTTTCTAATTCTTTTATTTCTTCTACATTTATTCGCTGGCATTTTTCTGTTAAGAAGAACTTTCCCTCTACAACCAGGAGATGAACTATATAGCTCTGTGTAAAAATACTTAAGTCTTTACCTTTAATTAACAATTTTTTGAGAATAACGAGTTTATGTTATGTACATTCTTATGATAGCAAGTCAGTTTCTTTCTGTTTTTTGAGTACCCTTGTGGATTCGTGGTTTTTATGTTTTCTATAATCAATTGCAGTTATTCTTTTTTGATGTTTAAACTGTTCCAAATGTAGCCACTGCGTTTCTTTCAGGGACAGAGACAAAATTGGAGACCAAGCTGTGTCATCTAATGGGCAGGCTTTCAAATGAAAAATTTCCTCCCTTTCTTCTTAGCTATTGGTTATGATAACAGATTGAAATATTAAAGCAGTGACATTACAGCATATACATACAACATAGTAGGGCAGTTGGGCTCAGTTATAGTAGTTTTCTAAACTCTACATCAAGCAGTCATTTCTGATGACCTAAATTTATCTTTGTTTAACCTTCAGCTCCTTTTAGATCTTATCACTCATGTGTTATAATTAGTACCCATTTTTCCTCCCCCCAAAATAATAAGGAAATGAAATATCTATTCATCCTGGGCTCAGTATGTACAGTTGTTCCTCGGTATCCGCTGGGAATTGGTTCCAGGACTCCCTGTAGATACCAGCAATCTGCTGATGCTCAAGTGCTTTTATAAAATGGTGTAATATTTGCATATAACCTATGCACATTCTCCCGTATACTTTTAATCATCTCTAGATTACTTGGAATACCTAATACACTGTAAATGCTATGTAAATAGTTGTTATACTGTATTGTTTAGAGAATAATGACAAGGAAAAAAGTCTGTACATGTTCAGTAGAGACACAACCATCATAGGTCTTTTGATCCGTGGTTGGCGAAATCTGAATATTCGGAGGGCCGACTGTACTCAACTTTATCACAGGATGAACAGATTTTAAGGTATAAACTAGTTAGAATTGTCAGCAAATTCAGTCATTCAATATGTTTTAAAGCTAATACTAGCTGTCTCTTTATTGCATAACCCTTTACTACCTTACTAACTCTTGAGATTTTCTTCCTCATTTCTGATAACCCAGTTATGCAGGTTTAACTGCGCTAAATCCAGCATTGCTATTTCTAGAAAATTTAAAAGTAAACAGGTTCACTCTCTGTCTTTAAGATCACTCTCTATTTGTTATATGCCTTATTCCCCTGCCCAACTTGGTGGAAAATAACTCTCTCTTCATTGAGATGTACCATCTATTAGGATAATGCTCACTTTTACTACAAGAGTAGATAACATCAGGTTTTCATTTTGGGAGTCATGTATTCTTCCATCTTTCTTCTGGGTTGGTGGGCTTTGAGTACTCCATGTTGTTATGCTCTGCTTAGTCTATTATTTCTTCTTCTGTGTGAATTACCAGTTTAGATAGCCTCTTTACTATGGCTTTTGTCTAACAATACTCTTCTATTTCAAAATTTGAAATTTACCTGCTATACTAATTCTCTTTGTATCTTCTCTTGACTAGATTGTTTGTGTTTATGTGTGTGTGTGTGTGTATTGGGAGTAGAGTGGAGTGGTTAGTACATTTGCTAAATGCTTACCTTGGTCCAAGTTCTCCAGTTGTTGATTTTTACATCTTGGTGACAAAGCTTTGTTAATTTCTGTGTTTTGTGGTAAACTTTTTTTTAAAGATTTTTTTTATTTATTTTATTTTTTGCCCCCAAAGCCCCAGTAGATAGTTGTATGTCACTGCTGCACACCCTTCTAGTTGCTGTATGTGGGACTTGGCCCCAGGATGGACAGAGAAGTGGTGCCTCGATGCGCACCCGGGATCCGAACCCGGGCCGCCAGCATCGCAGCGCGCGCACTTAACCACCAAGCCACAGGGCCGGCCCTGTGGTAAACTTTTAATGCAAATACATATCAAGATACAAAATAGCAAAGTTTTGTCATAGTCTTATTCTTTCTCTAAATTACATTGTTTAAAAAATGTACATCCAGGGCCGGCCCTGTGGCTTGGTGGTTAAGTGCGCGCGCTGCGATGCTGGTGGCCCGGGTTCGGATCCCGGGTGCGCATTGAGGCACCACTTCTCCGTTCATCCTGAGGCCGAGTCCCGCATACAGCAACTAGAAGGATGTGCAGCTATGACATGCAACTATCCACTGGGGCTTTGGGGGGAAAAAAATAAAATAAATAAAATCTTAAAAAAAAAAATGTACATCCAGTATATACATGTATGCTTGTTTAGGCATATAATACATCTGGAAAGATACAGACAAAATTGGGTTCGATTGCCTCTGAGGTCAGGGATTGTAGAAGTCTTACTTTTCACTCTGTTTCCTTATTTACCTTTTAACCCCTACTCTCCAAATTTAAGATCTTCTGTTGTGTGCACACACATCCATTAAAAATGCTGTTTCCATCTTAACTGATGCATTTAGCGAGAGCGCTAATTTTCAGTTTGTAGGTTTCATTTTTGTGGGCTAATCTGAATTCTCATGACATTTCTATTATTCTAGTTTAGGTACATGTGGGTTAGCTAGAATGCCAGCTATAGGTCAGGGAAATCCTTGCTTTGGTAAACAGTAACAAAAAAATAGAAAAGTGTTTCTGGGTATTTGTTTGAGTGAAACTGTAGAAATGTGCCTTATTGGTGAATGGGTTATGTGAATTAGCTTGGGTGTCAACAGCGCAACTTACTGCCACCTCATAAATCACTGAAGAGGAGAATTTTAATTTATTCCTTTATTTCTTTGGTTCTGCACTTATATCAGTGAGTTCATTTGTATCTATTTATATCTGTGCTTTGTTTCAGTATATTTCTTTCTCATTAAAATCCTTCAAGAGCCCTTCTATTTTTCGAGTCTTTCTGTTTATTTTTACATTTTTCTTAATGCTGTCAAAGATGTTATCTAGAGATATGTTGGGTCCAGACATTAGCTTTTATTTCCTGTACATCTGCATTTGTGAAGATAGTAGGCTGTACTCAGAACCAAATAGAGGATGAGATAATGTTTGTCATAGGTATATAAAGCATCTGGAAGAGAAAAAGACATGAGCTATATGGTTATACAGTTATGCGTTGCTTAATGACAGGGATGCGTTCTGAAAAATGCATCATTAGGCAATTTCGTCACTGTGCGAACATCAGAGTGTACTTACACAAACCTAGATGGTATAGTCTACTGCATGCACACTTAGGCTATGTGGTACTAATCTTATGGACCACTGTCGTATATGTGGTCTGTCGTTGACTGAAGTGTTAGGCGGTGTGTGACTGTATACACATTTTTGGTAATTTATTTTAAAGAGAAAAAAATCTCATTAAATTAAGAGCCTCTTGGGGCCAGCCCTGTGGCACAAGTGGTTGGGTGTGCGCGGTCTGCTGAGGCGGCCCGCGGTTCGCCGGTTCAGATCCCGGGCACGCACCAGTGCACCGCTTGGCAGGCCGTGCTGTGGCGGTGTCCCATATAAAGTGGAGGAAAATGGGCATGGATGTTAGCCCAGGGGCAGTCTTCCTCAGGAAAAAAGAAGAGGAGGATTGGCACCTGTTAGCACAGGGCTGATCTTCCTCACACACACACACAAAAATTAAGAGCCTCTTCGTTTTTGTCTTGTTTCTGGCATAGTCTTTTTAGATACAAAACGAAAGCAAACAAAATCCACCGAGAGCTGGAATATCCATCCATTATTGAAACCTCTGGTGGTGTCATTTAATATTCATCCAAACATGTATTGAGATACATGATTTTTCTTGAAAATACAAGTTGATAAAAAGAAAAAGAAACTTGAGAGTTTTTTTAGTTCCTGAAAGTGAATGTACTTTTTTTTCTGGAAAATTAGGATCCTGGTGGAATATGTGAGTTCTACAGTAGCCTTACCACTGTAATCTAAAAATCACTTAATTATGAATCAGTGTTTTTTCCTGGCATTGCCACCTATTTATTTGGTGACCTTGGCCTCATACATCAAATTCTGCATTTATTATATGAGAATACTAGAGGCTTTCTTGGCTACAGGGTTGGGAAAACCAAGAGAGTAATATGCAAATTATATGCTTTTTATTACACACATTGCTGCTGATCTTGAATGATTATATAAAATTGAATGAATAATTTGACTGTAAATTGCTGCTGACATTTATATATTGAAATTATTGAAAATTTCCTGAAAATTATGTGATATATTTTAGTGTGCTACTAATAAGTGCAATGATTTCATTGAATGTAAAGATGTTACATGTAATAATTAAATGCATATATTGTGCCTTAACAGGCAGAGTGCTCTTTGAAGTGAATGCTATAATTTGTAAATGTGGTATTTTGTTACTAGTTAATAAGAGGCCAAATAATTTTCTGTAGTAATGTAGCTCTGAAGTTGTGAGAAGAGTCAATTTGTCAGTTCCGGGCCCTTTTTTTTTTAACATAAATTTTTAAGTGAATTTACTTTTTCTTATTACCAAAATCTTGTAGGGTGAATTGTAAAAAGTATAGAAAATGCAAGTAAGCAAAAAGAAAAAGTTATAATCTCACCACCCATTAGGTAACAACTGTTGAAACATTTTGATGTTTATCCTTCCAGTCTTTTTTGTCCATGTTGCAGGCTCAGGCTTACAGGGCAAGCACAAAACTTTAATTCTAAACACACATTTGTTACTTTTTTGTTACTTTTTTGTGACAGAGATGATTTTGCAATTCTTTTTAGCAGTGCAGGCCTTTGTTCAAACAGATCTTAGGGAGAAATGCAGTAAATAAAACAGGTAAAAGTGGAGCTGCTTTGGTTGAAGGTGAGATGGAAATAGAAAGCCTCCGTGTTCAGCTTTCTTCACTAGCCTGCACAACCTACGTTGGAGGTACCGCTGAAGGGCTGTAGGGCTTCTTCTAGGAAGCACAGTTGAAAATACTGCTAACATTTTTAATGGCTGCAGAGTATTCTCTTATACGGCATCTGTGATAGCCTTGTAGGTGTTCTTAGATCTCCCTTGAAAGAAACTTGCCTTGAGGAATGTTTTTAGCTGACAGCCTCTATCTTTTGGGATTTGCTGCAGTGTTGAGCTGTGGCCGCATTCTCCCTAGGCTGCTCTCTGCTAGTAACTGAGCACAGCAGTGCACTAGGGCCTAGCCGTTTCTTCCCAGCGAGCTCCCTATTGGGCTAGCAGACCAGAGTGAACTGGTCTGAAGCTTACACAGTCATCAGATCTGCATCACAGCCTGAAGGCTTTCTCTCCTTACTCAACTCCTGCTCCTTCTGCCATTCATTCTTGGTGGGCATTTCTCATAATGAATTTCTTATACTTCTAACTCCATCCTGGGTCTGCTTCCCAGGGAACCTGACCTGACACACTTCCAGGTGTGTGTGTGGTTTAATAAATATTTTTAAGAGTTATACTATGTCCTTGGTTTTAAAAAAGCAGAGAAATGCACAAAATAAAAAGTAAAGTATCCACCTCTTTTCCAAACCCTCAGAACATCTGCACATGTTCATTTTTATACTCATGTTATATTCACATTTATATCATTTCTTGATTTATCAACTTTAGGTAGTATCTATTATCTTATAGTTCTGAAAGATAAAGGAATTAGTGTATCTTTTTGTTTGTTTTTTTGTGAGGAAGATAGGCCCTGAGCTAACATCTGCCAATCCTCCTCTTTTTGCTAAGGAAGACTGGCCCTGAGCTAACATCCATGCCCATCTTCCTCCACTTTTTTTTTTTTCATATGGGACGCCGCCACAGCATGGCTTGACCGGCGGTTTGTCAGTGCACGCCCGGGATCTGAACCCGGTGAACCCCGGGCCGCTGCAGCAGAGTGTGTGTACTTAACCACTTGTGCCACCAGGCCGGCCCCAGGAATTAGTGTATCTAACATTCCTTTTATCTTTCCTCTCCCATCTTTTAATTTTTGTTAACTAGTGATACTGTTTTTACCTTTTCAAGG
Organism: Ceratotherium simum simum; assembly: GCF_057802395.1. Taxonomy (NCBI): domain Eukaryota; kingdom Metazoa; phylum Chordata; class Mammalia; order Perissodactyla; family Rhinocerotidae; genus Ceratotherium; species Ceratotherium simum. The sequence goes on from NC_141904.1 coordinate 16,284,363, forward strand.
CTTTGTTTATACATAATTTTATATATCTATAATTTGGACTGTGCTTTGACTATACATAGATTTTAAAAATTGAAAATCAACAGTAGTGTTTGCTGTATTATAATTACATAAATATAATTTAGTCCTGAACCAAGTGATTTGATTTAAACTATAAAGAAGAAATATAATTCCATGTATCTTAGTTCTGCCAAGGAAAGTCTTCAAGGTTCATTCTAGCTGCTCAGCTGTCTCTTTTCCTTGTTGCTCATGTCTTCTTTAGTGGTTAGGAACACAAACCACACTACTTGGGGTTGAATCCCAGCATTGACAGTTACTGGTAATGTGATGTTAAGCAAGTTACTTAAGCCCTCTGTGCTGAAGATTTCTAATCTGCAAAATTGGTGTAACGGTTCTTTTATTAGTTTTCTGTTGCCATTGTGACAAATTACCACAAGACTTAGTATCTTATAGTTTCCATAGGTCAGAAATTCAGTGGGCTAGGCTAAGTCTCTATGTAGGGTCTCACAAGGCCAAAATCTGTTGGCAGGGCTGGTTCTTTTCTGGAGGCTTTGGAAGAGAAACCATTTCCTTGATCTTTCAGGTTGTTGGCCTAATTGGTTTTCATTCAAGTGGTTGTAGGACTGAGGTCCCATTGCCTTGCTGGCTTTTGACTTGGGGGAGGAGAGTCATTCTCAGCTTTTAGAGGCTGCTCACATTCCTTAGTTTATGGTCCCCTTCAACTTAGAACCAGTAATGGAGGGTTGAGTTCCTCTCAAGCTTTAAATCTTTCCTGTCTCTTCCACTGATCCTTGACCTTCTGCCTTCCTCTTTCACTTTTAAGGTCCCATGTGATTACATTTGGGCCTACCTGTATAATCTCTGATAATCTCCCTATTTTAAGGCTCCTAACTCTTTTGCCATGTAGTGAAACATACACAGGAGTAACAGCAGGGAGTGAAGATCATGGGGGGCCAAAATCTTGCCTACCACAGCCCTTCCTCTGGCTTCTGTGATCCATATCCGTCTCACATACAAAATACATTCACCCCATCGCAGTGTCCCCAAGGGTCTCATCCTATTACAGTATCAATTCAAAGTTCAAAATTTGATCAACTCAGAAGTTCCAAATCTCATATCTAAATCATCTGAACCAACTATGGGCGTAGCTTTCTATCTGTGGACCTGTGAAACTAAAGAAATGTTATCTCCTCCAAAAATACAATGGTGGAACAGCCTTAGGATGACAGTTATAGATATTTTGGTTCAAAAGGGAGAAAACAGAAAAAAGGACTCACAAGTCCCAAGTCATTTCAAAAACTAGCTGAGGAAACACCACTGGATTTCAAGGCCTGGAAATAATCCTCTATGGTTTGAAGCTTTACCCTCCGGGCTTGCATCTCTGTCCTCCATTTGATCATTTTTTGTTTTTGTTTTTTCATCTTTTGTTTTTCCTCAGATTTGGTAATTCTTGGTTGTCCATCTATACTCATAAAAGAAAGATTAAGTTGGTCAGTTTAGGTAACTGAAGTGAGGTTCTCTGCTGCAGCTTTGTTTCATTCATAGGTCTCTCCCTAGATGGTGTCATGTGGTAGGCTTCTTTATTTACTCTAAGGCATGCATTCTCAAAGGGGTAAAAATTGGTTATAGGGAATAAGAAAAAAGTTGCCCCCCCCCCTTTTTTTGTGAGGAAGATCAGCCCTGAGCTAATATCCAATGCCAACCCTCCTCTTTTTGCTAAGGAAGATCAGCCCTGGGCTAACATCTGTGCCCATCTTACTCTACTTTATATGGGACGCCGCCACAGCATGGCTTCACAAGTGGTGCATCAGTGCACGCCTGGGATCCGAACCTGCGAACCCTGGGCTGCTGAAGCAGAGCATGCACACTTAACCGCTCTGCCACTAGGCCGACCCCAAAGTTGCCCTTTTTATGTATAAACCGCAGACACACATACCGTATACAAACAGATATACAGTGTATCTGTGGTACTAAAATTTCAGGGACGGGGTGACTAGGGGGAAAATGTGTTAAAAAAAAAAAAAAAAAACTCCTTAGGGGATTGACAATGGAAAGAAAGGTGGGGAGATGGTGCTCTAGGGTATATGGTTGAGGAGGAGGCAGGCTCTTAACATACCCACAATTGCCAAACTAATCTTGGCTTATCTGGGGAGTGGAATGCTTTGATGTCTCAAGAGCTGCTCTGCTTTTCTTTCAGGCCTCAACACCCACCGTAGGAGCCCTCCACAGATCTGCAGACTTTATTTAGAACAGTAGTTTTCTAACTTTAAAAACTGTGATCTGTAGTATAAAATGTTTTGCGTTGCAACTTAGTACACACGTATATATGAATTTATAGATATATAATTGAGCAAAAGTTCCATGAAACAGTGCATACCTTCACTTTGTATTTTCTGTGCTATTCGTTCTAGATCATTAAAAATTGCTAGTTGTAACCCAGCCAAATTATTTCAAACCTATAGTTTGAAGAACAGTTTAGACTAGTACCTGGGCTTAGTCCTGAGGCTGACAGCCATTGCTCTGAGGTCTTTGTCTTCAAGCAGGGAGAGGAGGAGAGGCCTAGTTGACTAAGTCATTTGGAATGCAGTTCTTTAATTACTGATTTACTGATTTATATCCTTGATGATATCCTACCTGTACCTCCTGCTCTTCGTGTTTTAAGCTTGGAGCCTCTCTTTGGTTGTTGGGAAGACCCAAACTGCTCTTTTGGTTGCAGTTTCCTTTGCTCACTTGTTTTTAATCTGATCTCATTTGTTTTGTATTTTCCAGGTGTCACCCAAAATTTCTAATCTGATGATGGAATGCTTTTTCTCCCATACATTTATGATTTATGATTTGATTTATTTTCTTTTTTTTAAAGATTTTATTTATTTATTTTTCCCCCAAAGCCCCAGTACATAGCTGTCTGTCATAGCTGCACATCCTTCTAGTTGCTGTATGTGGGATGCGGCCTCAGCATGGCTGGAAGAGTGGTGCCTCGGTGCGCACCCGGGATCCGAACCCGGGCCGCCGGCAGCGGAGAGCACGCACTTAACCGCTAAGCCACGGGGCCGGCCCTGATTTATTTTCTTATTGAGTTTGTTTAAAAGCAAACTAAACAACTTTTGGTCATTACCTGAAGACTAGGGGTGAAGAAAAGGCACATTTGTGTGCTCAGTCTGCCATCTTGAATTGAAAGTCCTATAGTTTAACAGTCTTCAAGTGTTATATTTTGGTGTTTTCAAATTTTTCTAAAAGTTTATTATTGCTAAATCTGCGCGCATAACCATGAGTATTTTTAGGAATGATTACAACATGTTGATTGCCTGTGTGACATATCTACTTACCTGTAAAATCTTTGCTTTCCCTTTACACTGGTGCTAATTGGTTGGTCATGGTTAAGAGTGAGGCTTTCTCTGGTAGGTGTCAGAGGTTTTGAATTCCAGTTCAGCCGTTTATTAGTTGTGTGCCTTTGGGCAAATTACCTCACTTCTCTATACCTCTTTGTTTATTCTAAAGCAGAGATAGTAGTATCTATTTCATAGGGTTGTTGTGAGAATTAAGTATTAGGCCATGTAAAGACAGCTCTTAGGACGGTGCTTAGCATGTAGAAAACATTTAATAACGGTTGTCTATATCATCATCATACCTATACATATATGTCCTTTTGCTTAAAAAGAAAGAAATCACATATATTTTATCCTCTTGAACAGTTTTTATCTAGGCTTCATAGTTGAAGCAGTTGCGTCTTTTTTTGTTTTCAACCTACTTGATTTTTATTAAAAAAATCTAATTCTTTTTCGCTTTGTTGGAATTATTAAGGTGGGAAATTGGCATCATTAAGAAGGAGTTAGTTAAACTAAGGAGAGAAAGGGTGAGAGGTGACTAAGGAGAGAAAGGGTGAGAGGTGACTAGAGAAATGTCAGTTTGTTAGGATGAAGGGTTGAAGATAACAAACCATATTCATTTACATGGGCTTTGTGGATAATAGTTAAGGGTAAGGGATATAGAGTCAGACTGTCTGTGTTAGAACACTGATTCCAGAACTTACTGGTTATGTGATTTTGGGTAAGTTATGTAACTTTTCTGTGCCTCAGTTTCATCATTTGTAAAGTGGAGATAATAAGGGATATTGTGAAGGTCCCATGAATTAACACACATAAATTGCTTAGAAGTACTTAGCTGTTAGTAGTATTAATATTCTGCTAGGATTTTGAATTCAGTGTTTGATTGTGTTTGGAGTTTGTATAAGGAATACAGGGTTGAAATAAAGGATGAGCTTTTTCTATTTAAAGGAGAAATGTACTGTGTTTTCCACTATTTAGAGAAGGAATAGCATTTGGGGAAAAGGAATTAACATAGATTACTGAATACTTCATTAATACAATAATATTTCAATCATGGGGTCTTCTGGGTTGTTTTGAGGTGTTTAGGGCCACACCTAGTCATTGCTCTGGTGACATGTTGCTAGTTCTCTCACTTAACAGCCATTAAAACAATTTCTCTCTTTCATCCTTGTTATACCTTATTTTCGGAGTATTTTCTTTAGTAGGTAACAGGAGTTAGTCCCCACTTCTTTTTAATCCTTCCTTTGAAGTTGTACCAAGTTTAAAGGTAAAATATGTACAAAACAGAATCTTATATATCACCTTTAATCTTTTTAGAGTATGTTACTCAAAATACTTTTCTTTCGAGTTTTTGATTATCATCTCATTCTAGATAAAACATTTCGGTATGTTTTATCTAGTTATCCTATTTGTAGCAATTTTTTCCTGATAAAAAACACTTGTAGTAATATTTTTTATGCATTCTATTTATTTTCATGAGTTAGATGTCTGACTACACTTTTTTTTTAAAAATAATTTTATTTATTAATTTTTTCCCCCAAAGCCCCAGTAGATAGTTGTATGTCATAGCTGCACATCCTTCTAGTTGCTGTATGTGGGACGTGGCCTCAGCATGGCCAGAGAAGCGGTGCGTCGGTGCGTGCCCGGGATCTGAACCCCGGGCCACCAGTAGCGGAGCGTGCGCACTTAACCGCTAAGCCACAGGGCCGGCCCTTGACTACACTTTTAGAAATAGATTTTTCAAGACTGCTAACTATTTACAATGTTTACTATTTACAATAGTAAACAAGACTTTACTATTTTTTCTTTTAATTATGGACATTAAGTATCAATTTTGAAGTTATTTTGCAGAGACAAGTTTGTTTTTGAAAGTTTCTTTTGCAGAATTGCACACTGTTAAAATGACTTCGTTGGTTAACCCTGCCTAGCTGTGCATCTCTTAATGAGAAGGAATTTCCCCAGGATAGTCTTTGAAGAAGAGATAGCTATCTCTGATGAATTGCCAAAAGAATGATTTTTCTTGAAAACAGTAGAATGTCTTCTGTATTTAATATTTGCTTGCACATCTTTTCATTATCTATGAAGTTTGTGTGTGACACGTACATACACAAACGCACATATATGCCATATGTGCGTTGAAAAACATTTTGGTTTACCATATTTAGGGCCAACTTTTTCATTAGTAAAATTGCATGAAAATTTGGCAGTTTATTATAGCATATGTTCATTCATTACTGTTGATGGCCCATTGCTAAATGTGGTCCTGATTATTCTTCTTTCCTTTACTGTATCAATTTTGTTTGTTACTAAACATGGTATTCAACTATTCTGTGTTATTAATTATAGGCTTGATTTTGAAATTTACAAATTACAATAGTATTTGGTTCAAGAATATCAAATATCCCTTTTGTTAAGAAGTAGTTGCCCTGTTAAGGTAGTTGAGTTTTTTTTTTGTTTCGTTTGGGTAATGTGCTGTGTTGAGCTTTGGTTGTTAATTGATAGATGTGGTATCCTCTCTGTGAGAGCTTTTAAAATGCATAACACGTATTTCAGAAAGCAGCTGTTGCTATGGCAACTCTCGGGTCACTTGCAGCTCAGCTTACATGATTGGCTGTTAATGGAGTCTAATATGCTTGAGAAGAGAATTGAGCAAATGAAAGAAGGTTTTGAAGGAATCCTCTTAAACCTCTTGAAGTTTAACAGAACAGCACACAAAAATTTAACACTTATATTACTGTTACACAATTTTACTGGAAGTAGTTTTATGAATAATAAGAGTGAGACAGGAGCAATTTTTGGAAAAAATAATTTTCCAAAACCTTTTAAGAATGTTGGAAGCTCGTGTTGTCACTTTTCCTCATTTTACTATTGTTTAAAGAGACACTCACAGCTATCAGTTACGTTCTGTATTCTACCCTCGTTAGCACCTACCTGAGAGGAGTGAATTAGATTGAGGCATGGGAAGGTTGTTAATTGTGCAGGATCAGAAAGAGTGGTAAAACCAGGAATAATGTCTAAATTTATTCTGGTTATGAGAGTTAGAGTCTACTCTCACTTGGATTCTTAAGGTAGTCCCATGAACCTGCCTCTCTTAGGGGTATGTGAATGGTGTGAAAAGGGAGGTGGTGGTGTTTACTTTGGATTTTGAGGTCTGTAAAGTAAGTAATGTCAAGTCTAATTAAGAACTGCCATAATAAAAATTAATAGAGCCATGCAAAATGGCACAGTAATATCTGTCTTGTTAAATGTTGGAGTTTTCAGCAGTATCTACATACCACCTCTTTTGTAACTGTGATGCTAGAATGAGGGCAGTTTTACTAATTTTGGCAGTTAAATAATACCCAATGTAATTAAACTATAATTATGGAATTTAAAATTCAGATAAAATGTATTAAAATATTAAGTTAACATCACCTTAGAAGTGATCTCACTTTGTAAAACCAACTTCAGCTAGGTTAGTTCTGCAAGTGTAGGAAATAGGACTAAGACATGTAGTTTAAGTATCTGCTGTGTCTACTGTATGTTAGGGTTTAAAAAGAATTATTGATTATGGTGGTAGTGTTGAAATTGATACACAAAATAAGTTATAGCTGTGTTGGTGTGTATACTTAGATTTTTCTGATTTTGCTAGCAAAAATAACTAGTGATAAAAAGATTAATTAGTACTTACTAACACTCTACATTACTGTTGATTTATTATCTCCTTTATTAAAGAAATACTTTGGGATATTGAAGAAAAACTTTTCATAACAGATCACATAGAAATATAGGGTACGCCCGTTACTTTTTTGACAAAAACAGTTTAGAAATTCAATAAATGCCTTCTAAATGCTAAAACCTAAGTGCAACATAAGTATGGCCTTTGGACAGTTTAGAAATTCAATAAATGCCTTCTAAATGCTAAAACCTAAGTGCAACATAAGTATGGCCTTTGGAAATATATTTTTTAATCATTTTATTTTTAATTGGTAGTGTCTGTAGACACTAGTGTAGATCCTGGTCTACCTGGGGCAGTTCTGGTAGTACTGGATTTTGCTGTTACGTAATGTAATTATTAATAGCACTTCCATTTTATATTTAATACCAGGAAATATAAAGAAAAGTATAGGAAGTCACATATAAATCCATAACTCATAGATAGCTACTATTAACATTTTAGTGCATTTCCTTTTCAGTCTTTTTCTGTGCACCTGAGTGTATGTAAAACATGTATAGTAGAGGTCATCCTTTATATGTTTTCCTTCCATATTATATCATAAACATTTCATGTTTAATTTTGCACAAGCATTGTTTTTAATGGTATATAAAAATATTTCACAAGTAATTGGTCCCTATTTGTAGGGCATTAAGTTGTTTCCAGTTGGTTTTTTTTTTGCTGCTGTAAATAGTTCAGGACAGGTGAACACCTTTACATGTAAATATATTTACATTTATTTTTATTTCACAGATTCATGGAATAGGAATTACTAAATCAGAGATTATTGATATTTTAAAGGTCTTGATATGTATTAGTTGCTTTCTAGAAGAACTTTTACTTTTTTGATTTTGAAATTTTAAATTTAGTTTTTGGACCTCAAGTGCAGAGTGTTGAATTAATCCAGTCCTCAGTTCATGGCACACTGTAATTATTGACTCATTCAAGGTCTTGCTTTCACTTTATTTATTTATTTCCTTTTATCTGCATTATCCATTTTTTTTCCCTCTCCTCCCATAGGCATTTGTTTAATATGCTTGGTATATATACATTTATTTGTATGTGTTCTTGTAAGACATATATCGTTGTCTTGTGTTGATTTTTTTCAAGTCAAACATAAAGTAGAATTGGCATCATTTTGTTCTTTACCATTTTTTCCCATTCAGAGTTGTGTTTTAAAGATCTATTCACATTGCTCTATGCCTGTCTTGTCCATTGACTCTGACGGCTTCTTAGTATTCCATAGTGCGCATCTGCCATGTTTCGTTTAGTCGTTACCCCAGTGCAGTGATGGACACCGTGATTCTTCCAGCTGTTTGCTGATCGAAAACAGTGCTGAAAAAGAGCATCCTCATAGGTTATATCTTTGCACTGTCTTGCCCGGTAGGATAGTGAAGTGGTTAAGAGCATGTACTCTGTATTCAGTCAGTTTGGGGTTGAATCCTGGCTCTGTTGTTTAGTAAGTGTGTGACCCTAGGCTTGTTTAACCACTGGATGCTTCAGTTTTGTAATTTGTAAAATGAAATTAAGAGAATTTTCTTGCCCTTGTTGTGAGGATTAAATTTGTGAATATGTGTATAGTGTTAGAATAGTGCCTGGCACACAGTAAATGTTATGTAAGTGGGTTACTGTTACCAAAGTTAAAAAAAAAAAAAAACCCAGCTGGAATTTAGAATAGAATTGCATTGAATTGATACATTTGAGGGAGAGATCACATCATAAGTTGCACCATCCAAGAGCATGTTTTGGCTCTCCACTGATCAAGACTTTTAATGTATTTTGGTAAAATTAGATTTTCTTTTGTTTCTCCATAGTATTCGTTCTTGATCACTAGTTCTTAGTCAGGGGCAATTTTATCCCCCTAGGGACCGTTTGACAGTGTCTGGAGATATTTTTGGTTGTCACAACTTGGGAGATGCTAACTGCATCTAGTGGGTGGAGTCCAGGGATGTTGCTAAACATTCTACAATGCGCAGGCTAGCCCTCGCATCAAAGAATTATCCAGCTCAATATGTCAGTAATGCTGAGGTTGAGAAATCCTGTTTAGATATATGGTTTTTGTTGCCATTGTTAATGAGTGTTGATTTTGTTTTCTAATTGGTTATAGCTATTGGAGGGAAATGTTACGGATTTCTCTGATACCTTATATCTGGCTATTCTGCTGAATTCTTTAGTTCTCAGTCTGTCTGTAGATTCTGATTTTTTTCTCTGTAGATGATCCAGTCTATTCCTTTCTAATTTCTTTCTCTCCCTCCCTCCCTGCATCCCTCTCTCTCCTCTTCTCTCTTTTTTTCTTTTCTTATAGCATTGGCCAGGACCTTTACTATTATGTTATATGGTAGCAGTGATAGTGGCATCTTTGTAGTGTTCCCAACTTTATGGAATGAATTTAAACTTTCTTAACTAATATTAAGTAATATCAGAAATATAAGAGAGTGTCAATCTCATTTTCCCTTGCCTTTATTGAGTATTACCACTAGAAATATGTTGTTGAAGGAAGAATGCTTAACTTCACTATTGATCAAAGAAATGTGATTTAAAGCAATTATGAAATGATGTTTTGTATTTCACTGGTGATGTCAAGAATTTTTCTACAAGTGCATTAGCTGTTTTTCCACTGTATCTTTGTCGTTTACCAGGTTTTTTTGTTTCAGTGTTTTTGTTTTTTTTTAAATAAGTTACAACTTATTCAAATGTTATTATTAACTCTGTGGCTGTTTTTGTGGTAGCTTCCTTAGCTTGTTTGTTTGTTATTGATATGCAGGATTTTAATTTTTATAAAGTCAAATCTACGTATCCTTGGTAAGATCTTTTATTGCTTTTATGTACAAGAAGACACTTAATTTCTTGAAACGTCCCTGTGATCTTTCCACTTCGTCTGTGACATTTTCCTGGTTAAACAAGGGTATTCTTATCAATCCTTTTTCCTTTGTTCTGAGTCACTCACCTGACTTCAGGTGTTACTTCTTCCCCTGAAGTGCTAGAATTGAAGGTGATCATAAATAATTATCCATTCTGTTTCCCTCCCCACACCCATTGGTTTCCATAGAGCTCAAGATTTTATGGAGGTATCTCAGGGGTCATTGGAGACATGGCACTGAGATGTGGGTTTGGTAAGTGGGCAGGGCACCAGGCTTCCTACCCAGATTGTTAGGTTCAACTCTTTTATGTTGGATGTCAATATATGATTATCTTTATATGGGTGGTCTGCATAAGATTATTATTTGTAAAAAGCTCCTTCTGCCATAAAGAGAGAGAAAGCAAAGTTTGAAAAATATACTGATCTAGCACGAGAAATCAGAGTTTAATTGCCAGGTCACAAGTTAGTAAATATCAAAGCCAAGATTAGCGTCAATGTTTTTTGAATCCAGATTCAGTTTCTGGTACATTACATGATACTTATATCTTTGTGTTGAACATTTGTGACTGAATGATCCATTGTCACCTCACACTTCTAAAACTGAGCCCATTATCTTCACCCTTTTTCCCCTGGGGAGTGCTTCCTTCTCCAATTCTTTATCCTTAATTACTTCTTTGTTTTTTTATGTTTTACCACCATTTTCTCATGTGCAGCATTTGAAATATATCACTCTTAATGCCTCTGTCTTTTTAATCCACTACATCCAATTCACTGCTAAGAGCTACCAGTTTGGTCTTTATATTTTTTTCTTGAACTTATCTCTTCTGTTGTTTGCCTGCTGCTACACCATGGTTGAGTTTCTTAACATCTCTTGCCAGTACTATTTTAATAGCTTTATAATTGATTTCCTTATATCTAGGCTTTAATTCTTCTGGTCTTTCGTATACCCTGCCTCAAATTAGTATTTATAAAATATAGCTTCATGGACAAAATAAAGTCTTAAGTTTCCTGAACTGACATTGAAAGCCTTTCACAATTTGGCTAGGCTCTAGGAGGTGTGTATATGTAGGTATATGTGTATGTAACTTTATAGTAATGTATTCCTGCCTAACAAGTTATATCCAGATCTATACAAATCTTTTTTAAAAAAATCTTAGAGTTCTTTCTTATCGCATGTGTAATACTTGTTTATAGTAAGTACAGAGAAACAAAAGCAAGGAATAAAAGTTGTCCATACTTTTTTAACTATTCAGAGATAATCATTAGTCAAATCTTTTAAAATAAATTTCAGAAGAGTTGAGTATTTATTTTTATATTTATCCTGTGTATGTTTTGGTAAGTTTATACATAACTTTTTATTTTTGTATTGTTATTATGAACTTTGGAGTCTTTATTTTGTATTCTTTTTATTCAATTTTTTGGGGGTTATAAAAACAAGTTATTTATTTTTCTATATTTTATTGGCTACCTTACTGAAGTCTTTATTAACTCTAACCAGACTCTTTCAATTTAACAAACAAACAAAATGATGAATAGAATGTTTTAGGGAGGAAATAGTGTGAGCAAAGGCATGAATGTGTGAAACAAAGAGGTGTTTTTGGTGAACTACAAGTAGTTTGGTATTACGAGAGACCCAAATAAAATGTCAGGCAGAGATTGGAGGTGAGGCTAGGGAGGAGCCAGATTGTTAAGATTTTTGCTTGCTGTGTTTAGGAACTTGAATTTTATCCTAGAAATGATAGGGAGCTTTTTGAAAGATTTTAAACAGGGATCTGGTGTGATTAAATTAATACTTCAAATAAACCAGTCTGACTATAGAATGGAGGATTGAATTGAGGGAAGCAAGAAGACTAGGAGACTATTGAGATATTCCTAGGGACAATGGAGGCCTTTATTAGGGCAGTGCGAGTAGGATTAGAGAGGAAGGGATGGATTTAAGGTACATTTTACTGGTAAAATGGGCAAGATTTCAGGATTTTATGGGGGAGTCAAGGCTGAATTCAGGATTTCTGATTTTCCAGCTTGAGTGACAAGATGATTCTGTTAGATGAGATGAATAATTTGGAGGAAAAACATAATTTTAAAATTTGATTTTATTAAATTAATTTCTTATTTGAAAGACAGGGAAGTGTGGGGTACTATTGAGAAGAGAAGCTCGTTTATGGAATGTCGTGACCAAAGTCACGATTTTGCAGCTGAGAAAATGTATACAGTAAGTGGTAGTAAAATCAGATCTGAAATAAAGATATTGGAGTCATCAGGTACTTTAAAAATTAGCATTAACGACCTTTTTAATTGCTTAACATATCTAAAGGATGGATCACATTTCATAGGTTAAAGCCAGTTTACTATCGAATGAGGGCAAGGGTTGGGGAATGTTTTGGGAGGTTGGGGGAAGGGAATACTTCCAGGTGACTCAGTGTGGTGGTTAAAAACTGTGCTCTAGGGGCCGGCCCCGTGGCATAGCGGTTAAGTGTGCACGCTCCGCTGCTGGCGGCCTGGGTTCGGATCCCGGGTGCGCACCCATGCACAGCTTGTGAGGCCATACTGTGGCGCCCTCCCATATAAAGTGGAGGAGGAATGGGCACGGATGTTAGCCCAGGGCCAGTGTTTGTTCCTCAGTAAAAAGAGGAGGATTGGCATGGATGTTAGCTGAGGGCTGATCTTCCTCACAAAAAAAAAAAACTACGCTCTAGTTGAAAGAGATACTGCAATATAGAGATCTGTGTTCTTTTTTTTGTTAAGGAAAAATTTCAAGCATATACAAAAGTAGATGGAATTGTAGAGTGAACCGCTGTATAACTGTTACCCAGCTTCAACAGTTATAAACTCATGGCTAATTTTGTTTCATCTGTACACCTCCAATTATTTATTTGAAGCAAATCTCTGACATATCATTTCATCTGTAAATATTTTAGTATGTATCTATGAAAGATAATAACTTTAAGAAACATTAAAAACATCAATAATAATTTCATAATATCATAAAATATTTCCTAGTGATTTTCTTGAAGTGTAGTTTCAGCAGAGAATTAGTGCTAAAGTAAGATTTTTTTTTTTTTTTTAACTAGAGGAGGGAATGAGAAGCAAGGAGGTGGAAGCAGTGAATATAAGCCGCTTTTCTAGGAAGGAAAATGGAGGGTGGTACTTAGTGAGGTTAAGGAGCTACAGTCTTTATGTTTTAAGTGATAGAGGACACTTGAGTGGTTTGTAGGCTTAGGGCAAGAGATAGTAGAGAATGAAATATTGACATGGGAGGATGGAGCAAGAACAAGAGGAAGGATATCTTATTTTCTGAGATAATATTGAAGGACAAAGAATGAGGGAGAGGCAAAAAATAGAGCAGATGGTTCATAACAAATGACCTCTTTTTTTTTTTTCTTTTAATGAACTTCAGGGAGGGTGGCTGTTGGCCATAGGAAAGGGTCTTAAGATTAGTGAAAATTTGGAATAGTTGTTGATGAAAATGGGAGAGGGAGCCCACCATGGACAAATAAGAAGATTGCTTTAGTGGGATTAACATTCCATCTGAAATTGGAGACCAAAATTTAGAGTAGGATCAATTTTCATATCTCTGTGATTCTTTTTCCAACACTGCTCAATAACTTGGATGTTTAAGAAAAGATAGTTTGTGGTATTATTATTTTCGGTTTAGACTTTCCATGATAGGTCCTACCGAAGGACTGGAATAAAAAGTGTTGGTAAGGAAGTGGTTTAGAAGATCATTCATGTGTATGTGTAGGCTTAGTAAAGGAAAGGAGATGATGAAGGGACGGGTAGACAATGTAAGGAGTAAGTGTTAGGCTGTGTGTATGAAATTGAGGAACAGATGTAAGGATAGTGAGGGCATGAGAGAGCTGTGAATATCATAAGATTGGTTAAGTGTTTGGCTGTGAAAGTTGGTAGATAAAATCCAAAGGCTGTGTGTGAAGGTCTTTGGAATTGAAAAGGTTCAGGAATCTTGAGACTTGGGGTTTAGATACACGTTGCCAAAGGTGGTAAGACATATGGTAGGGAAAAAATCTAACCAAGATAACAAACATCTTCAGTGAAGATGAAGAGCAGCAGTAGGTGGTCAGGAAGTGATTAGATGATACCAGTGAGGAAGATTAGAGGGTAGTATTACATGTGGAGGGTGGGAGCGATAATGGTTTAGGAGAGCTGGTGGGTAACTAAGAGAATTCAGAGTGTGGAAGAATATTTGTCCTAGTTTCCAGCTGTGTTCCAGATAAAATGTTTCTTATAGAAGATGTCTGAGAGTTTGACCTTACCATAAGTTCAAAATAGTAATGTATAAATATGAAACAAGGCAGTTTTGTAAGTAGGTGCCATGAATGGCCTGGCCGGTGATATTCTAGGAAACTTTTTTTTTTTTTTATAATTTTATTTATTTATTTATTTTCCCCCAAAGCCCCAGTAGATAGTTGTATGTTATAGTTGCCCATCCTTCTAGTTGCTGTATGTGGGACACGGCCTCAGCATGGCCGGAGAAGCGGCGCGTCGGTGCGTGCCCGGGATCCAAACCTGGGCCGCCAGCAGCGGAGTGCGCGCACTTAACCGCTAAGCCACGGGGCCGGCCCCACTAGGAAACTTTTGAAGAAAAGATTTATCACTTTGTTCTGTGAATGTAACATTTGAAATGTTAAAAGGTATGAAAATATGGAAGAAGAGGGATGGTGGTGGTGTAGGTGAAACGGAGGTGGAGAGTGGTATGAACACAGGTGATTGAGGCTGAAGACAGCAAAACTTACCATTTTACCTATAATAGAGCATGGGGGAAGGGGTAGTTGGAGAAGAAAAGTAGTAGGTTTAGCACCAAAAGACCTCACCTTCATATGTTGAGCCTTTTCACCAGATTCTTCCAGCTAAAACCTAGCTCTCCCATAAGAATATCCCTCAGAGGGGTCGGCATGGTGGCGTAACGGTTAAGTTGGCATACTCTGCTTCCGCCACTTGGGGTTCACAGGTTTGGATCCCGGGCGTAGACCTACACACTGCTTGTCAAGCCATGCTGTGGCGCCATCCCATATAAAGTAGAGGAAGATGGGCACGGATGTTAGCCCAGGGCCAGTCTTCCTCAGCAGAAAGGAGGAGGATTGGCAAAGGATATTAGCTCAGGGCTAATCCTCCTCCCCCTCCTCAAAAAAAAGAATATCCCTTAGAGCCCTTTGTGGGTGGGAGATAAAAGGTGTATCTCTTGAGCCGTGAAATCAAGGGTGACTTTAGTATAATTTAGGTTTGTCATTCAGTATGCTTAAGTGTTTCAGGACATAATGCAAAAAATATCAGTTGTTCCAGACAGTTATATATGGACTCATTCATACTCTACACATTGTATTAGCAGAGGTCTCTAGAGTACCAAATGTTTAATGAGAGCACATGAAAGAAATACTGCATGGTTGGGAGAATTGAGACATAAGAAATGAGTCTAGTAAACTGGTAATTAAATATAACAGTCTGCATTAAACCTGATCAGTGTGTTAAACTCTATTAAGCTACAACAATGATATTATCCTAGAATTTTGTACTTAGTACAGTAGTTTTTGCATCTTCACTAATTCCTTGAATCACTACCATTGAAGGTAGTGAGCTTGGCAGTGGGGAAAACTAGAGAAATAAAGAGGAGAAACTTGATCAGAGGCATCCCTGGAGTATTTTTAATCAAGATGATTGCCTGGGGCAACCGGCAGGCATGGTGCTCCAGTGAACATTGATGAAAGGGTATGGTTATGATTGTTCTGAGACTTTTATACATATATTTCACCTAACTTTCTGCTTCACCCCCAATTTCACAGTCTGGGGGATTCTGAAAAGCCTTCTATTCGGGGAATACTCTAGTCTGTTCTTCAATCTCTGCTAAAGTATTTATCCCTCAAGTTAATTTTCTCTTAATTGTGGAGCATAGTATTTATTTATTGGTAAATATACAACTGTGTAATCTACTGTTTCGTATTATAACAACACATTTTCTTGACTTAGCCTACAATTACTAAGTTGATGTCATTTGTAACTCACAGTTTGTGATCAGCAAACTCTCATGGTGTGATAATGAGCTATACAAATTTAGATTATCCAGAGTTGAAATAGCATAATAGAAAAAGTTGTGTGTAACATTTTGATGTGCACAATTTGATATAAGACTCTTTAAAGTAAAAAAAAAAAATCTTTAAGAATCACGTAATTTCAGGCCGGCCCCGTGGCTTAGTGGTTAAGTGCGCACGCTCCGCTACTGGCGGCCCGGGTTCAGACCCCGGGCGCACACCGATGCACCGCTTCTCTAGCCATGCTGAGGCTGCATCCCACATACAGCAACTAGAAGAATGTGCACCTATGACATACAACTATCTACTGGGGCTTTGGGGAAAAAAAGGAGGAGGATTGGCAATAGATGTTAGCTCAGAGCCTGTCTTCCTCAGCAAAAAGAGGAGGATTAGCACGGATGTTAGCTCAGGGCTGATCTTCCTCACACACACAAAAAATCACGTAATTTCAAAGTTGGTATGCCTGATAAATTGTAAACTGTCTGCACCATTGCCAGGTGGTCTTATCACTTAAGTAAACAAATGCCTTCCCTCCATTGTCAAGAATAGTCACTCTGCTCCAACCTCCCTTGGCTATTACACTTGCACGTCATTCAAGTCTTAGCTCAAATATTACCCCCTTAGAAAATCTTTTCAAGACCATCCTTTAAAAGTACTTTATCACCCCTTTCTCACTTCTCACAATCTGAAATTGTCATGTTTATCTCTTTATTTGTTGTTTGATTATATGAACTAGAAATACCAGCTTCTTAAAGACAGGGATTTCATCTGATTTATTTACCACTCTATGTTCAGCACTTATTTAGAACGTTGTGTAGCATGTAGGAGTTGTGCAGTAAACATTTCTTAAAATGATGTTGAATAAGTAACTTCTAAGCAGTACTTTTATGTGATAGAGGGGTATTGTGGGCTGATTTGTGTCTCCCAAAAGATACGTTGAAGTCCTAACCCCTATATGAATGACCTTATTTGGAAATAGGGTCTTTGCAGATGAAGTTAAGATAACGTGAAGTCATACTCAGGATGGGCCCTAATCCAATATGACTGGTGTCCTTATGAGAAGACAAGACAAAGACACAAGGAGGAGAATGCCATGTGAAAACACAGACACACTTGGACACAGGGAAAACAGCCATGTGAAGATGGAGGCAGAGATTGGAGTTATGCTGCAACAAGCCAAAGAACACCTGGGGCTATCAGATGCTAGAAGAAGCAAGGAAGGATCCTCCCTTAGAGTCTTGGGAAGGGAGCTTGGCCCTGCGTCTTGATTTTGGAATTCTAGCCTCCAGAACTATGAGAGTATAAATTTCTGTTGTTTAAAGGCACCCAGTTTATGGTACTCTGTTACGGCAGCTCTAGGAAACTAATAGGAGCCAAGAGCCTTGGAAATGCAACATATAAGCATAAAGGATAAAGGAACAACTTACTCTCGTTGTAGCCTCTGGCTTTTAACATTCTTTGGTTAGTAATTTTCTTAATGGGATTCAATATTATGACAGTTGAGGCATGTAAAAATATCATTGGTTTTATCAGGTGGTTTCTTTTTTTCCTTGCAGGGGTTTATTGAAATTCTGTTTGTTGCACAGTATAGTCCCGTGGAACGCTATGGGATGTACAAATAGTTTTGTTCAAGTGCAATTTGATTATAATGAGTTAGAATAGTTATCATAATTTCAATCTTAAAGAGATATAGACCATCTATTGTGTAGGGGGAGGGGAGAAGGAGCCTACATAGCACTGATGCCCGTCTTATGTAAGTGAATTACTAAGAATAAAGAAGTGTTTTGAACCCTGGGGAGAAAGTGGGAAGATCATTTGATAGAATATCTCACTTGTTTTTTCTTCATGTTCTTGGATCTTTTAATGAGTTGTATTTTAGTGTACACTTTGGGCGTTAGTTTTGACTCTTCTCCTTCCTCCCGAAATAATTCAGTTTTACCTAAGTTGCAAAAATAATACAGAAGTTTCTCCTCTGTACCCTTCACTTAGCTTCCCCAATGCTAATATCTTACATAACCACAACACAATTATCAAAACCAGAAAATTAACTGATACCATACTATTAAATAATATGCAGACCTTATTCAGATTTCATCAATTGTCCCACTATGTCCATTTCCTGATCCAGATCCAGTCTAGGATCACACATTGCATTTAGTTGTCATGTCTCTTCTCTCACGTGGCACAGGTCTTCAGCCTAAGTCTTTCATGACCTTGACACTTTTGAAGAATATTGACATTCATTTTGTAGAACGTTCCTCAGTTTGGAGTTATCTCATTATCCTTGTGATTATATTCAGGTTTTTCTTATTATATCTGTGCTCAAGATGTGAAGGATTTTTCACAGTTTAAGATAAAATGTTACTTGAAGGTGAAGCAATAGATTTGAGGAGAACTCACAGGTAGCACTCTCTCTGGATTTAAAGTAACAACACAAAATTAGATACTTTAATTATTGTTCAATAAACAGTATTTATTCAGAATTTCCAGGTATAAAAGAACTTTTCCTGAACCAATCCACAAAGTAATGAACCACTTGTTCATTTTTGAACGTGAACAATGTTCAAAAAAATAAAAATGAACATTTTTATTGTTCCCCTTGTGTAGTCACTAAATTGGTGATATATTTTTCTTTTTCTTTTTTTGAGGAAGATTGGCCCTGAGCTAACATCTGCCAATCCTCCTCTTTTTTTTTGGCTGAGGAAGACTGGCCCTGGGCTAACATCCATGCCCATCTTCCTCTACTTTATATGGGATGCTGCCACAGAATGGCTTGACAAGCGGTGCTTCATTGAGTGCCCGGGATCTGAACCGGCGAACCCCGGGCTGCTGCAGCGGAGCTTGCACCACTGGGCCGGCTCCTATATTTTTCTTAATGAAGCTGTTGTCAGATAATTCATATTTGTATGAGTAGGTATGTCCATTAGTGAAATATTTAAAAAGATGTAATTTTTAGCTGGGGAGAAGTTAAGTGGTGGTAGTATTTGAATTTTGGAAAAAACTCTGATTTTAAAAAATCACACTGCAGTTTTCATAAAGCACATAGAGACATAAATTCCTGTAATTTTGACAGACTGGTATATAAGTTTTCTATTTGCCTGCATTCTTTCTTATATATTTAGTGCAAGGTGATTTAGTATAAGGCAACTTAATTTCCTTGGGGTTCTTTTTTTGGGGGTGTGTGAGGAAGATTTAGCCCTGAGCTAACATCTGTTGCCAGTCCTTTTGTTTTTGCTGAGGAAGATTGGCCCTGGGCTAACATCCATGCCCATCTTCCTCTACTTTATATGTAGGACGCCTGCCACAGCATGGCTTCATAAGCAGTGCATAGGTCTGTGCCTGGGATCTGAACCCGTGAACCCCGGGCCGCTGAAGGGGAGTGTGCGAACTTAACCACTACACCACCAGGCCGGCCTCCTTGGGGTTCATTTTTACTTGCTAATTATTTTAAAGGCTGATGGTATTTTTAATGCTCTTTAAATTTAGAGCAGGCCAATCAATAACATATTTATTTGTAATCAATTTGTTGTATTATTTAGTATTTTAATAATTTTGGGTGGCTTTATATTTAAATAAATTAAGTTTTTCTCTTTAAAATGATAATGAGTACATATCTAATGCTTTCTTAAATTTTGATTAAGTTGGATTAATAATAGAGATATGAGTAAATGTCTCGATTCTGCCATAGATCTGCATATTAAATCTCTGCAGTCTTTGAACTTTTGTTGTTTGTTTCCAACCTGCTCTGGTTTTATTGTAGTACTTTATATGTGATTCTTTTCTTTTGGTTCCACTTTGCGTTTATAATTTTACTCCTATTTGTTAGATTTGTTATTTTGCGTCTGACTTCTGATTCTAATCCCTCATCAAAACTCTAGTTTGAATCTGTCCAGTTGATGCTCTTAGATTTTTTTTTACCTTTTTCACATACTATACGTGCCCTAGTTGGACTCCTGAAACCCAACTCATTACCTTGGCCAGGAGGCTGTGTTCTTCTCCATAGAAGAACCAGGGGTGGAGCTTGCTGTAATCTGACTTCCTTTTGTAGCTCCAGCTTTTTACAGATTTCCAGAAATGAGAAATTTCAGTTAAATTAAAAGGTAAATTATGTAATAGCTATGTAACTAGTTAGAAATTACAATGAGAAAAAGATCCCATGCACAGGAGCATTAAAAACAAACTACTAATGAATTAGCTGTTTATTTACCACTTTATTAATAGTTATATCCTAGTGGCATGGTATATTTTTATTTTTATATTTGCTAATTATTAAGTCCCTTTCATGGGTTCCAGGTACTAGACAATTCCTTAGGAACAGAAAGAGAAGACAATTCTCCCTAAAAGATGATACAATCTCCTGAAGAGTTAGATATGTGAATGAATCACTAAAAATATGTGACAAGTTGCTGTGAACTTGAAACTGCTCTAAAAAAATAAAGTTTATTAATTAAAGACCAACATAGAGTGGTGTGATAAAAGTAAGAAACTGAATGAAATTTCTAATGCTGCCATTTATAAAATAATACATTTGTGTGTGTGCGTGCATACACACACAATACGTGGCAAAAAGTATTCTGAGTGGTGTGTACAAGGTAGTATGAAAGCTTATAAGTGTGAGACCTAACCTTGCCTGGATTTTGAAGTTAGAGCTTTCCAATTTACTTCAGGAAGAGTGGGGAATGGGGCCTGAGGTAGTATGTGCACATACACAAAAGCAGAAGCGAGTTGGTTTTGTAAGAGAAATAACAAACACTTTGGAGTTAAGAGT
The DNA here is from genome assembly GCF_057802395.1 of Ceratotherium simum simum. NCBI lineage: Eukaryota > Metazoa > Chordata > Mammalia > Perissodactyla > Rhinocerotidae > Ceratotherium > Ceratotherium simum. The sequence continues at coordinate 16,305,049 of NC_141904.1, forward strand.
AAGAGTAAGGAGAGAGGAGCAGTGAAAGTTGAGATTGTAGGAGATCCTGAAGGTTGCTGGTGCCATTTCATGGTGTTGGAGTATAAGAAGATAAAGTTATGGGAGCACTGAAAGTAAAGGAAAAATGTAACTAGATGTGGAGAAGATGTGGAAGCAGCATTTTGGGAAAGAGATTGAGTATGTTTATCATGGAGTTGCATTTTCGGAGGGTTAATGTGTAAAGCTTTGGGAGAGATTGGTCAACACAGAAAATATTCAGAGTTCTCTGGGTGTGAGAGAGTCTTATTTTGGCTTGTCATTTTCCTTTATAAATTTTATTTATTTATTTTTTTCCCCAAAGCCCCAGTAGAGAGTTGTACGTCATAGCTGCACACCCTTCTAGTTGCTGTATGTGGGACACGGCCTCAGCATGGCCGGACAAGCGGTGCGTCGGTGTGCGCCCGGGATCCGGACCCAGGCTGCCAGCAGCAGAGCGCGCGCACTTAACCATTAAGCCATGGTGCCGGCCCTGACATTTTCCTTTAGTTGAGGGATATTCATCTGTGTTGTGGGATTGTAAGTGTATATAAGATCACTTGTATGGGCTTTTTCAAACTTAACTCTCCTCCGTTCTATTATACCCTGCTCTCGGGTCTCATCCCCTAAATCTTGGCCTCCCACCTTCCCCCTCCACGAGCTTTATTTATTTTTTTTTTTTTTAAAGATTTTATTTATTCATTTTTTTCCCCCCAAAGCCCCAGTAGATAGTTGCATGTCATAGGTTCACATCCTTCTAGTTGCTGTACGTGGGACTCGGCCTCGCGTTGGACGGAGAAGTGGTGCCTCGGGGCGCGCCCGGGATCCGAACCCGGGCCGCCAGCATCAGAGCGCGCGCACCTAACCGCCAAGCCACGGAGCCGGCCCCTCCACGAGCTTTATTAAGTGTCACTACTAGATGAGTCACAGTTAGAACCCTCAACTGTTTTTGTGTTTTCTTTTAAAGGAAAAGCTGCTACTTTGCTTAGTTTTGTTTATTCTGGGAGTTCTCCTCATGTTTGATTTTGCATCCTCTGCTTTAAAAAATATGTATATAGGGCCGCCCCGTGGCTTAGCGGTTAAGTGCACGCGCTCCGCTGTTGGTGGCCCGGGTTCGGATCCCGGGCGGGCGCCGACGCACCGCTTCTCCTGCCATGCTGGGGCCGCGTCCCACATGCAGCAACTGGAAGGATGTGCAACTACGACATACAACTATCTACTGGGGCTTTGGGGGAAAAATAAATAAATAAAATCTTAAAAAAAAAATGTATATATACATACATGTATGCATACACACATATATTGTTAATTCAACAAATGTTTACCTAGGTTTCAGGCATTAAGAATGTAGCAGTGAACAAAAAGGACAAAAAAATACTTGCCCTCGCAGAGCTGACATTCCTTTATATTTTTATCTGCTCCTTCCTCTTGTAGCTAAGATTTAATATTTATTTATTGTTAATTATTATTTATTAATAATAATTATTAATTAAAATTATTAGTTTATTTATTAAAGACTTACACTTATTCTTCCAGTTACTCCTTTCAACAACCATATGAAGTATGGCTTCTTTTATTATTTCTCTTTGAGAGATGGGAATACTGAGGCATAGTGAGTTACAAAATTAGAAAGCATATCTATTCTAAGAGCCCAAACAATCTGTCTCTAGAGCCCAAACTCTTAAACTACTCTGCTATATTTCCTTTTGATTTTAAGATTGTTACTCAGAAATGCTAAGAAGAAGGATAGCTTTTTATAATACATTATTAGAGGAGAAAGAGCAGAATAATGAGCCAACTTGCTGACACCAATGAACTTTTTTTTTCTCTGTCCCATTGAGCACGTTATTTGATTTTGGTGTAGATTATCCTTTTTTTTTTTTTTTTTTTTTTGTGAGGAGGTCAGCCCAGTGCTAACATCTGCCATTCGTCCTCTTTTTTTGCCGAGGAAGACTGGCCCTGGGCTAACATCCGTGCCCATCCTCCTCCACTTTATATGGGACGCCGCCACAGCATGGTCTGCCAAGCAGTGCGTCGGTGTGCGCCCGGGATCCGAACCGGCAAACCCCGGGCCGCCACAGCGGAGCGTGCACACTTAACCGCTTGCGCCACCGGGCCGGCCCGCTATCCTTTTGTTTTTAACATTTGAGATTTTAGATTACTGTTTTCAGAAGTTTACTACTTCCCCGTTTCTTTGGTCTTAATGTTGCCTATATGGTATTTGGGCCATCATGTAGTGTGAATTGCTGGGTAACTTTGAGGATCTAATTCTTTTTTGACATTCTTTATATTCACTAAAAGAGCTAGAAAATCTTTCTCATTTATAGGCTAAATTTTACCGGGAAGAGAGATTGGAGCTTTGTTTTCTTGATGGAATGCTACTTAGACTCTCTATAATATGAAGTATATATTCATGTATGTTGTATTGGACTAAAATTTTTCTCTTAATATTCTTAATTTGATATCATAAACATAGGTAACATAATCATAATTCTAGTAAAGATAGTAAATGAGTATATTAATTCTGTGTAGTTAGAGTAGTACTTAATCAAAATTGATAAAAGCAGTTTTAGAAATAATGTCATTATCATTTTAATCATTGCTTTGCTTCACAAATCATGAGATATACCACCACTGCCTATTTGTGTGTGTGTGTGCATGTGCGTACACATTCACTACTAAGAGATTCTTTAAGACAACTCAGGTAAAATTTTAGGAATGATAAAAAAGGTGCCTGAATTAATAAGATTGTATTACATAAGTCTTTACCTAGAGGATGAATTCCTCTGATTAGAAAATAGGACCTTGTACTTCACAAATGAAACTGCATGTAATTGGAAATAAACTGTGCTTCAGCTATTGCTCTTTAACCCTTGTTCTTGATTCAGTTAATAAGAATTTGTAAAACAGGATGTTATGCTAGGAACTGAACAGGCTAGCAGTTAATATTCTGCCATTTTAGTTTTCTTCCTCTCATCATTTGTGGCACAGTGCATGGCAAATAGATGGGGGTACTGCATGTTTAAGTAGGTGGGGCATTGTGCCTCTGTATCTGTGTGTACACATGCACTCTTACCCACCATGCATAAATCCACATGAGATCATAAAATTGTCCAGGGAGAAAGAAATGTTAAGTTATAAGGGCATAAATTAGCATCTGCTGAAAACCATAGTCTGATGAATAAATTATTTACTGGGGTTTTTTTTTTTAATGACCTTATTTTTAAGAGCAGTTTCAGACTTCCCATATACCCCTTGCCCCACATACATAGCCTCCCCCGCTATCAACATCTCGCACCATAGTGGTACACCTGTTCAGTTGATGAACCTACATTGACACGTCATTATCACCCAAAGTCCATAGATTATGTTAGGGTTCACTCTTGGTGTTGTATATTTTATAGGTTTTGATAAATGTATAGTGACATGTGTCCATCGTTATAGTATCGTACAGAAAAGTTTCACTGCCCTAAAAAATCCTCTGTGCTCCACCTATTCATCCCTCCTGCCCCCTCATTCCTGGCAACCACTCATCTTTTTACTGTTTCCATAGTTTTGCCTTTTCTAGAATGCTCTGTGGTTGAAATCACATAGTATGTAGCAGTTTCAGATTGGCTTCTTTCATGTAGTAATGTGTGTTTAATCTTCTTCCATGCCTTTTCATGGCTTGATAGCTCATTTCTTTTTATTGCTAAGTAATAGTCCATTGTCTGTATATACCACAGTATATCCCTTCACCTCCTGAAGGACATCTTGGTTGCTTCTATGTGTTTTGTTTGTTTTTTTTTTTTTTTGCTGAGAAAGATTTGTCCTGAGCTAACATCTGTTGTCAGTCTTCCTCTTTTTTTGCTTGAGGAAGATTCGCCCTCATGTAACATCCTTGCCAGTCTTCCTCTGTTTTGTACGTGGGTCGCTACCACAGCATGGCCGCTGATTAGTGGTGTAGGTCCATGCCCGAGAACTGAACCCAGGCCACCAAAGTGGAATGTGCTGAACTGAACCATTAGGCCATGGTGCTGGCCCCACTTGCTTCCGTGTTTTGGTGATAATGAATAAAGCTGCTGTAAACATCTGTATGCGGCTTTTTGTGTGGAGATAAGTTTTTATCTTCTTTGGATAAATACCTAGGAGCATGATTGCTGGATCATATGGTAAGAGTATGTTTAGTTTTGTAAGAAATGCAAAACTGTCTTCCAAAGCTGCCATACTGTTTTGCATTCCTGCCAGCAATGAATGCTCCACATTCTTGCCAGCGTTTGGTTTTGTCAGTGTTCTGGATTTTTGCTGTTCTAATAAGTGTGTAAAGGTATCTATCTCATTGTTTTTTGTAATTTGCAGTTTCCTAATGATATATGATGTTGAATGTCTTTTCATAGGCTCTCCTCCATTTGTGTGTTTTGTTTGGTTAGGTTTTGATTCAGGTCTTTTGTCTATATTTTAAGCAGTTTATTTGTTTTCTTATTGTTGAGTTTTAAGAATTCTTTGTGTATTTTGGATAACACTTCAGATATTAGAAAGACAAAAATGTCTTTGCGAATATTATTTCCCAATCTGTGGCTTGTCTTCTCATTGTCTTGACAGTGTCTTTTGCAGAGCAGAAGTTTTTAATTCTAATGAATTCCAGTTTATCAATTATTTTTTTCATAGCTTATGCCTTTGGTGTTGTATCTTAAACCATACTCAAGGTCATCTAGATTTTCTCCTATATTATCTTCTAAGAGTTTTATACTTTCAAGTTACGTTTAGGCCCATTTTGAGTTAATTTTGTGAAGAATGTAAGATCAGTGTCTAGATTCAGTTTTTTCTGCATGTGGATGTCCAGCTCCAGCACTATATGTTGAAAAGACTGTCTTTTCTCCATTGTATCACCTTTGCTCCTTTGTCAAAGATCACTTGACTGTATTTGTGTGAGTCTATTTCTGGGCTTTCTATTCTGTTACATTGTTCTATTTGTCTGGTCCTTTGCCAATATCACACTGTCTTGATTACCATAGCTTTATAGTAAGTCTTCATGTTGGATAGTGTCAGTCTGCCAACTTGGTTCTTCTCCTTTAATATTTAGTTGGCTGATCTGGGTCTTTTGCCTTCCATATAAACTTTAGCATCATTTGCGATATACACAAAATAACTCACTGGGATTTTGGTGGGGATTGTGTTGAATCTGTAGATCAAGTTGGTAAGGACTGAAATCTTTACAATATTGAGTCTTCCTATCCGTGAACATGGAATAGCTATCCATTTTATTTAGTTCTTGGCTTTCTTTCATCAGAGTTTTGTAGTTCTCCTTATATAGATCTTGTCCATATTTTCTTGGATTTATACCTAAGTATTTATTTATTTTTGGTGCCAATGTAAATGGTATTGTTTTTTTTGTGTGTGAGGAGATCAGCCCTGAGCTAACATCTGCCAATCCTCCTCTTTTGTGTGCTGAGGAAGACTGGCCCTGGGCTAACATCCGTGCCCATCTTCCTTCACTTTATATGGGACGCTGCCACAGCATGGCTTGCCAAGCAGTGCGTCGGTGCGCGCCCGGGATCCGAACTGGCGAACCCCGGGCTGCTGCAGCGGATCGCGCACACTTAACCACTTGCGCCACTGGGCCGGCCCAATTGTTTTTAATTTCAAATTTCATGTGTTCATTGCTTATGTATATGAAAGTTACTAACTTTCATATACCTTATATCCTGCAACCTTACTGTAATTGCTTATTAGATCCAATTTTTTGGTCTCTTCTTTAATATTTTCTATGTAGATGATCATGTAGTTTGTGTATAAAGCAAGTTTGTGATCTTCCTTCCCGGTCTATATATCTTTCATTTATTTTTTTGTCTTATTGCACTAGCTTGGACTTCTAGGACAATGTTGAAAAGAAGTGGTGAGAGGAGACATCCTTGCTTTGTTCCTTTTCTTAGCAGGAAAGCTTCTAGTTTCTCACTATTATGTGTGGTGGTAGCTGTAGGATTTTTGTAGATGTTCTTTATCAAGTTGAGGAAGTTCTCTATTTTAGCTTGATGAGAATTTTTTTTTTTTAAATCATGAATGGTGTTGGATTTTGTCAAATGCTTTTCCTGCATCTATTGATATGTCCATGTGATTTTTCTTCTTTGCCTCTTAGTTGTGATGGGTTACATTATTTGATTTTCACATGTTACCCAGCCTTGTATAAATCCCGGTTGGTTGTGGTATATAATTCTTTTAATACGTTTTTAAATTTGATTTGCCTATATTTTGTTAAGGATTTTTACATCAATGTTCATAAGAAATATTGGTCTGCACTTTTCTTATAATATCTGTCTGGTTTTGGTATTAAGGCAATACTGTCCTCATAGAAAGAATTAGGAGATATTTCCTCTACTTCTATCTTCTGGAAGTCATTGTGGAGAATTGGTGTAATTTCTTTCTTAAATATTTGGTAAATTTACTAGTGAACCCATCTGGGTCTAGTGCTTTTTGTGTTGGAAGGTTATTAATTTTTGATTCAATTTCTTTAATAGATATAGGCCTGTTCAGATTGTTGTTTTTTCTTGTGAGTTTTGGCAAGTTGTGTCTTTTAAGGAATTGGTCCATTTCATCTCAGTTATCAAATTTGTGGGCATAGTTTATACTTTCTCTTTATTAACCTTTTAATGTCATGGGATTCTGTACAGCTGTCCCCTCTTTCATTTCTGATATTAGTAATTCGTGTCTTCTCTCTTTTTTTCTTAGTTAGCCTGGCTAGAGGTTTATTGATTTTATTGATCTTTTCAAAACACTAGCTTTTGGTTTCAGTGATTTTCTTTGTTGATTTACTGTTTTCAACTTCTTTGATTTCTGCTCTAATTTTTATTATTTTTTTCTTGTGCTTACTTTTGTTTAATTTGTCCTTTCTTTTTTTTTTCCAGTTTCCTAAGATGAAAGGTTAGAAGTTTGATCTTAGGTTTTTTTCTCTTCTAATATATGCATTCAATGCTATAAATTTCTTTTTAAGCACTGCTTTTGCTGCATTCTGTAAATTTTCATAAGTTGTATTTTCATATTCATTTAGTTCAAAATATTTTAAAATTTCTATTGAGATTTCTTCTTTGACTCATGTTGTTTAGAAGCGTGTTTAATCTCCAAATATTTTGAGATTTTCCAGCTATCTTTCTGTTAGTGATTTCTAGCTTAATTCCATTATAGTCTGAGAGCACACATTTTATGATTTCTGTTCTTTCAGATTTGTTAAGGTGTGTATTATGGCCAAGAATGTGATCTGTTTTGATGAATGTTCCATGTGACCTTGAGAAGAATGTGAATTCTGCTGTTGTTGGATGAAGTAGTGTACAGATATCAGTTATATTCAGTTGACTGGTGGTGTTATTGAGTTCACCTGTGTCGTTAATGATTTTCTGCCTGCTGTTTACTAGGTTTGTTGCCATTTTTTATCCTCAGAAGTTTGAAAAAATGAGAGAAACAACTCTTTTGCATTTTATTTTGAGTGTGAGAACTGATTGGAGAAATGGAACAGACAGGAACTCGGAGAAGAAGTAATCAGGTCAGCTTAGAAGACAACATTGGTGATCATGAGGAGTGTTAACTTAATAGAAAAACTTTTGAAGAGAGAGACATATCTATCTTCTTTTAGGTAGAGGATCTTCAAAACCAGGATAACTCAGAAAGAATGGGGAAATGAAAATTAGCACAGTGCCTAACATGTAGGCAGTACTCAGTAGATACTTATTTAATGAATGTTAGATGTTCTCAATAAAGAAGAAAAAAGGAAAAGCAAGTGGTTACAGAACAATACCAGTTTAAGGAAGATTACCTATAAAAATGGAATGGATGTGACCAAGGATGAATTATGTGAGTGCTAGAACTGTGGGACTAATGGTAGAATGGCTTATGAAAACTGTACTAAATACAAACAAGACTTTTAAAGCTATGATTAGTACAAAAATAAAAAATTAAAGGATGGTATATTGTTAAATGAAAGATTGGGGCTCATCATTTATTTATATCTTCTCCACCAAGGGAAAGATTTTTAAAGCTATAGAGAGTACACAGAGCAAAACATACAGATTTGTAAGACAAAGCTGGATGTGCCTAATAAAATAAGAGACTCGATTAAAAGGGTGAGTAAAGAATAAGAATACACCACATTATTTTACTTAAGTGAAATATCCTTGAATAGAGATTCTCAAACTCTTGCAAATGTCCTGGAACCATTGTTAGACATCTTGGTGTATGATCCAAATGCTTGGCAGTGGACTTTATTTTCCAAGCAGGAGGATTAGAGGCTAGAGCAGAAAGGCTGAACTGATGTGTTCTAAATTTTAAAGTTGTGTTGCTATAAAACTGAATCCCTACTAGTTTAAATAAGTTTAAATATAAGTATATTTTTATATTTAACTAATACAACATATACTGGTAAAAGCAGTGTAAATTGGCACAATATTTTTAGAGGGCAATTTGGCAGTAAAAAATTGCATGAATGTTTTATAAATGTTCATTACAAGGAATCTGTTCTACAAATATGTTCATACAATTTAGGAAGGATACGTGATAGCATTGTTTATAGTAGTAAAAAATTAGAGACAGACAAAATTTTCACTAAGGAATGGTTTAAATACTTTTATGACATATAAATATTAAGAAATAATAATTAAAACACATGAGGTAGAATATCCACAATGCTTTTCTGGGTGAACAATGCATATGAATGTGTAAAATATTCCACTTTTGTGTTTCTTATATAAACTTGTGTAAGTTTGTATTTTTATAGGAATCAGGTAATATGAGTTTTCTGACTTTGGTCTTTTTCAGAATTGTTTTGGTTATTCTAGTTCCTTTTCCTTTTCATATTTATTTGAGAATTATCTCAGAAATTTCTGCAAAAGATTCTGATTGGATTTAAAAGAAAAGTTTTAATTTGCATACACTGTTCACCCCCAAAATTGTATTTTCCTGTCCCTTTGTAGTCAATTCTCTTCTCTTCCAACCTCTAGCGACCACTTAACTGTTCTTTATCTCTGTAGTTTTTCAGAATACAGTCATGCGTTGCTTAACGGCAGAGATATGTTCTGAGAAATGTGTTAGGCAATTTCATTGTTGTGTGAACATCATAGACTGTACTGAAGAGGAACATAATTTGCCATCCCAAAATGTGTCTCTTTAACATGAGGGTTATTTTAGGCTGATTATTTTTAAGAAACAAAAGACTCAGAGTTTTTTTTGTTACCTCTCCCTTAACTGCCTAAAAGAATTCTGACAAAAAACCTGTCTCAGGAAGTGAGCTATCACCTTAGCATAACATGAACTAGCTGGTAGACAGGGAGGAACTTAGAAAAGCCTGTTATGTTGGAATCCCTTCTGTATTCTTCTGTTTCTGTGTGGCCAGACGCACACTTGTTTTCTAAAACATGTGCTTCTTTTCACCTACTTGTGAATTGCCTTCTTTCCCTTTAAAGTCTCTGACTCTCTCCACCCCCAGCATCTTCTTTTGTCTTTAGCTAAGGATGATATTTAAGATGAGGGCTTTGGCCGTTTTGGCGAGTTACTTAGTTGTTCTGGATTTCTCTGTGTATACGTGTTATTAAACTTTTGTTTGTTTTTCTCCTGTTAATCTGTCTCATGTCAATTTGATTTTTAGACCAGCCAGAAGAACCTAGAATGTCAGAGGAAAATTTCTTCCTCCCCTACAGTACTTACACAAACCTAAATGGTATGGCCTACTGCACACCTAGGCTGTATGGTACTAATCTTGCAAGGCCGCTGTTGTATGTGCAGTCTGTCATTGACCAAAATATTATGTGGCACATGACTGTATGTCATAAATGGAATTAAGCAGTATATATGTAATCTATACACTTGAGATTCATCACTATTGTGGCATATATCAATAGTCCATTCCTTTAAATTGTTGAATAGTATTCCGTTATCTGCATGTACCGTAGTATATTTATCCAGTCGTTCACTTAAGGACATTTTTGGGGATATTTCCAGTTTTTGGTGATTATGAATAAATACCTAGGAGTGGCATTGTTTGGTCATATGGTTAGTGTATGTTTAACTTTTTAAGGAAATGCCAAACTTTATTTCAAATGGATAGTGCTATTTTGCATTCCCTCCAGCCACATATGAGGTTTCCAGTTGTTCTGACTCCTCACTAACACTTGAAATGATCTTTTCAATTTTAGTGATTCTAATATGTATATAGTTGTATCTTATTGTGGTTCTTTTTTTTTCTGTGTGTGAGGAAGACCGGCCCTGAGCCAACATCCGTTGCCAATCCTCCTCCTTTTTTTTTTTTTTTCCTTTTTTCTCCCCAAAGCCCCAGTAGATAGTTGCGTGTCATAGTTGCACATCTTTCTAGTTGCTGTATGTGGGATGCCGCCTCAGCATGGCTGGACAAGCGGTGCGTCAGTGCGTGCCTGGATCTGAACCCGGGCCACCAGTAGTGGAGCGCACGCACTTAACCGCTAAGCCACGGGGCCAGCCACTCTTATTGTGGTTCTAATTTCCATTTCCCTAATGATAAAGAACATCCATTGGAATATTTGTCACCCATTTATGTTCTTTGGTGAAGTGTCTGTTCAAATCTTTTTTTTTTTTTTTTTGGTGAGGAAGGTCAGCCCTGAGCTAACATCTGCCAATCCTCCTCTTTTTTGCTGAGGAAGACTGGCCCTGAGCTAACATCCATGCCCATCTTCTTCCACTTTATATGGGACGCCGCCACAGTATGGCTTGACAAGCAGTGCGTCGGTGCACGTCCGGGATCCGAGCCGGCGGACCCCGGGCCGCCGCAGCGGAGCGCGTGCACTTAACTGCTTGCACCACCAGGCCGGCCCCTGTTCAGATTTACCCATTTAAAAAAACAAATTGTTTCCTTTCCTGTTTTTAAATTTGGAGAGGTCTTTATATATTCTTCTTACAAGTTCTTTGTCAGATGATTTGCAGGTATTTTCTCCCAGTCTGTGACTTGTCTTTTTATTCTCTAAACATTGTCTTTTAGAGGAAAAAGATGAAGTCCAATTAATCTTTTTTGTTATTATTCTTTTATGGATGATGCTTTTGGTGTTACATATAAGCACTCTTTGCCTAAGCAAAAATGACAAAGATTTTCTCACACGTTATCTTCCATTTTTGTGGTTATAGCTGTCCTAATGGGTGCAAAATTGTATCATATTGTGGTTTCGATTTACATTTCTCTAATGACTAATGATGTTGAGCATCTTTTTATGTGCTTGTTTGTGAGTTATATATCTTTTTTGGGGAGGTCTCTATTCAAGTCCTTTGACCATTTTTTATTGGATTTTTTTGTCTTATTGTTGGGTTGTAAGGATATATATTCTGGATACTAGATTCTTATCAGGTATATGATTTGCAGATATTTTCTCACATTCCTTGAGTTGCCTTTTCACTCTGTTGATAGTGTCCTTTGATGCACAAAAGTTTTTGATTTTAATGAAGTCCATCTTAATCTGTTTTTTCTTTTATTGCCTGTGCTTTTGGTGTCATATCCAAGAAATTATTGCCAAATCCAGTGAAACTATTGCTCTGTGGTTTTTTATAAGAGTTTTATAGTTTTAACTCTATAGTGTTTGATCCATTTTGAGCTAATTTTTGTATATAGTTTAAGGTCAGGGTCCAACATCATTCTTTTGAATGTGAATATCCACTTTTCCCAGCACCATTTGTTGAAAAGTCTGTGCTTTCCTCATTGTGTGGTCTTGGTACCCTTGGCAGAATTTATTTGAACCATATATGTGAGGGTTTATTTCTGAGCTCTCTATTCCGTTGGTCTGCATGTTTATCTTTATGCCAAAACCACACTCTTTTGATTACTGTTGCTTTGTGGTAAATTTTGAAATCAGGAAGTGTGAGACCTTCAACTTTGGTCTTCTTTTTCAAGATTGTCTTGGCTTTTAAGGGTCCCTTCTTTTAGATTCCATAAGAATTTTGGGTGAAATTTTCTATTTCTGCAAAAATGTAATTGGGTTTTTGATAGTAATTGCATTGAATCTGTAGATCATTTTGGACAGTGTTGACATCTTAACAATATTAAGTCTTCCCATCCGTGAACATTGGATGTCTTTCTGTTTATTGGTGTCTTTGATTTCTTTCAGCAGTGTTTTGTAGTTTTCAGTGTACAAGCTTTTCTTCTTGGTTAAGTTTATTTTTAAGTATTTTATTCTTTTGATGCTATTGTAAATGGAATTTTTTCCCTTCATTTCCTTTTTGGTTTGTTCATTGTTAGTGTACAAAAACAGGACTGAGTTTTGTGTGTTGATTTAGTATGCAACACTGATACATTTATTTATTAGTTCTAATAAACACAATTTATTTTTGTATGTTATCTTGCACCCTGCAACTTTTCTCTATTAGTAGTTGTTATTGATTCTTTGAGATTTTTCTCTATGTGAAATATTATATCATCTGTGAATAGAGATACTTATACTTCTTTTCCTATTTGGATGCCGTTTCTCTTTCTTGCCTAATTGCTCTGGCTAGAACATACAGTACTCTGTTGAAAGCTGTGGTGAAAATGGACATAGTTGTCTTCTTCCTGATTTTAGGAAGAAAGTTTTTATTTCAGTCTTTCACCATTATGAAGTTACTTGTGTGTTTTTCATAATTGTCCTTTAAGAAAGTTCCCTTCTCTTCCTAGTTTTTTGAATATTTTTATCGTGAGAGTATTTTGGCTCTTTGGTATCCCTTGAGATTTTGTCAAATGCTTTTTGTCATGATTTGAGATGATCATGTGGTTCTTTTTTCCTTCCTTCTAGTAATGTATTACATCGATTGAATTTCCAATGTTGAACCACTGTTGCATTCCTGGGATGAACCCTACTTACCCATATTGCGTTTAATATGTAGTTGGATTCTGTTTGCTAATATTTTTTTGAGGACTTTTGCATCTATAATTATAAGGGAAATAGTTCTGCAGTTTACTTGTGGTGTCTTTGACTAGCTTTTGTATAAAAGAAATGCCTCAGAGATTGAGTTAGGAAGTCTTTCCTTGTATATTTTTTGGAAGAATTTGAGAAGGATTGATGTTATTTCTTTAAATGTTTGTGGAATTCATCAGTGAAGCTCTCTAGTTCTGGACTTTTTTGTCGGGAGATTTTTGATAATCTCTTTACGTATTATAGGTTTATTCAGGTTTTCTATTTTTTCTTGAGCCAGTTTTGGCAGTTTGTGTGTTTCTAGGAATTTGTCCGTTTTAATATAGGTTATGTAATTTATTGGCATACAGTTGTTCACCCTGTTCTCTTACAATCTTTTTATTTCTGTAAGATTGGTAGTAATATTCCCACCTTCATTTGTGATTATAGTTATTTGCATCTTCTCTCTTTTTTAGTTAGTCTGTCTATAAGTTTGTCAATTTGGTTGATCTTTTCAAATCTCATTAAGTTTATTGCTTTTCTAGTCTCTGTTTTGTTTATTTCTGCTCTAATTTTTATTATTTCCTCCCTTTTGCTGCCTTAAGGTTTAGTTTCTTTTTCTTTCTCTTGTTCCTGAAGTGTAGAGTTAGGTTATTGAATTGAGATCTTTCTTGTTTTTAAATGTAGATGTTACAGCTGTATTTTCCTTTGAGCACTGCTTTTGCTGCATCTCATAAATTTTTGGTGTAAGGTGTTTTTGTTTTCATTTTTCTCAAATATCAATTTCTCTTGTGATTTCTTCTTTGACCTACTAGTTATTTAATTTCCACTTTTTTGTGAATTTTTCTGTTTTCCTCCTGTTATTGATTTCTACCTCCTTTTCGTTATGTTCAAAGAAGACACTTTCTATGATTTCAATTTTTAAAAATTTATTGAGACTTTTTGGTGGCCTATTCAGCTATTCTGGAGCTTGTTGTATGTGCACTTGAGAAGAATGAGTATTCTGTTGTTGAGTGAAATGTTCTGTATATGTCTTTTAGACCTAGTTGGTGTATGTCCTCTGTTTCCTTATTGAGCCTCTGTCTGCATCTTCTGTGTTTTATTGAAAGTAGTGTATTGAAATTGCCAGCTATGATTATAGCATTGTCTTTTTCTCTCTTCAACTTTGTCAGCATTTGTTTCATATATTTTGGAACTCTCCTATTTGGTGTATATTTCTTTATGATTGTTATGTCTTTCTAATGAATTGACCATCTTTACCCAATATATTATGTTCCTCTTTGTCTCTCATAAGTTTTGACTTAAAATTTATTTTGTCTGATATTACCATAGCCACTCTAGCTCTCTTTTGGTTGCTATTTGCATAGAATATCGTTTTGCATGTTTTTACTTTCAACCTGTTTGTTTATTTAAATCTAAATGAGTCTCTTGTAGACAGCATGTAATTGGGTCAATTTTGTTAATCCATTGTACCAATCTCTCTCTTAACTGATGCGCTTAATACATCTACATTTAAGGTGATTGCTGATAAGGACTTTTGCCCTTTAACTGTTCTATGTATTGTATATCTTCTTTGCTCAATTCCTCCTACACTATCTTCTTCTGTGTATTTTCTGTATATTTTAAAATCGTTTTCTTCATAGTTACTCTGGTGATCACAATTAATATCCTAACTTTATACTAATCTAGTTTGAATTGATAGTAATTGAGCTTTAGTAACATAAAATTCTGCTCCCATCTCCATTCCTCTCCCTTATGTTGTTATAAATTACATCTTTATACATTGTGTGTCAATTAACATAGATATATAATTATTGTTTTATGTATTTGTCTTTTAAATCATATAGGAAACAAAAAGAGAATTAGAGACTAATAATATAATAATATTGGCTTCTATATTTTCCTCTGTAATCACTTTTTCCAGTGTTCTTTTTTCTTCATATGGCTTCAAGTTATTGTCTGTTATAATTTCCTTTCTTCATAAAGGACTCCCTTTAGCATTTCTTGTCAGGTAGGGCAGGTCTAACAACAGTCTTCCTCAGTTTTTGTTTTTCTAGGAGTATCTAAATTTTTCTGCCACTTTTGAGTGATAGTTTGCTGTATGTAGAATTCTTGTTCGACAGTTTTCTTTCAGTACTTTAGATATGTCATCCTACTGCCTTCTGGCTTCCATGGTTTTTGATGAGAAATTGGCTGTTAGTCTTACTGAGAATTACTTGTATGTGATGTGTCATTTCTCTTTTGCTTTTTTCAAGACTCTCATTGTCTTTGGCTTTTACAGTTTGATTAGTTTGTACCTCTGTGCATCTCTTTTGAATTTATCCTACTTGGAGTTTGGACCTTCTTGATTGTGTACATTTCTGTACTTCATGAAAATTGGACAATTTTCTGCCATTATGTCTTTAGATAGTCTTTCTATCCCTTTCTCTCTATCTTTTGGAAATCTATCTTCTTTTGTAAGTCTAAGTCCAATGTCTGAGCTTACTCAGAGATGATTTCTGTCAACTTCTTTTTTTCCTGTTAATGGGCCATATGTTTCTGTTTGTTTATATGCCTTGTGATTTTTTGTTTGTTTGTTAAAAACTGGACATTTTGTAGAAAAAGAAGAACAAAGCCCAAAGTCAGCAGGAGGGAAATAATAAAAATTAGAGGAGAAATAAATGAAATTGAAACCAAAGAAACAGTAGACAGGATCACTGAAACTAAGAGCTGATTCTTTGAGAAGATAAACAAAATTGACAAACCCTTAGCCCGACTCACTAAGAAAAAATGAGAAAAGTCTCAAATAAATAAAATTAGAGATGAAAGAGGAGAAATTACAATGGATACCACAGAAATACAAAGGATTATAAGAGAATACTATGATAAAATATATGCCAACAAATTGGACAATCTAGAAGAAATGGATAAATTCTTGAATTCATACAACTGCCCAAAACTGAATCAAGAAGAAATAGAGAATCTAAGTAGACGAATCACAAGTAAAGAGATTGAAACAGTAATCAAAAACCTCCCAACAAACAGAAGTCCAGGACCAAATGGCTTCTCTGCAGAATTCTACCAAACATTCAAAGAAGATTTAATACCTGTCCTTCTCAAAATATTCCACAGAGTTGAAGAAGGTGGAAGAATTCCTAACACATTTTACGCAGTCAACATCACCGTGATCCCAGGGCCACACAAAGACAACACAAAGCAGGAGAATTACAGGCCAATATCATTGATGAAAATAGATGCAAAAATCCTCGTCAAAATATTGGCAAACTGAATACAATAATACATTAAAAGGGTCATACACCACTATCAAGTGGGATTTATACTGGGACACAGGGATGCTTTAAAATCCACAAATCAATCAATGTGATGTTACCAGATTAACAAAATGAGGAATAAAAACCACGTGATCATCTCAGTAGCTGCAGAGAAAGCATTTCACGAGATCCAACATCTATTTATAATAAAAAACCCTCAATAAAATGGGTATAGAAGGAAAGTACCTCAACGTAATAGGGGCCATATATGACAGACCCACAGCCAACATACTCACTGGGGAAAAACTGAAAGCCATCCTTCTGAAAACAGGAATGAGGCAAGAGTGCCCATTCTTGCCACTGTTATTCAAAATAGTACTGGAGGTTTTGGCCAATGCAATTAGGCAATAGAAAGAAATAAAAAGAATCCAAATAGACAATGAAGAAGTGAAACTCTCACTGTTTGCAGATGTCATGATGCTATATATAGAAAATCCTAAAGAATACATTGGAAAACTATTACAAATAATCAACAACTATAGCAAAGATGCAGGGTACAAAATCAAATTACAAAAAATCAATTGCATTTCTATAATAACTAACTAACAGAAAGAGAATTCAAGAATACAATCCCATTTACAGTCTCAAAAAAAGAATAAAATATCTAGGAATAAATTTAACCAAGGAGGTGAAAGACCTATACAATGAATATTATAAGACATTATTGGAAGAAATCGATGATGACATAAAGTAATGGAAAGATATTCCATGCTCATGGATTGAAAGAATAAACTTAGTTAAAATGTCCTTATTACCTAAAGCATTCTGCAGATTCAGTGCAATGCCAATCAGAATCCCCATGAGATTCTTAACGGAAATAGAACAAAGAATCCCCAAATTTATATGGAACAACAAAAGACTCTGAATAGCCAAAGCAATCCTGAGAAAAAAGAACAAGGCTGGGGGCATCACAATCCTTGACTTCAAAATATACTACAAAGCTATAATAATTAAAACAGTGTGGTACTGTCAGCAAAACAGACACACAGATCAATGGAAGAGAATTGAAAGCCCAGAAATAAAACCACACATCTACGGATAGGTAATCTTCAACAAAGGAGCGAAGAACATTTAATGGAGAAAGGAAAATCTCTTCGATAAATGGTGTTGGGAAAACTGAACAGCCACATGCAAAAGAATGAAGGTAGACCATTATCTTTTGCCATACACAAAAATTAACTCAAAATGGATCAAAGACTTGAAGGTAAGACCTGAAACCATAAAACTCCTAGAAGAAAATATAGGCAGTACGCTCTTTGACAATGATCTTAGAAGGATCTTTTAGAATAACCTATCTACCCAGGCAAGGGAAACAAAAGAAAAAATAAACAAGTGGGACTTCATCAGACTGGAGAACTTCTGCAAAGCAAGGGAAACCAGGAAGAAAAATGAAAAGACAACCCACCAACTGAGAGAAAATATTTGCAAATCATATACCCGACAAGGGATTAATGTCTAAAATATATAAAGAACTCACACAACTCAGCAACAAAAAAAGAAACAACCCCGTCAAAAAATGGGCAGAGGATATGAACAGACATTTTTCCAAGGAAGATATACAGATAGCCAATAGGAACATGAAAAGATGTTTAACATCCTAATCATCAGGGAAATGCAAATCACATTGAGATATCACTTTGCACCCATTAGAATGGGTATAATCACGAAGACAAAATAACAAATGTTGGAGAGGATGTGGAGAAAAGGGAACCCTCATATGCTGCTTGTGGGAATGCAAACTGGTACAGCTGCTATGGAAAACAGCATGGTGATTTCTCAAAAAATTAAAAATATAAATACCATACAATCCAGCTATCCCGCTACTGGGTAGCTATCAAAAGAACTTTAAATCAACAGTTTAAAGAGACTTATGCACCCCTGTGTTCGTTGCAGCATTATTCACAGTAGCCGAGACATGGAAGCAACCCAAGTGCCCGTCAACTGACAATTGGATAAAGATGTGGTATACATACACAGTGGAATACTACTCAGTTATAAAAAAAGACAGAATTGTCCCATTTGCACCAACATGGATGAATCTTGAGGGTATTATGTTAAGTGAAATAATCCAGACAGAGAAAGACAAACACAGTATGATTTCAGTCATATTTGGAAGATAAACTAACACATGGACAAAGAAAACAGATTAGTGGTTACCAGAGAGGAAGGGGGTTGAGGGGTGGACATAAGAGGTAAAAGGGCACATTTATATGGTGACTGATAAATCATAGTGTACAACTGCAATTTCACGATGTTATAAACTATTATGACCTCAATAAAAAAATAACTGGATAGTTTTAATATTATAGTAACTCTGGACACTAGATTCTCCCCTCCTCCCCATGGTTTACTGTTGTTGCTTCTTGAGGGCTGCACTCATCTGTATAGTGACTTTTTCAAACTATTTTTGCAAAGACTGTGTTCCTTATTATGTGTAGTCCCTGAAATTTTATCTTCGCGGTCAGCAGGGATCTTCCACATTTCCTGAGCCAACGGGAGTCAAAAGGAAAAAAGTAATCTCTTGGTGTTTGCATGTTTCCTCTTAGCTAAGGTATTCCTTCAAAGGTGGGCCAGGCTGCGTGCAGCTCTCTCTGTCTTCACCTTGTGCCTGCACAGAGCCCAAAGATCAGCTAGAGTTGCCGGCCTGTGCTACTACTCTCCTGTCTTCTCTAAGTGTGCATCCAGCCATGGGTATGCATGTAGCACTCTTGATTTCCTGGTATACGTGATAGCCCTTTAAAGCCCCTATTTCGCAAAATATCTTTCTCTTCAGACTCCTTATTTCAAGGCTTTTCACATTGTCTGCTGCTTCTCTCATCCACTATCTCTTGTCCAGGCAGCTATCTGTAGTGTATGATTTTAAATCTTTTTGAAAGATGACGACCAGGAAGCCCTTCAAAACACACAGCCACAGTTGTTGAGAATAAGGTCCATGTTCTCTTTGGCTCCAGTAAACTGCACTGGAATTTGGTCTCCGGTCCCTAAGGCCACCGTTGATCTGGGAGAGGGGAGATAGTAGACAGGTAAGCAAAAATGCTACAGTGCTTTTTTTTTGAGGAAGATTGTCCCCGAGCTAACATCTGTTGCCAGTCTTCCTCCTTTTTTCCTATTCTCCCCAAAGCCCCAGTAGATAGTTGTATGTCATAGTTGTACATCCTTCTAGTTGCCCTATGTGGGATGGCTCCTCAGCATGGCTTGATGAGTGGTGAGTAGGTCTGTGCCCAGGATCTGAACTGATGAACCCCGGGCCGCCAAAGCAGAATGCATGAACTTAACCATTATGCCACTGTGCTGGCCCTTACAGTGCTTTCTTAACAAATTTAGCAGATTGTTCCTTTGTTAAGTGTTCATCTCTTTGTTCTAAGTTTTTATTAGATTCCAAAGGTCTGTAAAAGTTGATTTTGTCAGTTTTTGCTTCACTAAAGGGGCTGATTCTTGGAGTTTCCTACTCCTCCATTTTCTATGACATCACTCTTCATTTTTTAAAGATTTTTGTTACAGGGTATATAATTCCAGTCCACATTTTTTTCTCTCAGTACTTTAATGATGTTTTTCTGTCATCTTTCAGCTTACATAGTTTCCACAGGAAAGTCTGATTTGTTTATCGGTATGGGAGGAATCCTGTTTCTTTAACATCTTTTGAATTTTCTCTTTATTTTTTAGCAGTACTTATATTTTAGAGTATCAATTCTCTTTGGAAATTTTCTTGTCTATCTGTATTTTAATATTTTAAATTAGTTTTGGAAAGTTCTTGTCTGTTATCTCTTCTGTTATTATTGTACCCTGTACTTTCTCTTTCCTTCTGTAATTCTAATTATACCTATGTTACACTATTTGATACTGTATCATGGCCTGTCTTGGGATGCTCTGTTTTGTGCTATTTCCCCTGCTACTTGTTTTCTTTAACAGACTTTTATTTTTCGGAAAAGTTTTAGGTTCACAGCAGAATCGAGCAGAAGGTAGAGAGATTCCCCCTCTACCCCCTTTTCCCACATACATACAGTCTCCTCCACTGTCAAAATCCCACGCCAGAGTGGTACATTTGCTACAGTGAACTTACAGTGACACGTCATTATCACCCAAAGTCCATGGTTTACATTAGAGTTCTCTCTTGGTGTGGTGCATTCCATGGGTTTTGATAAATGTATAATGACACGTATCCACCATTATTGTGGTGTACAGAATAGTTTCACTGCCCCCAAAATCCTCTGTGTTCTGCCTATTCATCTTTCCTGCCCCCTAACCCCTGGCAACCACTCATCCTTTTATTCTCTCCATAATTTTGCCTTTTCCAAACTGCCATGTACTTCAAATCATGCAATTTGTAGCCGTTTCAGATTGCCTTCTTTTGGTTAGTAATATGTATTTGAGCTTCCTCATGGCTTTTCATGGCTTGATATCTCATTTCTTTTTATTGTCCCAAGTAATATTCTATTGTCTGCATGTACCACAGTTTATTTATCCCTTCACCTCCTGAAGGACGTCTTGGTTTCTTCCATGTTTTGGCAATTTTCAATAAAGCTGCTGTAAACACCTTTCTGCAGGCTATAAGTTTTCAATTTACTTGGGCAAATACCAAGGAGTGTGGTTTCTGGTAGTACTGATTGATTGTAGTCTATATATTCTGGAATATTCATTTTATATTAAAATAATTTTCGAAGGTCATAAATAGATGTTTTCTCAAAGAAGACATACAAGTGCCCAATGGGTATACGAAAAGGTACTCAATATCACTAATCATCAGGGAAATGCAAATCAAAACCACGAGATATCACCTCACACCTGTTTGGATGTCTTATCGAAAAGACAAGATAAATTCTGGTGAGGATGTGGAGGAAAGGGAACCTTTGTACACTGTTGGTGGGAATGTAAAGGGGTACAGCCTCTATGGAAAACAGTATAGAGGTTCCTCAAATAATTAAAAATAAAACTACCATATGATCCAGCAATCCCAGTTGTGGGAATATATCCACAGGAAATGAAATCATTATTCCAAAGAGATATCTGTACTCCTATGTTCAATAGCAGCATTATTCACAATAGCCAAGTTTTGGAAACAATCTGGTGTTTGTAGACATATGAATGAATAAAGAAAACCTGGTGTGTGTGTGTATGTGTATGTATATATATATATATACACATACACACACACACATACACAGTGAAATATTATTCAGTCTTAAAAAAAAGGAAGTTGTTGTCATTTGACAACATGGATGAGCCTAGAGGGCATTATGCTAAGTGAAATAAGCCAGACAGAGAAAGACAAATACCACATGGCATCACTTATATGTGGAATCAAAAAGAAAAATTGAACTTATAGAAATAGATAGTAAAAAAGTGGTTGCCAGGGGCTAGGTGGTGGGGGAGATAGGGAGAGGTTGGTGAAAGGGTACAAGCTTTCAGCTCTAGATAAATAAGATCTGAGGATCTAATGTATAATATGGTGACTGTAGTTGATAACACTGTATTGTATATTTGAAATTTGCTGACATAGTAGAACTTAAATGTTGTCACCAAAAAAAAGTAAATATGTGAGATGATGGATGTATTAATTAATTCAATGGAAGGAAGTCCTTCACAATGTGTATGTAAATCAAATCATCACGTTGTGCACCTTAATTATCTTATAATTTTATTTTCAATTATACCTCAATAAAGCTGGAAAGAAATAATTTTCTTTTTTTTTTTTGTTAACAGGATTGCCTTTGAGGTTATTTAAAAAGTTTTGGGTTGTACAGAACTTGATTCTTTTGCTCCATTGTGGAAAGTCCTCTCTAGCGATGATTACTTCAGAGTTACCAGTGTTACAGTAAGTATGTAGTTTTCTTTTTAAAAGGGTATAATATTTTTCTATATCAAAATATTCTCTTTAATGAGACAGATCAAATATATTCTCTGATAGTCAGGCAATATGTTTGAAAGAACTATTAGAAGTGTATAATTACTATATCCATCCATGGCTCTTTTTATTTTAATGTCAATATGTTCTGTGGAATTGAACAAAACAGATGTGACTATCGGGCCGGCCCGCTGGTGCAAGCGGTTACGTGCTCGCGCTCCGCTTCGGTGGCCCGGGGTTTGCCAGTTTGGATCCTGGGCGCGCACCAACTCACCACTTGGCAAGTCATGCTATGGCGGCGTCCCATATAAAGTGGAGGAAGATGGACACGGATGTTAGCCCAGGGCTGGTCTTTCTCGGCAAAAAAAAAGAGGAGGATTGGCAGATGTTAGCACAGGGCTGATCTTCCTCACCAAGGAATAAAAAAAAAAGATGTCACAATCATATCAGGGGTCAGCAAACTATGACCCATGGGCCAAATCAGTCATGACGCCTATTTTTGTTTAAAAAAATAGTGTTAGTGGAACAAAACCACACTCATTCTTTTACAGATTGTTTCTGACTGCTTTTGTGCTACAAGTTGTGATAGAGAATGAATTACCTGCAAAGCATAATTTTTTTTTTGGCCATTTACAGAAAAAGTTTGTAAACCCCTATCTTACGTTACACTATTTCTCTAACCCACCTGTGTGCCCTATGTGCCCCGCCCCGTCCCCTCTTCTTTTCCATGAGATTGAGATCGTTGAGCCATTCTGGTTGCCAGAATAACATGAAGGACATACCAGTTGGCATTTCTGGTGGGATCTCATTAGATTTGTTGGAGTTGTAGGATAGATCTAGAATTGGGTCTTATTTTAGATTCTCTTGGAAATGCGATCAGTTTAATGGCAGATACTTTTCCTTTTATAGGTTTCATCAAGATGCTATTAGAAATCTGTATACTGTGATCTTATATGATAACAATGGCTTAGATATAATGAAAATGATTAACAGTTTATGCAATTATTTATATGTTTTGACTGTCTCAGTTCATTTATATGTATCTTTTCCAAGAGACTGTGGTCACCTTCCAGTTAATTGTTCTCTTGGCCTTTCTTTTTTTCCTCCAGAGCTCTAAGACGAAAAGAGTTGTCCAGATTACTTTATCTGCTTGAAGAACCATCAATACCTACCTTCCTTCTTTTCCCCAAATATAGGAGATAAAATTTAATCTCTTTCTAGTTACTTACCTCAGGTTCATTATTAGTCCTTAACTTGAGTATGATATAGAGTTTGGAGATCTCCACGTAGTATTTTCTTTTTTTTTTTTGTATTTTAGTTTATCTTCGTCCTGCCTGTAATGCCTATGTACCTCTGTCCTTACCTGGCCAACTCCCTAGTCTGTTAGGTCTTAGCTGAGATATCATGCCTCCAGCAAAGCTCCTCTGACTCCTGAAAATTAGAGTAGATTCCCTCCTGTGCGCCTGTAATACTCTTTGCTTTTTTCCTAGCACTGTACCTAACATAATTTTTTGTAACCCTTTCTTATTGTTTCTGCCTAAATTATGCACCTTTGTGCCTTATTTTTGTATGGCCGGCTCTGGCACACTGCTGGGTATTAGGCTAGGTCCTTAGTAAATATCTCTTTGATTAAATATGAAACAGAAGTTACATTAAAATAGATGTTGTAATTAAAGAGAGATTGTATCATGATGATAGTATTTAACATCATATGTTTTGTAACTGATTTTTTGTTCTCACAAAAATGTAAACCTGTAATATGACTATGGGTAGTGGATAGTGTTGATCTGTGAGGTGAATAATGAGCTTGGCTTTCAGTCTGTCAGCTGGAGATGGTACTCTTCGTCAAGTTAAGATCTAAGAAGCATTTATTGAAGACATACAATTTTCTGAGGATTTTGCCAGATATATTAGCAGCATAGATAATCTTGTTTAATACATCCATCCAGCAATACTATATCTGCATTGTAGAGGAAAGGAAACATGGTATGTCTCTTAGTATTTGTAAACTTCAGTTTCTATCATTTGTAAATTGAAGATAATATATTAGAAATTAATCTCTAAGTTGTTCTCAAAAACAAACAAGAAAATTTTGGATCCAACGATTCTTAATGTTCAATTTAATAGTGATTTTTCTAATGTAGACACTGGAAAGGTCACGCTAATGAGTTACCTTATTATTTCTTGGCGTACTTGGATAATATAATCACCAATGAATTTGTCACCTTAGTGCTATTTACTATTAGGCATTATCACTTACCACATATTTCACCACATAGTGCAGTACCAGGAAGTATGCTAGGTTCTGGGGAGAAAAGAGCATGTAGAAGAGACTCAGTCCTTGTTGCCATGAAACTTATATAGATAGATAGATATCAAATAATCACAGATATATAGATCTAAACTCCCATTGGTGCTATGAAGGAAAATTAGAGGATTTTATGAGAATTTTAACACATGCCTTGATTTGGTCTACTTTGCTAAGGAAGAGACAGTTGAACTTAGATCTGAAGTGGAGGGAGGGTTTGAGGGAAGAAGGGATCAGGGTATTAATTCAAGACTGAAGGAATGGCATGTGTGAAGACACTGAGGTAGGAGGAATCATGGTATGTTTGAGGCACTTTCTTCTTTTGTCAGGGTTGGGGATGGAAAGTGGCATGAGGTAAGGCTTATGAATCGAGTGGGACTATATCATACAGGGACTTGCTAAATCATATTAAGAATTTTTAGTTTTTTTCCTAGGAGCAGTAGAAAGCCACTGTAGGATTTTAAGCATGGGAGAGACGTAATAAGATATATACTTAGAAAATCACTCTTAGTGCAGTATAGTGATTAGATTGGAAGGGGCCCCAGTAGAAGCAAGGAGACCTATTAGGACAAACATGTTACAGTATCCAGGTCAGAGATGATGGCATCTTGAACTAAAGTGATTACAGTGGAAATGGAGAGAGGTAGACAGAATTTAGAGAGTTTTAGGTAGCAAAAAAATCATTTAATAAGATTTGATCTTATTCTTCTGTTCTCTTAATTTATGTCCAGTGGTCTTATAATTGCGAACATTAGTCATTTGCAGGGTTTTTGTAGAGCAGTGGTTTGAAGTTTGAATCTGTACAGCCCTTGACCCAGCATTCTAATGCGTCTATCCTAGGGAGATATTTGTTGATATGTAATAAGAGTTAATATACGAGGACATTTGTTTCGGTTCTGTTTGTAATAGTGCAAAACTAGAGACAATCTAAGTTCTTATTGATAGAGAAGTAGTTAAATAAATTTCATCCATATTATGGGGAACCATACAGGAATCTTACATATTTGTATGAAACATTCCTGTTAATTTTAAATTTTAAAAATTGAAATATATTGTTTTATATATACATCTGTGTGCTAAAACATAAATATTTATGGCAGGGTATTGATCAAACTGTTAACAATGTTATTTTGCAGATTGGGATTCAGATTTAGGTGTGGCGAAGTGAAATTCTTCCTTGTATTCTTATATCTTCTCTATTGCTTGAAAGTAAAAAACAAACATTTATGTATCATATATTCTAGTAAACAAACATGCATACATACATACACTAATTGGAGTATATTAGTTATTTGTTGGTAATAGCTGTCACCTTTTAAGCTGGCTGCAGCTGGCAAAATTAAAAGTTCTTTTCTCTTTTGTCAGTAAACTGTATAGCTTAAGGATAAATTAGTTTCACTAATGGGTCACATATTATATGTTGGAACCAACCTGCTCCTGTAGTTGCCTGGAGATTTATATAAGCATCAAAAGCACTAGTGGATTCTGTTCACATGAGACATATGAAACATTGTATTTGCATTCTGGTATTCTGACATGGAGATAGAGAATTCAAGTTTACCTTGAGATCTAAGTGAACTCTACTACTTACTAGGTATGTGACTATGGACAAGATTGTCAGTTTATCAGATTTTTTTTTGTTTCCTTCTCTGTAAAACTGGAACAATAATGTGTTTTCTTACAAGGTTTTTGTGCATATTCATTCTAGATAATGTATATAAACTGGCATACAGTATATGCTAAACATAGTCTATTTGGATTGTGGTGAGGAGAAAAAGCAGTATGATTTATTGTTCTTTAATAGAGATGAATAAAATCAGCTAGATCAGGGATTGACAAACTGCTGCTAGTTTAGCTCAGTTGCCTGTTTTTATAAATATTATTGGACTATACCCACGTGCAGTCATTTACATTTTGTCTATGGCTGCATTCATGCTATGGTATCAAGGGTTGAGTGGTAGATCCAGAGACCTCAAGACCCCCAAGCCTAAAATATTTCCTATATAGCCATTTAAGAAAATGTTTGCTGACCCCTGGACTAGATCAGTATATTTACAATTTTAAATACCAGATTACCTTTGACGATTTGCAAGCAGGGAGGTAACGTGATATAAGAATGTTACTGGCAGTGGTGTGTAGAATGACTTGGACAAGGGAAATAGTAGAAGCAGAGAGATAAGTTGAGATTAATTCAGGAGTGGTGATTATGGTAATAATCATGGAAAGAATGAGAGACAATTATACTGAGGACAACTCAGGAGGACTTAGCTGATGGCACAAGAGGAAGATTGATGTGATTCTAAGAATTTGAGTAAGACAGGATAATGACAATAATAAATTTGTGTAACAACTTAAAGCACACTCATGCATTAATTTAATAAATCAGTTTATGATGTTGCTATGAGCAAAGAGCTAGAAATAAGTCAGTATTGCACTTAATTTTTTTTTCCTTCTTTTTGGTGAGGAAGATTGGCCCTGAGCTAACGTCTGTTGCCAATCTTCCTCTTTTGGCTTGAGGAAGATTGTCACTGAGCTAACATCTGTGCCCATCTTCCTCTTTTGTGTATATGGAATGTCGCCACAGTGTGGCTTGATGAGTGGTGTGTAGGTCTGCACCCAGCATCTGAACCCGTGAACCCCGGGCCACTGAAGCTGAGCACACAGACTTAACCATTATGCCACTGGGCCGGCCCCTGGACTTAATTTTATATGTGGTATTTGCTGAATTTGAGGTGGCATTCTAAGAAACATGTTACATATGCAGTTAAAAATCTTGAATCACAGATGGTCAGGTCTATTGATAATATATTGAAGTCATTTGCATAGAAGTTACACATCAAGTGGATGACATCTCCAAGAGAGTGTAGTGTAAGGGGAGAAGAGCAGACACTGAAGAATTGAGCTTTAAGGAATCAGCACAAAGAGGGAATGGAACTAAGAGCATTCAGTGAAGTAGACTGAGAAATAATAGGTTGTGAGTTGGGCTTACCGTTTGCTGTGCACCCTTCCTGCTATTTGCAGTTTTATGCAGATCCTTTATACAGTTAGTACTGTAGAATTTAATGAAGAAGTTATTGTTCATACTCTCTATGCCTTTTCAGTGCTGTGCTGGAGCCATCCTGTACTTGCCTGGAGAGGTGAATATTAAATTTCCAGGAATTTTGTGACTTGATTAAATATAACACAGCCATTATAAAAAGTTAAATTATACAAACTTTAAATAAATCATATTAAGTATAAAAGTAATAAATACTCAAAAACTCACCACTTCCTAATTGTTTTACATGTTACTATTTTTTATGCTCTTTTGGTTTTTATTTGCACCTATTGTATCTTTATGGTGGAAGTATTTTTTAGTGGTGTACCACTACTGTTCAGTACTTCCCAACTCTGTGTTTGATGATGTCACTTTGCTAGTTTGAAATTGTCTTTAGACTTAATAAGTGATGGAGAAATTGTTAATAATGCAGATTAAACTTAAAGGTGTGTCAGGTCTATAGCCAGTATATTATGATAGCACAAAAAATTGAGTAAATATCCTTCCAATATTTGAGAAATATTATCTGATTCAGTAAAGAAGTTGCTCACACCATTGATGAATGAGTGAAGTTCCAAGAAATATCTTTGTCATTTCACTTGCATCCTATTCATTAAAGTGAACAAAGGTATCAACCGTCTTTCGTGTCAAAACCCTATTTGATCATCAGTTGCAACCAAAGATTAGCTGTGGATACAAGAGTTCAGCAAAATTATCAAAATCATTTTATGTGAATCAATTGCCTATATGGAATTTACAATAAAGAATATTGTATATTTTATTATTTTTTGTAAATTGTGTGCAATGCATTCTTTATATCGCTAACATTTCTAATAACTTGTGCATATATTTTTTTGAAGAGCCCGTTGTTAAACATTTACCAGCGCACTGACTTATGATTTTATAAAATGAATAAAATTCTTCCTAAGCCTTTATCTTTTTATATTGAAGAATTAGTTTTTTACAGTTGTGTTTTGCATTTATAGTTTGTATAGCAGCTGCCATTTCCACAGTCGTTTCCTCCTCTTTATTTCTCTATTTGGGTGATTCATTTCACTCAATGTTATGTGATATTAGGCAGGGAGGATAACATTTTTGATTTGCTAAAGACTATTTCTAGAAGTATAAACCACTTCTAATCAGCCGTATAGCAGGAGGTAAGGAAAGTAGTGCAACAGAACTGCATTATATTTATCAATTACTTTGTTCACTAAAATAATATATCACATTTTCTAGGGATTCAACTAATGAAACTACTGCCCATTCCGATGCTGGCAGTGAACTTGAAGAAACAGAGGTCAAAGGAAAAAGAAAGAGGGGTCGTCCTGGCCGGCCTCCAGTATGTATTATGCTTGTCTTCTTTGTTCTTATAATAGTTACTGAGTAAAGGGGCTTGATATGAGCTGATAATTCTAGTACTGTTAATACTTTTTAAAATTTCAGTGACACATTTGAGATTCTTGGCAACTTTGCTTCACAAATTGGCTTGGCAGTGATTGGAAAAAGGAAATTGATTATAGTATCTTTTTTGCTCTCCATGCTTCTCTTGTAAATAAATGGTGGTCCATGTGAAGGCATAAAGATGATTAACATGGAATGAGGTGTAGTTAGTTATGACTTCCCTGCTTTTTAAATGCAACTCTGATTTCTTGTGAGCTCCTAAGTATGTGTTTTGGTAGTACTAGTTTGGGATTTGGGGCCAGTCTCAGAATATATTCTCATTGATACATGATTGAGAAGTTTAGAAGAGCTCTATGTATCCTTACTTTGAGGGATATCTTTATGTATTCTGAGTACAACAGTCATCATTTAATTTAAGGCAGCATAAGCTCTCAGAGACAGTAATATCGGTGTCTTAAGAGGTCAAGGCTTATACTGTTTTATACTTATTTTTATGATGTGATTTGCTCTTAGCAATTGTTTTTTCTATTTTATGAAAGTTCTTATTATGGAAAATTTCAGCCTCCTTTTGTAGCCCTGTACTATTATATGATTTTTCTGAGACTATAGGCAAGTTAACATTGGTTTCTCTAGGATTCATGGGTTATAGGTGCACAATTGGAAAAAAGACTAAACTTGCTTGAAGGTAGGAGAATGAACTGGCTACAGGATTGCTTACTTGAATTTTTTCTCCTCCAATTGAAAGTCTTCACTTGCAAGATTCAGTTTAGGTGCTGTCTCCTTCAAGAAAGCCTTTATTTTTTTCCCTAGAGAGACTTTATCACCCCTTCAGCAGGCTATTGTATTATTCTTTAGAACCTGTTTAATTTTGATGTGTCTACAGATGTATCCCTGTAATATTTTGCTTTCCTTGATGATAAGGAGTCTGTATATCCAAATACTTATCTCTTTTGGGGTTGGAAAGATGATTTGATTTTTAGTGAATTTGCTACTACATAATCTAATAGGTAAATAGTACATGTTCATCTCTGTTCATGGAATTGAAAAAATATCGACCAGGATAGGATAGTAGCATTCTAGAGACTTGTGTTAGTTACATTTTAGTCCACATTTTCACACTTATTAGTTCACATGGCTACCTACACTTCCACCTGACTCAGGCCCATTTCTTGATTTTGGAAACCACACAACTTCCTGCATTTCTACTCTGAGCTTTGCACTGAGCTGATGCTTTTTATGTCATTTAATCCTCACACCAACACTATGAAATAGGTCTTATATGCAGCTTATAGAGTAGGAAATAAAAATAGGAAGTGTTAATTTGCCTAAGGTCACACAAAGCGTGTCAGTGGCAAAGCCAGGGTTTAAATTGATATCTTAACTTCCAAACTCTTTCTCTGAAGAATGCCAGAGTGCCAAGCTATTAATTAATATTGAGAGGTATAATTTTCAGAATGATCAAATTTGAGTTATGCTGCAATACCAGTTCTGAAGATTGCTTGGACATTTTCTGTCAACTGGCTCCATTTTGAACAATTCTAAGTTTCAATTGATACACTCTTTGTTTAGCTATTGTAATACTGTTCATACTTTTTGAAAGGACTTCATGAGTCTCTGGTTTTATTCATTTACTCAGTCAAATGAAAACAAATAGTATAAGGACTTTTTGTTATGAGCAGTATTGTTTTCCTTATTTCTAAATTCTTAGGGGGCATCTCATTTTTGGTATTTCTTGTCGGTATACTATTATCAGAGACTTTTGTTTCTTATTAACCCTGATTTTGCAGTTGTCCTAATTCATATTTGTTGTTATTGTAGCTTTCTACCCAAATAATTAATGATCTCGAAACAAACAGTATCGTGTTTATGCCAACCTATGATTGTATTAACAAATAATGAACATAATTTTCTCTGTCTACACACGCTATTTCCTTGGTGATCACATCTGATCTCATGGCTTTAAATACCACCTCTAAGCTTATGTCACCCACATTTATGTCTCCAGTCTGGACTTTACCCCTAGACTTCAGACTCATATCCAAATGCCCATTGAGCATCTTCATTTGGATATTTAATGGGCCCAAGATGTTTAAAAAACTGAACTCTCAAGCTTCCTATCCCCTGCCAAGCTCTCTTCCATAATGGCAACTTTATTCCTATAATTGCTCAGGCTCTAAACCTTGTAATCATCTTTGGCTCGCTCTTTCTCAGCCTGTATCTGATCTATCAGCAAATCCTGTCTAATCTATTTGCAAATTGCATCAGTCATTTTTTACTACAAAACTGGTTTAAGCCACCATCATATGCTTTTGCTGAAACCTATCAGGCTTACTCCTTGTCTCAGGGCCCTGTCTCATCTTCTCATTGAGGCCGCCCCTAAAGATGAAAACCCAAGGAGACTTACTGTTCCCTTCGTGTGTGTGTGTGTGTTTTCCCTGCTCTCTGTAGCACTTATTGCTATCTAATGTAGTATACATTGTACTTATTTACTTATTGTCTGTCTTCCCTGCTAGAAGATAAGCTGCATGAAAGCAGGGATTTTTATCTGGTTTGTTTACTGCTGTGTACTAGTGTCTGACTTTCAATAACTGTTTATTGAATGAATGAATGGTGTTTAATTTTGTTAAATCGTCGCTTTTCCCCCCTTGTGTTTAAAATTCTTTTTATTTTGAAATAATTTCAGACACAGAAGAGTTCCAAGAATTCTGCAGAAAATTTCTATGCAGACTCTTCATGCAGGTTGTCCAAATGTTAGCATTTTACTACATTTGCTTTATCATTTTTTTTCCTCTCTCTCTATATATGTATACAGATACATATACATGTAACTATATGTTTGTATATGTAAATCTGTTATATAGCTATTATTATTTTTGAACTGTTTGAGAATAAGTTGCAGACATGATGCCACTTTATTCCTAAAGCTTTAGTATAAATTTCCTTAAAATCAAGGACATTCTCCTACACAACCATAGTACAATTATGAAAATCAGGAAAACAGTGATATAATATTGACCATATCTTCATTCACTTCATTCGGATTTGCCAGTTGTCCTAATAATGCCCTAAGCAAAAGGAAAAAAAAATTTTATCTTCTTGGTCTAGAATCCAAAAAGAGGTACAGTTTTTACTTTTATGTCTATGTATTCATACACATAAAAAGAAGATGGAGAATACAGAACGAAGTAATAACAATGAGTATCAGAAGGATAGGTTAACAGGTGAATTTATTTATAAAAATTGGATCTTCTAAATTATTTGGTACTTTTATTTAGAATATTGTGAATTCATGATATCATTTAAATATTTTACACAGTTTTTAATTGGTGCATAGTATTCTGTACAAAGTTATTTAATTCTTTATTGTTGAACATTTGTGTTAAAAATTCTTTACTGATCTAAACCGTGCTGACGTAAACTATCTAATAAATAAGTGTTGCTCTAGAGCCATTGTTTTTTGTTTTTTTTTTTTTCCAGTTCTAAATACTTAAAAGTGGAGTTGGTTAGTCGAAAGGTATGCCGTATGTTTTGTAAGCTTTTGGTGTGTGTTATTGTTTTGCCTTTCACACAGCAAAATATGTGGCATTGCACATCTTAACCTTTACTTATAGTGATTGTTAAATCTTTGCTAATTTTTAGGTGGTGTAAAATTCTATCAGTATGTTCTGAAATTTTCTGAATTGCCTATTTATCATTACTGTATCACTTTTTCTATTTTTATTTTTCTAAGAAACAAAAATCTCTTTACAAAATAATTTTTGTAGCTTATGCGTATGTACTTTTATGATCACTTTTGGAAATGTATTTATCAGTTGGACTTGTATCTCCTCTTCTTTCTCAAACTAGGCTTGTTGTCTTATCTTTTAAATTTTTCATTTAGCTTTTCTTCCATAGACTAGTTTTTAGTTCTGACTTTCTTAATTTTGTTAAAATATACCATAAGTCTTCCAAGAACCCAGAATTAAAATGTGAGTCACCATTAAATTTCGTTACCCCATGTCCCTTCCCCTCTCTCCTATAGCTAATGAGATTCTAGATCTGATGAATTTTTATTTCACAGTGTCTTCTACATCTGTCCCTTCTTTTACATTTCCCAAGTTCCTTTCTTTAGGCCTCACTTTATAGGACTGTTACCTTCTTACCTTGAGTCTTTTCCCTTTTCCAGTCTATCATTTTTAATACTGCCAGGTTGACCTTTTTTTAACCTGTTCAAATAGCAAGGAGTGCCTTTTTGTTGTGGGGTGTGTTCTTCTAACTTACCTTGCAACCTAATATTTTATTGTGTTTCCCTACTCATAACCTTTCATTCCGTCAGATACATCTCTCTTGTCCTTCTGTACGTGGCTTGTGCTTTCTCACTTCTACGCTTTAGCTCATGATGTTCTTGCTTTCTGAAATCCTTGTTTTCTAAATTCTATTTATACTAATCTTACTAATTTTACTTATTCATTAAGTCCCAACTTGCAGCTCATCTCTTCTGTGAAACTTTCCCTGCTTACCAGTCACTGGAAATAATCTTTCCCTTCATAGAATCCTTCCAACGCTTATCTTCAACCAAATTTCCATGAAAAGTATTTTTTATATACTATAGTTTACTATATTATATTGCAGTCATTTGTGGTTTTTTTTTTTAAACTATATATATGTAGAGATTTTGCACTAAGCTATCCCAAATATGTTTATGTACATTATTTGTGAAAGGGTAGGGGTTATTTCACATTTATAGCTTATAAATAAGTTCAAATAAGGCACAAAAGTAAAAAAAAAGTTGGTGTATCTGTGTCTCTTAGAGCTTCTAGAAAAGTTGTTGTGCATTCAGGGTGCAACTTACTCTGTATAGAGCTTTTGGGATAGAGTAATTTTGGATGGTTAATTTTCCTACCCAGCAGTGCTGACTTTTACTTAAAACAGTTTACCAGAAGTATAGGTACACATTTAAATTAAGTAGTATTATAGTTGTAGTAAAACATTTGTCCTAAAGATTATTCTAAACTCGGACATTAGATTGCATCATTTTCATGAAGATGCAGTAAAGGATGTATAGCTTTCTTTCTGAGCATATTTTCCATAAACTTCATTACTTAATATGTAGAGGCAGACTTTGTTTCAGATAGTTTCATTTTCCTACAGATATTCATTAGCATTTTTTTCCATTGTGTCCCTTTAATTAGCTGCAGCAATGAACACATGACTCTAGTTTCTGTATTACTAACCTCAGGACCGTAGACATCTCACTTACACTGTTTATGGGATTTGAAGCATGAGTGTTCCTCCTCCACCACCAATTTTGACAAATTTGTATTAGGATCTTGAAAAATACATCTTAAATACTATAAGTTCTTTGAAAGCTGTGTTTGGTGCTGTGTGGAAGGATCAACTTTTTTATGTGTCTGGTACATAGTAACTGCATGATGAATGAAGAAATAACAGTTGTTTTGAATGAGTGAAAAAAAATCTGTTTTCTAACACCTTGTATTCTGTAGAGTGAATCATTTTGAATTTGTCCGTTTGCTCAGGATTAGATTCATGTTATGCATAATTGGCAATAATACCACATAGGTGTCACTTAGGCTCTTAAGCATGAATTCTGAGTTAGAATACATGAGACTTCATGAGACAAGATGTAGAAACTAGACATGTCCCCTAGATTGAGGCAGATATTTGAGAAGAGATCCACTTGCTATTAATGGAAGAAAGATTTCCTAGGCAGGTAACAGTTGGGGTAGATGGAGTGAGCTGATAATGTACCACCAGGGAGGTTATGTCTCTAGGATCAGTAAGCATTTATTGATCTGTGCTGAGCTAGATCTATGGTAGAACTAGTGTCTGTGGGGTCTGGCATCTAATGGTCTGGTATTCAGGGACTTCAGTCCCTGGGGTAAGCTGATAATGATAGGACAGAACTCTAGCTTCATAGGAACTAGGTTGCTGGCTAGGTTACTAAGGCATTAGTAGCCTGAGAATTAAGGCAATTACTCCATTCTTAAGATGGCACGACCTCAGAACTGGACCAGCCAAGCAAGTTTGACATAGGACATGATCCATTTCTTTCATTTGAGAGCACCTTGGATCCTTGTCCAGGAATGGGACTACATCTACATGTGGCAAAAAACCTATAGGAAATGGAGCCTGATAAGTCACAAGTAATTGAAGGGTTATGTATGTATTATTACTCTTTCAAATAACTGTCACAATTCTTATTTTTAAATCTTCCCTACACTCCTGCCCCCCGCAAACCCCTAAACAAGCATGATTTGAGTGGGATAAGTACAGCTATATGTCTCAGAGAGGAATTACTCTCAGGACTGCAAAATTGTATCCCTTGGGTATAAGTTACAGATTGTTTGTATCCTATGTTACTATGATCTTCCCTCTTCCTGACTCTGTTTATTAGGGACAATCTTTCTGAACATCAGCTTTTTGATTTGTCTTTCTGAATCTTTACTGTTTATTACTGTCTGGATCTGTAATAAGAAAATCAGTCTTGTGATAATGGGGATAAAATATAGATAGACCCTAGGTAAGATCAAATGGATTTTTATGTTCTTATTTTTTCCCCTCTTTGTAACCAATGCTAAAAGGCTCCCAGGTGTGAGAATTATGGTTTATTTCCTCTTTATTCATGGAGTTTAGTTCATACTACATATATACTGTGTACGTATAATGACGTATGTGTGTGTGACACAGAGAAACTTTCCTATACATACACAGGCTTATTTGTTGCAGTATTATTTGTAATAGTAAAAAATTTAAAACAAAATAAGTGTCCGTCAACAGGTTAATGGCTAAATAAATTAACGTATAGTCATGCGTCACTTAATGACAGGGATATGTTCTGAGAAATGCATCATTAGGCAATTTCGTCATTGTGTGAACATCATAGAGTGTACTTAACACAAACCTAGATGGGATAGCCTACTACACACCTAGGCTGTGTGGTACTAATCTTATGGGAGCACTGTCATATATGTGGTCCATCATTGACCAAAATGTCATTATGTGGTGCATGACCATACATCTATGTAATGCAACACTGTAGCTTTCAGAAAAAAGTGAAGACCTTCTCTAGGTCTTGCTATAGATTGACTACAAAATATGTTGATAGTGAAAATAGAATGGTGCAGAACTGTGCATAAGTAATATAAAATATAATAGATACGTGGAAATATATATGCATTTGGTTTTTTTTTTTTTATAATTTTATTTATTTTTTCCCCCAAAGCCCCAGTAGATAGTTGTATGTCATAGCTGCACTTCCTACTAGTTGCTGTATGTGGGACGTGGCCTCAGCATGGCCGGAGAAGCAGTGCGTCAGTGCGCGCCTGGGATCCAAACCCGGGCCGCCAGCAGCGGAGCACGTGCACTTAACCGATAAGCATGGGGCCGGCCCCGCATTTGGTTTTTTTTTTTTTTTTAATTCTGGTAAAATACACATAAGATTTACCAACTTAACCATTTTTAAGTGTACAGGTCAGTGATATTAAATAAAATCATAATGTTGTGCAGCCATCACCACCATCCATTTCCAGAACTTTCTTCATTTTTTGAAACTGAAACTTTACACTCATTAGACAATAACTACCACCTCCGACACCCTCCCAGCCCCTGGCAACCACCATTCTACTTTCTGTCTCTATGATTTTGACTAAGTACCTCATATAAGTGGAATCATATAGTATTTGTCTTTTTGTGACTAGCTTATTTCACTTAGCATAATGTCATCAGGGTTTGTCCATGTTGTAAGCATATGTCAGAATTTCCTTCCTTTTTAAGGCTGAATAATATTCCATTGTATGTATATACCACATTTGCTTATCCATTCATCTTGTCAATGGACACTTGGGTTGCTTCCAAGTTTTAGCTGTTGTGAATAATGTTGCTGGGAACATAGGTTTACTAATATCTTTTCGAGACCCTGCTTTCAGTTTTTTTGGGTATATACCCAGATGTGTAGTTGCTAGATCGTATGGTAATTCTATTTTTAATTTTTTGAGGAACTGCCATACTGTTTTCCATAATGGCTGTACCATTTTACATTCCTATCAGCAGTGCACAAGAGTTTCAATTTTTCCACATCCTCGCCAAGACTTTTCTATTTTTGATAGTAGCCATCCTATCATAGTTATTATAGGTGTGAGTTGGTATCTCATTGTAGTTTTTATTTGCATGGCCCTAATTATTAGTGTTTTTAAGCATCTTTTCATGTGCTTATTGGCCGTTTGTATATCTTTGGAGAAATGTCTGTTCAAGTCCTTCACCCATTTTCCAATCAGGTGGTTTGTTTTGTTGCTGAGTTTTAGGAGTTCTCTATATATTCTGGGTATTAATCTCTTATCCTTATATATGATTTGCAAATATTTTCTCCCATTCTATGGGTTGCCTTTTTACTCTTTCCCCATTGAGTGGTCTTGGTACCCTTGTCAAAAATTACTTAACCGTATATTTGAGGGTTTATTTCTGGGCTTTGTGTTCTCTGCCATTGGTCTGTATGTTTGCCTTTATGCTGGCACCACACTGTTTTGATTACTGTAGCTGTATAGAAAGTTTTGAAATCAGGAAGTGTGAGTACTCTAGCATTGTTCTTTTTCAAGATTGTTTTGGCTCTTTGGGGTCCTTTGAGATTCCTCTGAATTTTAGAATGGGTTTTTCTGTTTTTGCAAAAAAGGTCATTGGGATTTTGATAGGGATTACACACTGAATCTGTAGATCCCTTTGGTTAGTATTGACAACTTAAAAATATTAAGTCTTCCAATCCATGAACATGGGATGGGTTTCCATTTATTTATGTCTTCTTTAATTTCTTTCATATGCATTTGTTTTTTATATGTTTAAATGTCTCTGGAAGGGCTTTTAAGGAATGAATAATGTTGATTGCCTCTTAAGAAAGAAGATTGTGGCTTGAGGACAGAAGTGGACAAGTTTTCATTGTATAACTTTAATCACCTTTTGAATTTTGAGCCATGTGAATGCATTACCTATTCAATAAAGAAAAATAACATTTTTCCCCTCCTCTCTTCATACACAAACGTGTAAGCACTTATACACACATACGCGTGTGAGCACAGTACTGAGAAGATAACCTATTACTCCAAATAGTGAGCACAGAAACAAGACTTGTTACAAGGAGCCAGGATCTAGAGTCCAGCTAAACAAGATGAATGTGTGAAATGATGTTTTCAGGCAACTTTAAACTGATCAGTATGGCAGGATTGTAGCCTGTAAAGAGGGATCTGGTGTGGTAGATGACTGAACAGGTAGTAATTGAAGGCTTTACATGCCATGCCGAGGAGTTTGGACTTTAACTTGATGGTTATGAGGATCAGAGATTAAATAAACAAGGAAGTGATGGGATTAGGTTTGTATTATAAGGATTACTGTGGTTAAAGTATTAGAACAGAGTGGCATTGTCCAACGGAAATATAATGTGAGCCACTTCTGCAATTTAGTATTTTCTAGTAAGTTACAAGAAATGGGGGAAATTAACTTTAATAATATAATTTGTTTAACTTAATATATCTATAATATTATCATTTCATCATGTAATCAATATAAAATTAATTTTATATGCTATTTTTCATACTAAATCTTCACAGTCTTGTGGATATTTTACACTTACTGCAATCTCATTTTTGACTAGCTGAATTTCAAGTGATCATTTAGCTACATGAAGCTAGTGGCTACCATGTTGGGTAGTGCAAGTATAGAGAATCAGTCAGGTTCTAGTCAGGAGACAAAATCCTTGCCAGTAATTTGAACAGAAAAATTCAATGTGAAAAATAATTATTAATGGGGCCGGCCCCATGGCTTAGCGGTTAAGTGCACGTGCTCCGCTACTGGAGGCCCAGGT
Source organism: Ceratotherium simum simum (assembly GCF_057802395.1). Taxonomy (NCBI): domain Eukaryota; kingdom Metazoa; phylum Chordata; class Mammalia; order Perissodactyla; family Rhinocerotidae; genus Ceratotherium; species Ceratotherium simum. The sequence continues at coordinate 16,343,652 of NC_141904.1, forward strand.
TCGGATCCTGGGCGCGCACTGACGCACTGCTTCTCCGGCCATGCTGAGGCCGCGTCCCACATACAGCAACTAGAAGGATGTGCAACTGTGACATATAACTATCTACTGGGGCTTTGGGGAAAAAACAAGGAGGAGGATTGGCAATAGATGTTAGCTCAGGGCCAGTCTTCCTCAGCAAAAAGAGGAGGATTAGCACGGATGTTAGCTCAGGGCTGATCTTCCTCACAAAATATAAAAGTAAAAATTATTAAAAAGTCCTTAATAATTCAGGAATTGCAAATTAAGATGCAATGAAGTACCACTATACACCTATTAGATTGGCTGAAATCCAAAAACCTGACAATACCAATTTTCTGGCAAGGATGCAGAACAACAGGAACTCTCATTCATTGCTGGTGGGAATGCAAAATGGTACAGCCAGTTTGGAAGATAGTTTGGTAGTTTTGTACAAAGCTAAACATAGTTTTTGTTGTTGTTTTTTGTGAGGAAGACTAGCCCTAAGCCAACATCCAATGCCAATCCTCCTCTTTTTGCTGAGGAAGAGCGGCCCTGGGCTAACGTCTGTGCCCATCTTCCTCTACTTTATATGGGATACCGCTACAGCATGGCTTGACAAGCGGTGTGTTGGGTGTGCACCCGGGATCCGAACCTGTGAACCCCGGGCCGCGAAAGCGGAGCGCACACACTTAACCGCTGCACCACGGGGCTGGCCCCAAGCTAAACATAGTTTTACCTTATGATCCAGTAATCATCCTCCTAGGTGTTTTACACAGTTGATTTGAAAATTACATCCACACAAAACCCTGCACGTGAATGTGTATTAGCAGCTTTATTCCTAATTGCCAAAAAATGGTGACCAAAATGTCCATCATTAGGTAAATAGAGGACAAAATGTGGTGCATCCATACAGTGGGATGTTATTTAGAAAGAAAAATAAATTAGCTATTCTGCCTCTAAACGACATGGATGAATCTTAAATGCATATTGTTAAAGTAAAAGATGCCAGTCTGAAAAGGCTGCATACTGTGTGGTTCCAATTGTATGACTATCTGTAAAAGACAAAACTATATAGTGATGATTAAAAAGTTGAGTGTTTGCCAGGGGAAGGTAGGAGGGTTGATTGGGTGAAGCACAGGAATTTTTTAAGGTGGTGAAACTCTTCTCTATGATACTATAGTTGTATATACATGACACTATGCATTTGTCAAAACCAATTGAACTTCACAGAAAAAGAGTGAATTTTATGAATACAGATAAAAAAAAATCATTTAGGAGGTTAGGGTGATACCAGAGTGGAATGTAGAATGAAATAAATCAAGCTAACTCTATTGCAAATGTATAAAACGATGTCACTTGGGCTGGCCCCGTGGCTTAGCAGTTAAGTGCGTGCTCTCCGCTGCCGGCAGCCCGGGTTCGGATCCTGGGTGCACACCGACTCACCACTTCTCCGGCCGTGCTGAGGCCGCGTCCCACATACAGCAACTAGAAGGATGTGCAACTATGACATACAACTATCTACTGGGGCTTTGGGGAAAAAAAAAAAACGATGTCACTCAAGGGAGTTGGTGGGGAGGGGAGTTGCTGACTTAAGTAACTTTGGAAATGACTCTGTAAGACCAAAGTCAAAGGAACTGTCCATATTGTATATAAGCACTCTGGAGTTCATAAAGTTGTTTCCCATGGGGTATAGTTTAAGAATTCTGATACTACTATGCATATATACTCGTGGGAGCCAGGTTTCTCACTGTTGGAGTGGGAGTTTATTGATAAGCAAAGGAAAGAGGCATCGATGTGGTAATGGATTAAAGTTGGAGTATCAGTATGAACTTATGTTTAGCTTAATACAGATAACAGATCATTACATACAGAAATTTTGTTACAGTGTACATATACGGAACATATGTTTCTTTGCTTTCTCTGCTTAAGGGCCTAGAAGCAAGGACACTCAGTATCAGGGAGCAAAACCCTAGTGCCCAGATCTTCATCTCTTAATAGCATTCTCCAGTAAAAGGAACCAGGGCTCCTTGGAGTATTGGCTGATTGTAAAATTGGGGAAGGGAATATACAAGGTGAGTCTAGAGGATGTTGTGCTGCCAGAAAGTAACCAAGTGCTAAACACACACACTCTCTCTCTCTTTTTCTCTCTCTCTGGGGGGAATATGTCAAATGGACACAGGGAACCAACTGATAGCTCTACCAATGGCCAAAGCTGAACCAAATTGAACAACAAAATACAATAGTGTTGAATTACAATCCAAAGTATAGAATAAATGTCGGTAAGCCCACATTAGTATAAATGAATGAATGGGTGAGAATAGACAAATCTCCCATACTGAAGAATTCCAAGTAATATGTGTAAATACTCCCACCTCTTAAATAAAAGTAATAACTCCCCACCCCTTAAAGGTGGGATGCACGTAGTCACTTCCTTTCAAAGTTTATATCATAGAAAGTGGAGGAAAAGTAACTTGACAGTGGAGAAACCTGACAAACACCACCTCAGCCAGCTTATTAAGGTCACTATTAACAGTAATTAATTGTGTTGATAATATGTACCCTTGATATGAGGTGATAAAAATGACACTTTATCTCTCATATCTTCTTCCCCAAACCCATAATCCCAGTCTAGTCATGAGAAAAACATCAAATGCCAGTTGAGGAACATTGTACAAAATGCCTGACCGGTATTCCTCAAAACTGTCAAGGTCACCAAAATACCAGGAAAGCCTAAAAACTGTCACAGCCAAGAGGAGCTTAGGGAAACATGATGTAAATGTAATATGGTATCCTGGATGGAGTCCTGGAACAGAAAAAGATCATTAGGCAAAAACTAAGAAAATCTGAATTAATTATGAGCTTTTGTTAATATATCAAGGTTGGTTCATTAATTGTAGCAAATGTACCATACAAATGATAAGATGTTAATAATAGGAGTAACTAGATGTGATGTATGTGGAAATTCTCTGTACTATCTTCACAATTTTTTTGTAAATCTAAAATTGTTATAAAAATAATTTATTTAAGAATAAGCAGGAAACTTATTTATTAATCCACACACAAAAATGGTTGTAAGGCTCTGAACTACTAAGAGAAGTGAAAGAGTGCATGAAGAACACAGAAATAGAAAATCAAGGGAGCAGGTATGGTAAAGCAGGGAGAGAAGCCCCTCCATGCTATGCTTTGTAGTGTTCCTTTAGTGCCCTCTGTTTACAAAGCCTAACACTGCAGCAGATGACAAAAGAGAAATGTTTACAGGGTCCAGCTCTAGCATCACAAAAACAAATAAGGGTGGATTTGGTGATGAGGGACAATAAGTTGATAACTGAAACAGGCTATTATGAGAGTGAATTAAGTCACTCAAAGAGAATATAAAGATTGAGAAGATAAGATTCTCAGGAGAGACCTAAGGTAACACTAACAGGTAAGGAATATAGGGAGGGAAAAGATATCTGAAAAGAAAGGAAGAAATCACATGGCCTATTGAGAGAGTTTCAAGAAATGTCTATTACATTTATTTCATTGGTGAGTTTGGTGAAGCAGCAACTATGATGAGTTTATATATGAATGAAATTTATGGGAATAATAACAGCGACTGCAAGCAATTCTATCAAATTGCCCTTGATTCTAAAGGTGAGAAGTATATAAGGTGGTAGCTAGTGTTGACTTTTTTTAAAAATTGGAGGCATGGGGTGAGATGTTAATTGAAGAATGTAAACTTCATCAAGGCAGGAATGTTTGTTTTGTTTATCGCTGTATTTCTAGTACCTAGGATGTTTCCAAGTATGTCCAGCATATATTTGTTGCATGGCTGGATGAGAAATACTTGAGCACTTTAGTAGAGGGAGAAATTGAATATGCAGTGTATGCAAGTAAGATTTCTGAGGAAGTAGGAGAGTATTGAGGACGGTATGAAGAAGGAAATGTGAAGAGGGGGCGTGGTTAAAATATTCAGTATTGGCATTATTGTTTTACAAAATTCTAATTCTTTTTTTTTTTGCTTTATATTCATACCTTATATAAATTAACTTATGCTTTGCTGTTTACCTTCTTTTTTTATCGCTGAAAACAAATTGTAAAGCTTCTTTTGGTCAGGGATTTATGTCTCTTATCTGTAGTAGTGCTAGCTATCTTTCACAGGATCAAACATATTTGAGATCATTCTGCATAAAGCATAGTATGCCTGCATTTAATTTAATTTTTTCCTGACCTTTTTATTCAGTCTACAAATAAGAAACCTCGAAAATCTCCAGGAGAGAAGAGTAGAATTGAAGCTGGAGTTAGAGGAACAGGCCGTGGAAGAGCTAATGGGCACCCTCAGCAGAATGGCGAAGGGGAGCCTGTCACATTGTTTGAAGTGGTGAAACTGGGGAAAAGTGCAATGCAGGTAAATGTTCAGTGTTTTTATTTTATTTATAAAGCAACAGAGTCAATAACCTATGTGGAACCTGTTAGTGTATATATTGACATTTTATATACTCTTGTTGATTATGTGATCAAGAAGTTTATCCTTCCAGGCTTTTCTTTGTTTGATTGTTTTGTAAAGAGTGTCAGGAAAGGCATTTTGTTTAATAGTAAGATACACTTTAGATTACATTGTGTTGAGTAAAAAGACTTGCATATAATAGGAGCTGCGTAAGAGAATTTTTATTGCCTTAATATATTTTTTTAGAATTGGACTTAATGTAAGTAACATATATGTACTACAGAATATCTGAGAGAAGAAAGGGTATAAAAAAAATTTCTAAGTGGTGAATTAGGAATAACCACAATTAATATTTCATCTTTATTTTGTGTGTGTATGTGATCTTTTATAACCTTTTTACTCAGTTTTCTCTCCTCATTGACTCAACAAATATCATTAAATATTCTGCAAGAGCACATTTTTATTGGCTTCTTACTAATTTATTATAAGGGTAAATCATAATTATTTTACTATTTTTTTAGTATGTCTTTACTTTTTTTCATTAGTATAAAATTTATTCATTATTTGTGTTTACATCTCTACATCTTTTTTCATTTTAAAATATTAGAGGTGAAATTATTTAGTTTACAGGTGTTTCTTACCTGTGTGATACATAAATACCATGTTACACTCCAAAAAATTATACTAGTTTATCTTTCACCAGAAATGTAGCTAGCAGTTGGCTATTTTATATTTAAGAATTATTTGATAACATATGTGAAAATGATAATTCATTAATTTACATTTCTTTGATCATCAATGATTGATATGTTAAATCTTTTTATTTGATATTTATTTGCTCATTTTTGATACTTAATTTTCAATTCAAGCTTGAAATTTAGGTAATTTATGAAACATTTATTTTTAGAACTGAAAGCAGGCAACTTTTCATTAGTATACTTTGTATTTTTTACCTGTATTTCCTTTTGAATTCCTTAAGGGAGTATAGTGTTTATTGATTTTTATGTATGTTACCAGATTGATATGTTTAGGGGCGTCGGAATTTATGTGGGAAGGGAGGGAGGTGGAGTGAGTAGTAGGATGATGCTATGTGGTAAAAGAAATACTGAATTCCTAGTTATCCAAAGCAGTGGACAATCTATAAATTACAAGGTAATTTAAAAATAGATTGTGACCTTTAGACATTAAGCTTGACTATTTTTTTATTACACTTGAATAGAAAAATTAACGGTACAGAAATATTAACTTTTGAAACCTACTTTATTGCTTCCCGCCTTTAGGTGGAAATAGAAGCAGAAAAATGAAGGAAGTTTATTTTTATGTAAAAATTTTTAAATTTCATTTCAGTATTTTGCTTTTGATTTTTCATGTAAATATTTTATATTTGTATATGTAAAGATAATTTTAGTGCATATTGTATTAAAGCTCAGTACCAGCTTTATTTAATATGAACAAAATCTTTAAATTCAATATTTAATATGAACAAAATCTAGTCATCTATTTGAAGCAAAATAATGACTAATATAAGTTTTTGTTCATCTACTATGTACTATTTTTAAAAATTATTTATTTATTTATTATTTTTGGTGAGGAAGATCAGCCCTGAGCTCACATCCAATTTCAATCCTCCTCTTTTTTGCTGAGGAAGATTGGCCCTGGGCTAACATCCATGCCCATCTTCCTCTACTTTATATGGGACGCCGCCACAGTATGGCTTGACAAGTGGTGCGTCAGTGCATGCCCGGGATCCAAACCGGCAAACCCCGGGCCTCCACAGCGAAGCGTGTGCATTTAACCACTGCGCCACTGGGCCACCCCTGTACTATTTTTTTAATCTAGATTACTCTTCCCTAACTCTGTTTTATACTGTCATCCTCTGCTTAAGTTCTTTTGCATCCACATTTTATCAAAGGTAAAGATTAGTAGTCAGGACCGTGGGACTTTGCATAATTTGGTTTTAACCCACCTTTTCAACTTTTTCTCACTATTGCTCTATTGAAATCAGCCCCAAACATATTTTACTTTGGTATAATTTTTTTTTTTTTTGGTGAGGAAGATTAGCCCTGAGCTAACGTCTGTTGCGAATCCTCCTCTTTTTGCTGAGGAATATTTGCCCTGGGCTAACATCCACACCCATCTTCCTCTACTTTATATGTGGGATGCCTGCCACAGCATGACTTGATAAGCAGTGCGTACGTCCGCGCCCAGGATCCGAACCTGTGAAACCCGGGCCGCCGAAGCGGAGCACATGAACTTAAGCAGTGTGCCACTGGACCGACCCCCTTTGTTGTAGTTTTTTATTATTTGTATTATATTTTTCCTTCCTAGCTATATTCAAATTAATCTACAAACTTCTGTAATTATTTTTCACTCAATATTGTGGGTATTTTTCTATGAATTTGCCTTATAATTTTTAATATTTGTATACTACTCCCTAACATGGCTGGACCATGATTTATTTAACCAATTTTCACTTGAGCTGCATTATTCTTGAAAAAAGAAATAAGTATAATTAAGATAACTATTTAAGAATAGTTTTATTCTATTAAAAATAGTACTTCTTTGAATATCCTTATCTATCCATCTGAAATGTATACATGGGAGTATTTTTGTAGCATATATTCATGAAAGTGGTTGCTGAGCAAAGGGAGTACATGTTTAAAAAATTGATAAGGGTCTTCTATTGAAAGGGGCACACTAATTTCACTGTTTATTATTTCCTCATTTCTTTTTTTTTTTTTTTTTTTTTTAAAGATTTTATTTATTTTATTTTTTCCCCCCCAAAGCCCCAGCAGATAGTTGTATGTCATAGCTGCACATCCTTCTAGTTGCGGCATGTGGGACTCGGCCTCAGGATGGACGGAGAAGTGGTGCCTCGATGCGCACCTGGGATCCGAACCCGGACCGCCAGCATTGCAGCGCGCGCACTTAACCACCAAGCCACAGGGCCGGCCCAATTTCCTCATTTCAAACATATAGTATTGATAGATAAAATATTAAAAAGACAATACAGAAATTAATGAGTTTAGAAAGTAAGTGTTTCTGTAGTTTATGTAGAAGAAAAACTACAAAGTGATGAACAGGATTGGGGTTAGGGTGGAGAAGCAGGTACTTGTAGCCAACAGTTTGGCTTTTGTGTGTTAAAAGGACTAAAAATATTTCACGAAGAAAGAGGAATAGAGTCAGGTTTACTTCACGAAGCCAGAGCCTAACATGAGTCTCCATACTAGTGAAGAGACTGAAGAACGCCACTGATAACTGCTGCGTAGGCTAAGACTTATGTTTAGGTGATCATATATCTCAGGTTACCCTTGTGACTCCCAGTTTATGCTTATCATCCGTGTAGTTATTAATAGACATTCCTTTAATACTCAAGAGGGTTCTAGTTTGGATAAAAACTTATACTAAAACTTCACTTATGGGAAATCAAGGGCTGAGGGAAGGGAGAGGACAGATATAGTCCTTATAATCAGAACCTGAATTGAAGTGTCTACATACTTGGTTGGTGACTGGGTCTGTAGAAATCCCCAATATTATTGTAGAGCAGGAAGTTCTAAGCTCACATTATGTGACCTAGTTTTACAGTGGAGTGACCAGGATGAGCAGAGGTAATCACAAAAACATTAGATTCAGAGGGATGAATAGTAAAAGAAATAAATAAGTATATTTAAGATGCTAGACAAAAGAGGGAAGAAATTCTAATACAAAAAAGGGGATAAACTTAAAATTTGTTTTACTGAGGGAAAAATAGCTACATTAGATGCCATCAAAGGGAGAATTCAGGAATTGGCATTCATTAAGCATTCATTTAGAATGTAGCCCAGAGAAATGTGAGTGATCTTGGTTTGGATTGAAGGGTTCCAGAATATACTAGGGGAAGAAATCAGAGGGAATTGAAGAGATACAGTTTTTGAGGAGATAATTTTGGAGAAATTTCCAGATACATTAGCTCATATCCAGAGTTTGTTCTCATAAGTGAGCAAGATAAGTGAAAATTACATAGCTATTAAAGGGATAGATAACTGCAGAATATTGAGGATTAAAAGAAAATCTTGAAATATTTCATCAAGGAATGCCAGACTCTGTCCTCTGACTACAATGTTGAGATACAGAAAATAAATTCCCCTTCTAAATTACATTATACTCACAAGAGTGAAAAAGGACTTTTAACTAATTCACGTGATGGAGAAGAAATATACAAAGTTGAAATGTGAATGCTAGTGAAAGTAATGTTAGTGAAAATATTGGGGCCAGCTAAGCACTACTTGGATAAATATACAGTCTAAATGTGTTAATAGGGCCGGCCCTGTGGCTTAGCGGTTAGATGCGTGCGCTCCGCTGCTGGCGGTCCAGGTTTGGATCCCGAGCGCGCACCGACGCACCGCTTGTCCGGCCATGCTGAGACCGCGTCCCACATACAGCAACTAGAAGGATGTGCAGCTATGACATACAACTATCTACTGGGGCTTTGGGGAAAAAAGATAAATAAATAAATAAAAATTAAAAAAAAATTTAAATGTATTAATATTAAAGTAGTAGAAACTATGAAAAGGAAAACAGCAAACTTAATTAGAAGAAAAAAATACAGGCATACCTCACAGATATTGTGAATTTGGTTCCAGAGTATCACAGTAAAGCAAATATTGCAATAAAGGGAGTCACACGAATTTTTTAATTTCCCAGTGCATATAAGAGTTGTCTAAATAAATGTACATACCTTAATTAAAAAATACTTTATTATTAAAAAAAAACACTATCGTGTGAGCTTTCAGCAAGTTGTAATCTTTCTTGCTGGATACAGTATCTGCGAAACGCTGTAAAATGAGGCACACCTATAAGAAAAAGTAGAATTGGAAATTAAATAGAAAAAGAAATGGTAGAAAAGGTCAACTAAATCAAAATCTTAGCAATTTGAGTTCAGTACTTTCTTTTTCTCAATTATTTTATTGAGGTCATATTGGTTTATAACATTGTGTAATTTCAGGTGTACATTATTATATATCAGTTTCTGTGTAGACTGCATCATGCTCACCAGCAATAGTCTAATTTTTATCCATCACCATACATATGTACCTCTTTAACCCTTTCACACACACCCCACCCACTTCCCCTCTAGTAACCACTAATCTGTTCTCTTTACCCATGTGTTCGTTTGTCTTACACATATGAGTGAAATCATATGGTGTTTGTCTTTCTCTGTCTGGCTTACTTCGCTTAACATCATACCCTCAAGGTCCGTCCATGTTGTTGAAAATGGGACGAATTTGTCTTTTTTATGGCTGACTAGTATTCCATTGTATATATGTATACCACATCTTCTTTATCCATTCATCCATTGATGGGCACTTGGGTTGCTTCCACGTCTTGACTATTATGAATAATGCTGCAGTGAACATATGGGTTCATAAATCTCTTTGAATTACTGATCTCAAGTTCTTTGGGTAAATACCCAGTAGTGGGATAGTTAGATTGTATGGTATTTGTATTTTTAATTTTTTGAGAAATTTCCATACTGTTTTCCATAGTGGCTACACAGGTTGCATTCCAACCAGCTGTGTATGAACGTTCCCTTTTTTCCACATCCTCTCCAACATTTGTTACTTTTTGTCTTGGTAATTACAGCCATTCTGACAGGTGTAAGGTGATACCTCACTGTAGTTTTGATTTGAATTTCCCAGTAGTTAGTGATTTTGAACATCTGTTCATGTGCCTGTTGGCCATCTGTATATCTTCTTTGGAAAATTGTCTGTTCGTATCCTCTGCCCATTTTTTGATAGGATTGTTTGTTATTTTGTTGTTGAGTTGTATGAGTTCTTTATATATTTTGAAAATTAACCCCTTGTTGGATATATGATTTACAAATATTTTCTCCCAGTTGGTGGTGGTTTATCTTTTTGTTTTGTTGATGCTTTCCTTTGCCTTGCAGAAGCTTTTTAGTCTGATATAGTCCCTTTTTTTCTTTTGTTTCCATTGCCTGGGTAGACATGGTATTTGAAAAGATGCTGCTAAGACTGAGGGCAAAGAGTGTACTGCCTATATTTTCTTCTGGGAGCTTTATGGTTTCAGATCTTAAATTCAAGTCTTGAATCTATTTTGAGTTAATTTTTGTGTATGTTGTGAAAGATAATGGTCTACTTTCATTCTTTTGTGTGTGGCTGTCCAGTTTTCCTAACACCAATTTTGAAGAGACTTTCCTTTCTTCATTGTATTTCTTGGCTCCTTTGTTGAAGATTAGCTGTCCATAGCTGTGTGGTTTTTATTTCTGGGCTTTTTGGTTCTGTTCCATTGATCTGTGTGTCTGTTTTTCTGCCAGTACCATGCTGTTTTGATTACTATAGCTTTGTACTATATTGAGTCAGGGATTGTGATGCCTTCAGCTTTGTTCTTCTTTCTCAGCATTGCTTTGGCTATTTGGAGTCTTTTCTTCTTCCATATAAATTTAGTATTCTTTGTTCTATTTCCGTGAAGAATCTCATGGGGATTCTGATTGGGATTGCATTGAATGTGTAGATTGCGGTAATGTGGACATTTTAACTACTTTTATTCTTCCAATCCATGAGCATGGATTATCTATCCATTTCTTTATGTCGTCTTTGATTTCTTTCAGTAATGTCTTATGGTTTTCATTGTATAGGTCTTTCACCTCCTTGGTTAAATTTATTCCTAGGTATTTTATTCTTTTTGTGGTGATTGTAAACAGGATTGTATTCTTGAGTTCTCTTTCTGTTAGTTTGTTATTAGTGTATAGAAATGCAACTGATTTTTGTAATTTGATTTTGTACCCTGCAACTTTGCTGTAGTTGTTGATTATTTCTAATAGTTTTCTGGTGGATTCTTTAGGGTTTTCTATATATAGAATCATGTTGTCTGTAAACAGTGCGAGTTTCACTTCTTCCTCTCCAATTGGATACTTTTTATTTCTTTTTCTTTTTTTTTTTATAATTTTTATTTATTTATTTTTCCCCCAAAGCCCCAGTAGATAGTTGCATGTCATAGCTGCACATCCTTCCAGTTGCTGCACGTGGGACGCCGCCCCAGCATGGCCGGAGAAGCGGCGCCTCGGTGCCAGCCCGGGACCCGAACCCGGTCCCCAGCAGCGGAGCGCGTGCACTCAACTGCTAAGCCACGGGGCTGGCCCTCTATTTCTTTTTCTTGCCTAATTGCTCTGGCCAAAACCTCCAGTACTATGTTGAGTCGGAGTTGCAAGAGTGGGCACCTTTGTCTTTTTCCTGTTCTCAGAGGGATGGCTTTCAGTTTTTCAACACTAAGTATGATGTTAGCTATAGGTTTTTCATATATGGCCTTTATTATGTTGAGGTACTTTCCTTCTATATGCATTTTATTGAGAGTTTTTGTCATAAATGGATGTTGGATCTTGTCAGTAGCTTTCTCTGCATCTATTGAGATGATCATGTGATTTTTATTGTTCATTTTGTTAATTTGGTATATCACATTGATTGATTTGTGGTTTTTGCAGCAACACTGTGCCCCTGGTATAAATCCTACTTGATCATGGTGTATGATCCTTTAATGTATTGCTGTATTTGGTTTGTCGATATTTTGTTGAGGATTTTTGCAACTATGTTCATCAGTGATATTGGCGTGTAATTCTCCTTTGTGTTGTCCATATCTGGTTTTGGTCGAGGGTGATGTTGGCCTCATAGAATGAGTTAGGATATGTTCTGTCTTCTTCAGTTTTTTGGAATAGTTTGAGAGGTTAAGTATTAAATCTTCTTTGAATGTTTGGTAGAATTCTCCAGAGAAGCCGTCTGGTCTTGGACTTTGTTTTTTGGGAGGTTTTTGATTACTGTTTCAATTTCTTCACTTGTGGTTGGTCTATTACAATTCTCTATTTCTTCTTGATTCAGTTTTGGGAGGTTGTATGACTCTAAGAATTTATCTGTTTCTTCTAGGTTATCTAATTTGTTAGTGTATAGTTTTTCATAGTATTTTCTTCTAATCTTTTGTATTTCTGTGGTGTCCATTGTAATTTCTCTTCTTTCATTTCTAATTTTGTTTATTTGAGCCTTCTCTCTTTTTTTCATAGTGAGTCTGGCCAGGATTTTGTCAGTTTTGTTTATCTTCTCAAAGCCAGCTCTTAGTTTCATTGATCCTTTCTACTGTTTTTTAAGCCTCTATTTCATTTATTTCTGCTCTAATTTTTGTTATTTCCTTCCTTCTGCTGACTTCAGGCTTTGTTTTTCTTCTTTTTCTAGTTCTGGTAGGTATAGTTTCAGATTTCTTATTTCAGATTTTTCTTGTTTGTTGAGGTAGGCCTGTACTATAAATTTCCCTCTTAGAACTGCTTTTGTTGCATCCCATAAGAGTTGGTATGTTGTATTTTCATTTTCATTTGTCTCCAGGTATTTTTTGATTTCTCCTTTGATTTCTTCATTGATCCAGTGGTTATTCAGTAGCATGTTGTTTAGTCTCCACATATTTATGACTTTCCCAGCTTTTTTCTTGTAGTTGATTTCTAGTTTCATAGCATTGTGGTTGAAAAAGATGCTTGATATGATTTTCATCTTAAATTTATTGAGGCTTGCCTTGTTTCCTGCCGTATGATCTATCTTTGAGAATGTTCCATGTGCACTTGAGAAGAATGTATCTTCTGCTGTTTTTGGATGTAATGTTCTATATATATCTATTAAATCCATCTGGTCTAGTGTTTCTTTTAAGTCCACTATTTCCTTGTTGACTTTCTGTCTGGATGATCTATCCATTGATTTAAGGGGGCGGTGTTGAGGTCCCCTACTATTGTTGTGTTGCTGTTAATTTTTCCCTTTAGGTCTGTTATATACTTTGGTGCTCCTGTGTTAGGTGCATGTGTTATTTCCTCTTGGTGGAATGTCCCTTTTATCATTATATACTGCATTGTATCATTATATATATCATTATGTACTCTTTGCCTCTCATTGTATTTTTTTTTAAACTTTTAATTAATTAATTAATTAATTTTTTTGTGAGGAAGATCAGCCCTGAGCTAACATCCATGCCAATCCTCCTCTTTTTGCTGAGGAAGATTGGCCCTGGGCTAACATCTGTGCCTATCTTCCTCCACTTTATATGGGACGCCACAGCATGGCCTCACAAGCGGTACATCGGTGCTCGCCTGGGATCTAAACCCGGGCTGCCAGCAGCAGAGCGTGCACACTTAACCACTGTGCCACAGGGCTGGCCCCTCTCATTGTCTTTTTTATCTTGAAGTCTGCTTTGTCTGATATAAGTATGGCAACACCTGCTTTCTTTTGTTTGCCATTTGCTTGGAATATCATCTTCCATCCCTTCACTCTTGAGCCTATGTTTGTCTTTAGAGCTGAGATGTGTTTCTTGGAGACAGCATATTGTTTGGTCTTGTTTTTTAATTCATCCCACCACTGTGTGTCTTTTGATTGGGGAATTCAGTCCATTTACATTGAGAGTGATTGTTGATATATTAAGGCTTAATACTGCCCTTTTATCTCTTATTTCACAGTTTTTCTATATTTCTGTTATTTCTCTTCCTTTGTATTTGTGACTGCCATTTTAGTTTGGGCATTTTCTGTGATGGTTTTCTCAGTTTTATCTTTATTTTGATTTGTGACTCTGTTCTGATTTTTTATTTAGTGGTTACCGTGAGGTTTGTATGAAGGATCTCATATGAGATAGTCCATTTTTGATAGCCTCTTATCTCCATTAGCCTAAAGAGGTTACATGTGAGGACTTCTGAGTTTATTGTTGTCACAAATTATTCTGCTTTGTATCGTGAGTTTGTGACTATGTTGAAGTGTTTATGTTATTTTTCATGCGTTCCTTTCTTTTATCTTTTATGCTGTAGTTAAGTATCTGCTCACCTATTCTGATAGAGAGCTGCAATTTTCTGATTTTGTCTGTTTATCTCCTTGTTCAAAGTTTTGTAAATTTTTGCCTTTTTGTTTCTAGTATGAAAGCTTCCTTCATCATTTCTTGTAAGGGAGGTCTATTGGTGATGCACTCCCTCAGCTTTTGTTTATCTGGGAAAGCTTTTATTTCTCCATCGTATCTAAAGTATAAATGTTGCTGGATAGAGCGTGTTCTTGCTGAATGTTTTTGTCTTTCAGTATTTTGAATATATCCTTCCATTCTCTGCTAACCTATAAAGTTTCTGCTGAGAAATCCACTGAAAGCTTGATAGGGGTTCGTTTGTAGGTTGTTTTCTTCTGCCTTGCTGCCCTTAATATTTTTTCTTTGTCATTGACTTTTGCTAGTTTTACTATTATGTGTCTTGGAGAAGGCATTTTTTTTCATTGATGTAATTAGGAGTTCTATTGTCTTCATATGCTTGTAAGTCCTATTCCTTCCCCAGGTTTGGGCAGTTCTCAGCTATTATTTCTTTGAACAAGCTCTCTGCTCCTTTCTCCCACTCCCTCTGGCATACCTATAATCCTTACGTTGCTTTTCGTAAGTGAGTTGGATACTTATTGAGGAATTTTTTCATTTTTTAAAAAATCTTTTTTCTCCCTCATCTTCCACCTAAAGCATATCTAGATTCCTTGTCCTCTAATTCACTAATTCTGTCCTATTTTTATGGTTTCTAGATTATCTTTTATCTCATTAATTGTGTTCTTCATATCCAGAATTTCTGTGTATTTTTTTAAGGGCTTCAATCTCTTTGGTGAAATATTCCCTCTGCTCATTAATTTTATTCCTGAGCTCATTGAACTGTCTTTCTGAGTTTTCTTGTGACTTGTTGAGTTTATTTATGAGCACTGTTTTAAATTCACTGTCATTTTTATTATAAATTTCTGTGACTTCAGGACTGGTTGCTGGAGACCTTGTCATTTTCCTTGTGCTGTGAAGTGTTACTGTAGGTTTTCATGGTGTTTGGCGAACTGATCCTTTGCTGGCGCATTTGTGGTAGTATCAGGTCACAGATGCCACCTGCCATTGCTGGAGGAAAGCAAGAACTGTGTTTCTGATCTTGCCCCATTTGCTGGAAGTCGTGTGGATATGGCTGTTCCGCATTTGTGTGGGCTGGCCACAGCTGCTTGCTGGGTGGCTCTCTTGGGGGTGGGGCCTCTGTGCTCATTGGTGGGTTGCGCAGGCACCAGCTGGCACTGTGCTCGCTTGTGGTTTGGGTGAGCTGCTGTCCTTGGTGGGTGGGGCACCTTCGCGGGGGCTGAGTCACGGCCACTTGGTGGGGAGCATTCCCACTGGTGGGGCTGCTGGGGCACAGTGGGCGCTCCTGCAGGCCAGGCTACCCCTGTGAAGGCGATGTCATGTGTCCCAGGGTACCCCCACCTCCTCTTACCATCACACTGGCTTCTGTGCTTGGTGTGCAGGGCTCCTTTGTGGAGGCTGAGCTGCAGCCACTCAGTGGGGAGCATTCCCACTTGGGGCCACTGTGGCATGGTGGGCGCTTCTGTACACTGGGCTACCCGTCTGAAGGCATTCATGTTCAGGCTGGGCTGCTACTGCCTCCTCTTAGAGTCGCACTGGCTGCTTTGTGAGGACCTCTGACTTGACTTGCTGCTGCTGGGGCGGGGGAGAGGTGTGCTCACCTAGTTCCACTACTTCCTCGGGATCTAGTCCACCCACTTTCAGATGTATAGCTGCGTGGGTTTCTCAGGTGTCCTGTTGTGCTCTATAGGTATTCTCTATTGGTTAATGAATGTCCATTTATTTGTAATTTAGAGGGTGAGAGACAAAGGTAACAGCTCAGTCTGCCATATTGCTGACATCACCTTCTCAATACTTTTTTTAAGACCTTGAGGTTTTATCTCAGGAATGCAAGGATGGTTTAGTATTAGAAAATCTTTTAGTATAATATATCAAATAATCATGTTATGGGGGAAAAAACCTTATCCTTATCTGAATTGATGTAGAATGTTTAGAAAAATCATAGCTCATATTCATGATGAACAACAATTCTTGATGAGTTAGGAACAAGAGGGAAGTTCCTTAGCTTGGTAAAGGTTATCTCCCAAAAACCTATAGTTCATATGACATCATTTTTAACAGAGAAATTTAGGTGTATTCACAGGACCAAGCAGTAGAGTATTGACTACTATTCAGTACTTATAAAATAAAATAAGAAATAAAAACTCTAACAATTAAAAAGGAAGATACAGAATTATGTTTGTGCAGAATACAGTTGTCTATGTAGAAATTTCAAGATGAACTATAGTCTATTAGAACTAATGAGAGTGTTCAGCAAAATTCCTAGAGAGAAAATTAACATTAAAAAAATCAGTAGCCTACTGTATAGCAGTAATAACCAATTAGAACATGTAATAGGAACAAGAGCCCCCATTCAATAAAGTATAGGGATTAGGGAATAAAATTTTGTGTGGAACAGAATATAATACTATTTCATACTCATCATATTGAGTAACATAGAAATGGCTGGAAGATACTAAGAGTCAGTAAGGCCATAGAGTAGCAACCTAATACAAATCTGTATAATCCCTTTGGAGAAAATTTTGGCAGCATCAAGAAAAGTTGAGTGATCTATCCATTTTTCTTTCATTCAGTAAATATTTAATGAGTGCCTACACTGTGGGAGCCACCTCTTTTTCCTTTTTCTTTCTTTTCTTTTAACTGAGAATACTTGGATAAAATGCAGTTCAATTCCTAGCTGTAACCTCTAGAGAAATTTTTGTGTATGTTTATAAAGGAGGCAAATATGGGAGTTCTTATTGCTGCTTTGTTTGTAATAGTAAAAAAAAAAAAAAGTAAAAAAACCTAAATATCTATGAACAGTACAATTGGTAAATAAAATGTGGTGGATTCAAACACTTAAATACACTGTAGCAGTTTTTTTTTAATGCTTAATAAATTTTTTTTAATTTGTTTTTTTATTGCAGTAACATTGGTTTATAACATAAATTTCAGGCATACATCATTATACTGCTATTCTGCATAGACTCTGTAGCAGTTTAAATGAGTGAACTAGAGCTCTGGCTATCATGATGGGTAAAGTATAAACACATACATAAGATTATATAATGACTTTATATTGATTACTTACTGAGAAGTTAGGAGAAAGAATGGGACTAGACAGTTGTATATGGGGAGCTACAGCTGTAACTGAAAAAGAAGCAAAAAGGAACAAATATGGCTGTAAAATATTGTGTTGTTGAAGGTGAATGTTCCATACCTTCTTGTCTTTTTTATTATTTGAAATAAAAATAGATAAGTGTCTGAAATGCTTCCCAAAAGGATGGCTTCTATAGTCAGTATATTTGGAAAATAACTATATCACTTCCCTTTTGGAGAGGTACAAAATGTGAAGGCTTTGATAAGATTTGTTTTAAAGAACCTGGTTTCTTTTGTTTATCCAGCATTCTACAAACCCTTGATTCCTATGACTGTTTATGACTGTTCTTTCTTTTTAGTCTTTTCTCCCTATGAGAACTGTAAAGAATCAGTTTCACTAGCTTCATAGATACTTATTATGTACTTCCTATAATCAGAGGCTGTGCTAGATATAGATGGTTCCTGTAAGTACAGAAATAAAGCCACAGCTCTGCCCTCATGGAATATAGTCTCTTTAGAAATAGATATTAGAGAATACTTTAGTAAGAGAAACATACATGATTGAAAACACTGAAAATTCACTTAGGCCTGTCTAGATGACAAGGTCATAGAAGACTTGCCTGAATAGATAAAACTTGAACTGAGACTTGAAAGATGAGTAAGAGTTAGCTAGGTAGTAGCAGAGGGTATTTCTTATTTATAGTAGAAACAGGACATGCAAAGATGAAATCTGTACTCTGACCATAGAGGGCGTAAGATGCACTAGTAAAAATAGAGCTAAGAGAGAGGCTAGATTCTGAACATTGAATGTTTTGACTTTTTGTGAAGTTGCTGGCATTTTAGAAAGAAAATGATTTGATCATATTTGCTTTTTTAGAAAGACCTTCTGGAAGCAGTTTAGATGATTTGAGGAGTGTAAGGCTGGAATCAGAGAGACCAGTTAGGAGGCTTTTTTTTATTGTGAGGAGGACTAGCCCTGAGCTAGCATCCAATGCCAATCCTCCCCTTTTTTTCTTGAGGAAGATTGGCCCTGAGCTAACATCCATGCCCACCTTCCTCTGCTTTATATGGGATGCCGCCACAGCATGACTCAACAAACGGTGCGGCGGTGTGCACCCAGGATCCGAACCTGTGAACCCCGGGCTGCCGAAGCGGAGCGTGCGCACTTAACCGCTTGTGCCACCGGGCCGGCCCCAGGAGGCTTTTTTTTTTTTTTTTCGCTGAGGAAGATTGGTCTTGGGCTAACATCCATGCCCATCTTCCTCTGCTTTGTGTGGGACGCCACCACAGCATGGTTTGATAAGCAGTGCATTGGTGCGTGCCTCGGCTCCAAACCTGCGAACCCTTGGGTTGCGGAAGCGGAGTGCACACACTTAACCGCTACGCCACTGGGCCGGTCCCTAGGAGGGTTTTTTTTAACTGATCCAAGTGGGAAGTAATGAAAACTTGAATTTATAGAGTGTCAGTGAGGATGAAGAGGAAACAACAAATTCTACAAATATTAATGATTCTGAAAGATGAGAAAGAAGAAGGAATCTAAGGTTATTCTTAGTTGTTTGTCTTGGTGGTGTTCACTGAAAGAAAATTTGCAAGAGTATAGTTGTTGAAGGATGGGTATGGGGATAGTTTGGTTTGGACATTTTGAATTTTAGATGTGTGACACTGAATACATGTTGAATTTTGGAACATTCAAGGTATTTATTTAATCTGATATTTGTTGCTTTAGTAGTTATGAGTTAGTAGCATCTAAATGAATTTCTGTAATCCATTGGTATTTGCATTTTGTACCTCTAGATGTCAACTGGAAAAGTTGGACTATAGTTTATTTATTCAACAAAAATTCATTGAGAGCCGATTGTTTCAGGCATTGGGTTAGATGTAAGACATACAATATGAACTAAACTTGTCTGACCCTTGCCCTCATAGACTTCCTAATCGTAGAAGGGAAAGGAAATCCTCCATACTAAGTAGATGATCTGTTAATATGTCATTACAAACTGTTGATTAATGCTAGGAAAACTCCCTTTGGATTTAGTGTACTGATAATAATAACTTATGTGGATAAGGAATTGGAGTCAGCCTATAAATGAGGTAGACTTAATGACACAATTTGATCTTCTGTTTGCTTTTAACAGGTGACTCTGAAGGTAAAACTGATATTGTCCATTTAAGTATTATTGGGAAAGACATGGGTGTCTTAGTGGATGGTCTGCAATCAGTCATTCTCTCTGCTTTAGGGAGGAAGCTTTGTTCTGATGTTAAAGAAAACTATGAACTTTTATAGGACATTGATTTCTTTTAGTCCCCAACTTACAAATGGGTTTGATACCAAATCTCAGCATAGCAAATGCAGAAGTATTCTCCCCCAAGATTTAGCCTCTATGACTACACCAAGGAAAGCTTATTGAAATCTCACCTGTTAGCTTGTGTTTGAACTGACAGTTACATAGTGACTATATGGGAATGGTATGCATTTCTGAGCCATTAATAGAGTGAATAAAAATGTTTATAATAATTTTTAAATTTCTGAATGTTCACTGAAAAGCTTAAAAGTTTGAAGAAGTATGAAAATGGCTGAAGAATATCTAAGAAGTGTGAGTAATTATAAAAGAAATGCTAACGAGACATTAGAGGGGAAAACAAAATATACTATTGACTGAAATGAAACTTGATAATAAAAATGGCCAGAAAATATTGAAGGAAGGAAATACTGCAGTGAAGATGAGGAGTAAAACCTTACAGAACTAAACGAATATAAGTACTTGAATAGAATCAATATATGAGTGTAATACAAGAAATATGTGTTCATAGCTGTGAGTGCTGCAGTGCAGGATATTGGGTATAAGATTTAAAATCGTATAATAAAATATTAAAATATTCTTTCTGATTTTTAACAACATCATAATAAATTTAAATTTAACATAAAAAAGCGTTTAGATTAAGTTTAGCTGAAGGTAGAAGTAGAAAACTGAAAATAACAGTTGTTTAAACTAGATATTTTATTTCTTTCTATGTAAAAGATCATAGTTGGTCTTTTCCATGGCAGCAAGTAGATTGTCAAATAATTGAAATTGTTAATGTTTAATAATCATTACAGTATACATAATCATAACTTCAGCAGCTGTACATGTTGATTTTTTCAAAATTGCATTTACATACAAAAAAAGGAAGAAGCTGTTAGGGCAACACAATTGTAGACTCTCATGCAGGCAGCAGACATTGGTGCCTGTTCTAAGCCTCATGAATATCATTCTGTCCTGTCCAGTTCTCATTCTTCTGTCCTGATCCAGGTGGGGAGTCTGGGCCTAATGTTCCTACTACTGGCGACAGCGAGCCACATCCCACTTCATGTGTCCCATGAATAAGTTGATGTTTTGGGAGTTGGGGTGGAGGGTGAGAGTGCTGCTGGTGCCAGACACTGGGCTCTTGAACTGAACTGCTCTGTTCTAGACCCTCTTAGTTCCTGCAGATAAAGGTGTGCGTGAGTGGCCACAAGAGTGGCCAGAGCCTGATGAAGCCTAGCAAGCATACCTTTGTGGATATTGATTGCCGGTACAACCCCAAATGTAACAGAAATGGTGTTTGAAGGCCCAGCAGTGCAATCAGATGTCATTGAGCTGGTGGATGAGCCTGATGGGCATCCATGGTTTGCAACATCATCACTCTTGTTGCAAAAGCAGTACTACCAGGATGCTTGTGTCTTTAAACTCAGACTGGGAAGCTGAGCTGCACTGGCTCTTTTGTGACGGCTGCTGGCTACATTCCAAGTACATACTGGTTGTGCACTACGGGCAACCCACTGTTTATATTAAGCAGCAGCAGCAGACCTCTCAGAAGACTGCTGATGAGATGGGCATTGCTGGCTCTACCTATTTTGAGAGGAGGGCTAGGGATGAATTATTCTTTCTGGGTGATAGCAGTCTCAATATTCACTTCCATGGAAGTCCCCTACTGGTCATCTCTACATGATAAGAAATCCACCCCCCGCCCCAGCCCCCTATAAAACATTTGACACCTAGCCGCAGTGTTGTCATTGTGGTGGTCCTGGTGACCATTGTTGCTGACATTGCATTTCTGGTGATCACCATTAGGAGGAAGTTGGGGAAGTACAAGAACATAGGGATCAAGGACTGGGAGAGTTTAATATATAACCCAGCATAGGTCTGTAGTGGGGAGGGTCAAAGGATAGGATTCAGGACCACTTCAGGGTGAGACTTGATTCTTGGCCTAAAACAGGTACTTCCCCTACCACCATCTCCTTCCCTCCCTCCCCCTCCATCCTAACAGTTCTGGTCCTAGGGTTACCTCTCTTTCTGTCTTTATATCCCAACCTCTCTTGAAGAATTATTTCTAATAGTATTCCTTTTTTCTCTTGGTCCAGGGACAAAAAGGCTAACTTTGTAAAGTAAAGGTAGACACAAGAGGTCTCCAGTAAATGATAACTTTGATTATGTATGACATCCCAGGATCATTTAAAAGTGATGGAATACCTTTTGAAGGCTTATGAGTTTAAGTGAGGAACAATGCTTTTCTTTCTTGAGTTTGAGTTACTTTGACTAGCTCTGTCTCCATTACGAAGGAAAGAAGAGCATCTTCATCCTGAATTATTTACTAGGTTATTGTGGTCTTCCTGATGAGAAGAAAATTTGGCTTTATTTGGACTTGTGTAATAGCCACGCTACTCTTGTTATACCACCAACACATATGCTTCTCACTTAAAAGGGAATCATAGTTGCCTCAACACATTTTTTTTGGAGAGGAGACTCTGTCCAGAAACTGTCACTGTTGATTCTCCAGCTCACTCTTATTATAGCTGATATTAGAAATGTTTTATTATATAAAAATGTTTGTACAAATTTTGTCTTTGGTAATTTTTGTGACTTTCTTAATATAACAAATTTAATAGAATTTATGAAGAAGACATAAAGCAAAAGATAGAGTTTGAACTTGTATCAGATTATGCCCCACTAAAAAACAACTTTTTTGTTTTTTTGATCCTGGGGGAGTTTGTACATAAGAGGCAGATGAAATAAATGGAACTTCACAAATACTAATTGGATAAATGAAGTAGTTACATCAGTCAAGTTATTATCAAACTAAGGCACATATCTTAGAATCACAGTATCTTAATTTGATCTTCAGAAATGTTCAGATTTTATAGCCCATGGTTTTCCCCCCAAATGATTATATGTTTTACAATCATTTTTGTTGATCTCTTTTAGAGATTCAGCTGGATTACCTTTAAACTCCATTGTTTAAGCTCCATGGTCACATGTCATCTCATGCATATCTTAAACTGACATTTGGAACTGGTCCAGGATATTTCACAGTCAGTTTAGTGCCTTAAAACTCTTAGGTTATTGAAGAGCAACAGTAAGAAAGTCTAAACATAAACTGCATTTCTTCCAGTTTTTTGTGTTTAGTTATATAGTATTTTAATTAAGTTGTTTTCTGTTTCTCAAAGGTATGTGTATACTTGCATATATCTACTGATTACCAACCCCGGTAGAAAAATGAGCGAGGAGAGAATTGTTTTGCTCTTTGAGCAGTGTGTTAATGTATTTATGAGAAAAGATGTTGACATAAAAATGATTTGATAAATTTCTGATTCTCTCTGAGTTTGATTATCTTTAACTCTTGCTTTAGCCTAATAACACGTGTGATTAACTGTAAGCTAATTTTTTTAAGCACTTGAGTCCTGATTTCTCCCTCTTTTCTAGAATGAAAAGTAATATGTAGAATATACACAGTGTTTTAGGGCAGAAGATGTAAACTGCTTATTTCATTTCATAGCTATTTGCAAATCTTCAAATGATAGGTTAGTATTTACTTGAGTGAGTTTTTGTTTTTTCACGTAATTAGAGTATCTCTCTGAAATTAATTTTGTGGCCATTTTAACCTGTGCTCAGCAATTCTAGCAGCTACATAGAGTAATACTACATGCTATAAAAAGTAAACTTCAAATTGGTGGCTTATCATGATAGACATTAATTTCTCATTTATGTAACTGTCCAATACCAGAATTAGTGGTAGACATCTTTCCTTCATATGCTGATTCAGGGCTCCATGCTCCTTCCATTTTCTGGCTCCTCTTTCCCCTAGAGCCTCAGTGTTGTTTGCATTCATTGGGTGGAAGAGGAGAGAGAATGGAGCAGTACCTACTTTTTAGAAGCTTTTGGCCCCTCTGTTTACATTCTGTTGATGGTAACTTACCACATCCTAAGGTGAGCTGGGTAATGTAGTCCATGGCTGGGTAATTGCTTCCCCACTTTAGTGCATACTGTGGAAGGGAGAACACAGATTTGCCACACTATGGTTGCTTTTAGATAATTAGAGGGAAGGTATGCATAAATATTTTGATTTTGTTTAATTTCTCCAAAACACAGTAGATTATAGTGCTAGGAAAAGAGCATTAACTGCCTATAAATTATAAAGTTCTAAAGGAAGTTAGGAACTCTAATTAGGAATTTTCATAGCCTCTATAGAATTATATCCAAAGGTACCTGCTATTTTTCACGTTTAGCTTTTGTAAACACATTGCCGTTGTTACTTTTTGTGTGCTTGCTGATGTCAAGCTTGTGGCTTTAAATTAACTTGGGTTTTTCAGATATTATTAATTCCCTTTGTGATATCCCCTAAATAATCTTCTAAAGGCATCATCTGTAGTATATGACATTTTATACAGATGGTCTAGGGCATATCAAGTAAATAAAGATACGACTGTTGCTATGTTTGTGATTATGATAAATATATATATATTCATGATAAAATGCAGAGCTCACCTTTCAGCGGGCTTAATGGGGTTCTAATTCTGTAGAATACTGTATTTTGTATTTGTAGATAGCATATTGAGTATGTATGTATATAGCAGTTTTATTTTATTGAGTCATTTTTAGAAAAAATGGCCTTTATGTACATACTTATATGTATTTATATTATTGTTTATAGATGTTTAAATATATAAAATATTGTGCTTTCTACTAGTTTTATTTTAAAAAGAGGAGACCTAACTTATTTTAATGCTTCTAGCCAAAATACCTTGCTTATACTTTAAGAATTGAAATATAGAAAACGTCACATGAATAAAGATATATCAAGTTATAAATGAGATTTCTTAAGATTTCTTGTTTTGTCCACCTCAGTAAATTTGGATTGAGTGTGCTTATGCTGTTTCTTACTCTGTACATTAACTTTAATCATGTGTAAAGCAGAACCCTTCCAAAAAAATTGCACAATTTGTTTCCAAAGTGCCAAAGAAAGTTATATACATGTTGATGTAATTCCTCATTTTTTGCTAGGCTTTGGTCCTAAGCCTTTGAGATAAGAAGACAAAAGTGACTTGTTTTCTCCTGATGAGAACCTTGATCTAGTACAGAATTTCTTAACCTGGAGTCAATGGTAGAATTTTTGTCAGGCATGAACATAGATGAGGAGAGTGGTAAAAAATTTGGAATTGATTTTAAAGAAATAAGTGAAGAAAGAAAGCTGATCCAGGATATTTAAAAGGATTGTTAATGGCATTGAAGGCTAAATTTGTAGCAGTACCATATAATTGTTTGATTTTCCTCCTGCAGCTCTGTCACCAAATATTAGAAATGTGAATTTACTGTTCAATTAAAAGAACAAAAATGTAAGTCATGATTGATGCCAGGAACTCCTTTTCAGTAGTTGTAGTCCTTTGAGGCTTCTGAATTACTTGAAATAAGACAAAGACTGATCTGGCATGCATAGTTTTCGAAAGTGTTTATAGATGTTCTGGTTGCAGCATCATTGAGTTAGGATATGAATGTCTCCTAACTGGCTACAGAAAGGACCACCATCTTACAAGTATTGATCTATATTTTTACTAAGATCCTATATTTTAACTAAGAAGAGTCTGATTAACAGGACTGGACAGTAAGCTGGGCAGTATGATAGGAAATCATTTATCTACAATATCCATAGCCTACCTTTGTTTATGAGTATACCAGTATTTCATAATTTAGGTATCTTGATCTCAGAAGACACATTAAAGACAAATATTCAGTGCTTTGAAAGAATTGTTACCAACTTGATGACAACAGCTTGTGCATTAACAGCAAGAAGGATATATTTTCACTAAAATTGTCTGTCATAATAATGCATGCCATCATGTCCACCCATATAGTTTAGATTTGTCTGCTATGATATCATTTCCTGATCATTCAGAGCCAGCCATTTCACATCTTTTTCTCACACTGATACAACAGCAGATTATTCTTCAATTATTAAACATTGACAAGTTTTTTTTAAATAAGTTTAAGTCCTTTCAGAACTATTTGGCTTTTAAAATGTTTGATATTTAGTTTCTTCAAAAATTCCAAAAGGAATTGATCAATCATGGAGTAAAATGGAGGAGAAAAAAACAACTAGGATAACCTTAACTCCAGTTTTTTGCTACTTGAGCAGAAATTCTAGAATAGCCTTCTATTAGTGGTTGAAGCCTGCCTCAACACAAGGCAATTGACTGGCAAGAGATTGAATTGATGTATTGTAGGATTTAGGACAGACTTTTTCTAGCATAATTATTAATAGCGCCCTCTTTCACCCTACAAATGTTCTAGTTTGTATGATAAATGTAATGACACCCCAAGAAGAGTAGGTAAGGAAATGAGCTCAAGATAAAGGAAGAGGTTAGAGGACTAAAGTTCTTGATGAGGCTTGAAAAGGCATAGTGTGGGTATAAGGGGTTGTGTGCCAAATGGACAAAGACTTGAGATCATACCAGATAGTATGGAAACAATGATTTCAGAGAGTAGTTCCTAGATGTCTTGGATGTGAATGGAGGGTTTCGAAGTAAAAATATTAATAATTTTCAGACCTACGGAAGTAAAAATTGTTGATCTTAAGATATTAGATATCTTCAATAGGGATGATGAAATGCCTCAGGATGATGGCTCTATTAGGGTAGAGAGGAAGACTATGAACCAAGATACAAAGGTTCAGTGACTGGGGATGGAGGGGGGGGGAGAATCAAGAGGCTAATATATCAGAAAAAGGAGGAATGGTAGTAGGGAGGTACACCACCTGGCAAGAGTCTTAAAGGCTGATCAGTTTTGAATGCTGTTAGAAACAGGGTGGCTTGGATATGACAGTAGCCAGGAGATAGCACTTATTATCAAGCACGAAAAAGGGAAGTATCGTAGTATTCTGAGGCCACAGGGAGAACAGCCAAGTTTCAGATTGGGCCAAGGAGGTAGAGGCAGATTTTGTGAACTGGTTGAATGTGTAGAGGAATTTTACAGTGAACTGCTAGTTCCAGTTGCTTTCAGAGGAAATAGTTTCAGAGGAAAATCAGTGGAAGAGTGAATTAAGTGAAAGAAACCAAGAGCTGTCTGATATTTTAAAGAACAGGAAAAAACCAGGATAACTTTGTGTTTTTAATGGTTGTAGATGATACCGATTACATAGTCACTTTAAGAGATATGGTGGCTTCAGGGTTCAGAATAAATTTGACTTAAAATTGTTTGAACATTCAATGCAAGCTCTCCAGGTGTTTTTTATTTTGATTGACCTATAATTGACCGCCATTATTCTATAGTGGGAAAAATACTGTACTATTAGAAGACGAAGGTGGAAGGTTGTCATTATTTAGCTAGGATGGTCTTGGGCAAGGCACTAAACATCTTTTACCTGTAGTTTCCTTATCAGTCATTGATATCTGCTTATTAAGCTTCTTGTGGGAATCAAATGAGGCTGATTTATGTCAATGTCTTGGGATACAACCTATTTTATTTGGGTTTATGATAAAGTTCAGAGCTCACGTCTCAGTGGGCTCAGTCTGGTTCTGATTCTGTAGAATAATGTATTTTGTATTTGTTGATATCGTATTGAGTTCTAGAATACATCCTGTTAAAATTTAGGTTAAGGCTGGAAAACAGTTATAAGGAGAAGGATTCTGAGAAGTCATGTTTTGAGCCAGGAAAGACCTTGCCAAGCATATGTAATGTCCCTCACCCCAAATTAATCATATTCGTTTTAAAGGTGTTTTAGAAAGTTTACCTAAGAAACTACTGCTTAGAATAAGATGCTCAGGTTAATAAAAATAACTCATTTGGACATTTTTAGTTGGTTTCTTTTGATACCATTATGTCTCTTTAATAAGAGTGATGTGACTATACAAAGAAGTGTAGCAATTCAGAATGACTCCACAAATTCCTTGACACTAATTCACACAAAAGACAAAAATAAAGGCATGTAATAAATGTCTCGTCCTCCTTCTTTGTGATTTATTTTTTTACTATTAAATGTTGACAGCCCTTTGCTTATCTCTCAAAATATATTTTGAGATTTGCTGGTTTATGAAATACAAACATCTTGAATCACTAATTTATAGAATCCAAACTTAAAGTTTGACATCATACCATTAGCAACTAGCAGAGGACATTTTCTCTTCAGTTTTCCATTATCAGCTCCTGCTGATGGCTTACTGAAAAACAGGTGGTCAGAGCTAACTGTTATTTGAAAAGCATCTGTTCAATGTGAGGCAAACTCCCTCAGCTTTTCTTAATGTATGGGGAGCCTCTTCCAATCAAATTTAATACACAGACTTCTCTCATACCAGATACTAGCTACCCATATATGATAGCTTTGTGTCTCCCCAGCCCCAAAAAAACCAATATTAAATGTTTTTGGGTATCAGGAACTATGGCAAGCACTTTTTGTATCCACTATACCACCTTCCACAGTAAAATGCATTTAGGCAGCACTTAGTAAACAGTTGGAAAATGATTTCCTTTGGATATATAATTTTGTAAAAATCCATTACTTTTTGATTTAGCTCATATAAACTCTTGGCAGAAATTTAGAAAAAATTTTTAAAAGAGGAGAGAAAAGTATCACCCATAATCATAATTTTTAATATTTTGGTGTATTTCTGTTTAGAGTTTGTTCTAGGCTTATATTAAAATTACACCTGTTTTATAAAAGTAGAATGATTAATTTTTTCCATTGTTGGTATTCCTTAAATACAAGGCTTTTTAATGCATAGGGTTCCATAATTTGGAGTGTTTCCGTTTCCCTTTTGATTATTTTCATTTTGAATGTTTGATAATTTTTCATTATCATAAATAAAACATTTAGAAAACCTTGATGCTTATATCATTTTTTAGGATTGATTTATATAACTAGGGCTATTGATTCAAAATATATTATTTTAAAGGCTTTGTATAAATATTACCAAATAGCTCTCTATTCCTATCAGCTTTGAAAATAACTATTTTGCAAATCCTTGGCAACCCTGAGACTTGTCATTTAAAAATAGTATCTGTCATTTTGAAGACAAAAATGGTGGCATTTTGAATCCCCAGGAATTTGTGTTTCTTTGATTAGAGGAAAGTCAGGTTAAATTTTCCCTGAAATATTTATTGTCCATTTATATTTCCTTTAAAAACCTTTAAAAACTCATTGATGTATATAATGCAACACTAATCAAAATCTTAGGGATTGTTTTTGAAATTGCTAAAGTGATTGAGAAGAGCAAAGTACACTTAAGTGGCCAAGAAAATTCTGAAAATGAAGAGTAATGAGGGACTCAGTCTACCAATCAGTAGACTGTATCATAAAGCTACAGAAAATATCAATTTAAGTTATTGGCTCAACAACTGGCAGATGGATCAGCTGAACACAAACAGACCTATTATGTATAATAATTTAATTAATGTTAAAAATTATGTCCTTGCCTATTCCTTTCTCTTTATAATTGACAATTGATTAAAAACTTGACAAAAACAGATTTTTACCTCATACCATACACCAAAGTCTAGATGTAGTAAAGAATTAAATATAAACAATAACAAAATAATTAGAAAAGAATTTAGATGAAAAATTATTGGCTTTGAGAATTACGAAAGTGTAAAAGCGAACTTAAAGCAAATGTTTTATTCATTTAAATACCTTGAATATTTAACTTTTATCATTATATAATACCTATTTCCTGTTTAGTGCTTCTGATATTAAATGCCAGTTTGATGTTAATAGTGCCACTTCAGCATTTCCTTTTTTGTTTATTCACCTAGTATTTCTTTTTTTTTTTTCTTTTTTTCTGCTGAGGAAGATTCACCCTGAGCTAACATCTTTTGCCAGTCTTCCTCTTTTTGCTTGAGGAAGATTCGCCCTGAGCTAACATCCATGCCGGTCGTCCTCTATTTTGTATATGGGTCACTGCCACAGTGTGGCCACCGACGAGTGGTGTAGGTCTGCACCCGGGAACCGAACCCTGGCCACAAAGTGGAGCGTGCCAAACTTAACCACTAGGCTATGGGGCCAGCCCCCTCACCTAGTATTTCTTGATCCATATCTTTATTTTCTTCTTTTTAAAAACCAAATTTTATTTTGATTTAAGTAATACATGTACGTGATTGTTTAAAAAATCAAATGGTACAGTGACCAAAATAGCAATTCCCTGTCTTTCCCTATCCACCTCCAGTCCTGTTCCTCAGAGTAATGTTTTCATTTCTTTTAGCTTTTTCTTCTGGTATTTACGTGATTATTTACTGTTGTTTTTGACAGCATTGTGTTAATTAGATATGATGAGCAGGAAGTAGCAAGCATATCCAAAGTCTTAGTAAGACAAATGCAAAATAGAGGGTGGGAGATGACCCCCTAAAAAATTTAGGGGCCTGTTGCCACCTCAGTGAAGTATCTGGGCATCCAGTGGTCTGGGACGTGACATCCAAATAGTGAACTAGTGTGATGTTTTGTGGAACGTAAAGATGATCAAGATATCTGTGGACTCTTGTGGTGGACAGACTCAAGTATGGCCCCTCATGATTTTCACCTCCTAGTATTCATGCTCTTGAGCCATCCTTTGGAGTATGTTGACACCTGTGACTTGCTTCTAACCACCAATTATAGCAAAAGTGATAGGAGGGCAATTCTGTGATTAATTATGTTATATAAGATGCTGTCTTGCTATCAGACTTGCTCTAGGGAATCTCCTTGTTGGCTTGACACAGTAAGTGACCGTCTTGTAGAATCCCACGTGGCGAGGAACTGTAGGCGTCTTCTTGTCCCTGAGAGTTATCTCCAGCTGATAGCCAGCCAGGAGGTCAGGGACTTCAGTTCTGCAACCAGCCACAAGGAAATAAATTCTTTCAACAATGTGAGTGAGCTTGGAAGTGGATTCTTCCCCATTTGAGTCTCCAAATGAGAATATAGCATAACACACACCATGACTGCAGTCCTGTGAGACCCTAAGCAGAAGATTCAGCTGATACATGTCTAGACTTCTGAAGCACAGAAGTTGTGAGATAATAGATAACCAAGACAACTGTATATGGCAGAGAGCAGGAAAATTAACATAGT
This sequence comes from Ceratotherium simum simum, assembly GCF_057802395.1. NCBI lineage: Eukaryota > Metazoa > Chordata > Mammalia > Perissodactyla > Rhinocerotidae > Ceratotherium > Ceratotherium simum. Next base: position 16,374,394 of record NC_141904.1, read on the forward strand.
GCTGAAGCCACAATGTGAAGGTATACTTTTGTCCATTCCAGGTAAAGACAACTTAGTTTGAGTGGTCCTTGTTAATTTGAGAAAAAGGCAGTAGCCAGGTCAGTAGCTTCATATCCAGTGCCAGGGTCTTCAACTACAGTGAAAGCTACCACCTGATTAAGTTTATGATAATCCATAGTTGTTCTGCAGATCCATCTGATTTCTGTGTTGGCCAAACTGGTGAGTTTAGGGGATGTAATAGGTTTTACCACCTCTGATTCTTTCAAGTCTTTGATTAAACTCTGCTTTTCCCCCAGGGATGTAGTATTGTTTCTAGTTTATTATCGTGGTAAGGAGAGGAAGTTAGATGAACTTCCATTTAGATATTCCTACCATAAAGCCCCTTATCCCGTGGGTCAGAAAGTCAATGTGGGGTTCTTCCAGTTGCCAAGTATGTCTATTCCAAGTATATATTCAGGAGCTGGGAAAAGAACCACAGGGTAGGTCCCTGGACCATCTCTTAGGTTTAAGTTACAATCCCATATATCACCTGAACACTGAAAGCCCCTAATTTAACTAGTGGACCACAGTAGCATTTTTAATCTTCAAGAATTAAGGTCACTTCAGAGACAGCGTCTATTAATATGTGAAAAGTCTGGATATTTTCTTTTAACAATGTGCATTACCTCTAATTAATGGCTCCAAGTCTCTGGGGAAGGAGTAGAGGAAAGATGTATAGTGTGTACTTGCAGTGGTTATGCAGGGTCCTTCTTCAAGAGACGTGATCTCTGCTTTATTCAGTAGACTCTGGATCTGTGAACTAACCCAGGTTTGGCAACTGGTGCGACAGCTGTAACTCTCCACTGTGTGGATGTAAGTTAGACTTCTGGCTACCAGACCTAGAGTTTTTCTTGTTATATAAATCAAACAGTACTGTAGTCGGCTGGCCACCTATTTTGTTCCTAGGGACATGGTAATCAATTAGCTACTACTACCAAAGAGGAGATCTTCAGAGAGGCAGGCCAAGACATTCTGATTACCGGTATGTCCCTGCTGCCCATAACAGATAATGTGCCCACATTGTCTTTAATGATTAAGTATGGCCACTTGGGCTGTGTTACCTTGGATCGCATCATCTCTGTTGAAACTAGAAACTCTTCTTGATGGCCACATCCCTTACGCTCATACCTGGCTTATAAAGGAGAGTAATCACAGACCTTTATAAGGATGTGTATATAGTTCCTCCCTTCACTAATGTGGTTCTCATTGCCTTCTGGGCCCTCTTGTGGAGCATAGTTGAGGAGTTAGGGGTATGACATTTTCACATGATAAATCCAGTCCAACATTCTTAACCTCCTAAATTATTAGATTCTTTCCTCCATCCATATCAATGCCAGAAAGCTCTGGCATCTCAACCTTTAAATCCAGCTTTCAGTGCATCAACCAGGTAAGCTATTATCACCATTTCCAGCTACATGAAGTAATGTATTAAATCTGGAATCTCTAGTAAGTGCACCCATATCAATTAGTTTGGCCTGATGTAGCATTATATTCCACCCTCCTTGGTCAAATACTTCTAGAATCTATTCCCACACATGGTCCTTGGGTTTCTTTTGGGTATGTAAGCTGTGTCCTCCTGGGTCATAGTATGTACCTGTACCCCTGGAGCATGGTGAGATTTGACCCTAGTTATGGATCTAGTGGCAACAGCGGCTGGTTGGGGTGAGTATTCAGGAGAATGAGCATCCCCCTTCAAGACATCTGCCCATGTGAGATTATCAGAGAGTTTTCAAGCCAAGGAAGGCTAGTGTTCTCAGACACTGGAAAACAACCTACTCCCACTGGTATGGGAGGCTTCCAATTACTAGCAAGGGATGGGGTGGGGGGAAGAAAGTTCAAAATTATTAATTTCATCTAGGACTAACCAGGTATCTCTGTTCCAAGTTTCATGATCTTGTTCTTTCCTGATCAAGGTCCTAACTTTCAAATGAGAAACTAGATGAGACTGAATTCAACTGTTGGTGTAATTCAGCTACCTACACAATTAAATTTTAGGCTTGATTTTCAGCAATATCAGCCCCCACACCTACAAGAAAGAAGAGATTCTTCTAGAGGAATCATGGAAACTCTCTGGTTTTCATACTGTGACTTAGCTTAAGCTGAGAGTTAATGGACTTGAGCTTGTCGTTTTCTAAGTGCTCAAGTGTACACAAAAGAATCTGTCTCACGCTGCTGTCCTTATAGTCATCATTACTACCATAATGGCAAATACAACAGCCAATTAAGCTCCCAAGACATGTGCTTGAGTTGATGCTTCATCACAATGAACCACAGGTGATAGCTTTTCTTGAAACTACTGCATGCCATAGATTACTAGCATCTCATTTCCTTGGCAAGGAGCCCAGCTTTGTGCTTAATCCCAAGGACATGACCAAACCAGTCCTCAAATCTCATCTTTACTGGTTTATCTTCTGGAACCACTCCTGGGACCAATTCTGTATCAATGTGGATTCAGTCAGGAGTCAGAAAACACACAGTAATTTGAATTGGTAAAATTTATTATAAATAATTACTAAACTATAATAGAGGAATAACTATAAAGATGTAAAGATAATTCTAAAGGGAACCCTAGGGCTGAAAGACATTTCTCAAGGAAGGACAGACTTGGAAGGGGTGTCCCCTTCCCCAGGCTGAGGTTCAGACCTTGTTGCGGAAGGTGGGATTGCAGCCTATTGAATGACGGAGAAGTTCACTGGATTGTGTCAGCGAGAGCTGGTTCACAGTTGCTGGGCAGCAGGAAACAATACTCTGAGGTATAGTTGTGTTGAATATGGTAGACAGTTGTACAGTGTATCTACAGTGGAAGATGAGGCACTGCTGCCAGCGTGAGACTTGGAGCATGCCAGTATCCATATCAGGAGGGTTGCATCGGGAGTGTAATCACCAATCCCAGGCCAGGGCACAAGGTTGCCAAAGGAACTGCACACTCTTGGTGGGAGGTCAGATGGAAATCCAGACCACCGCTGGATTTCCTTATATACACTCACTGCTGATGGACTATGCAGCAAGAGCAAGAAAAGCTAACCTTAACATAGGTAAACCAGGAGGAGAAGCCTGCTTCCTCCTGCAGTGTTGTTCCAGAGCTCTATGCTAATAAAGCTTAACATAGTGCTTACTGTGAAGGAGAAATGGTTATAAAGTCGAGTCCATTATTGTAGAGCAGATACTGAAGGGTAACTTTGGAGGTGAGGCACCATAAATTGATAATTGACAGGCTTTCCTCAGTGTCTGGTGTTGGCAGCTATTTGGTTATCTCAAGAGAGAGGCATTGAATGCAGATTGGATGCTCTGTGTGTTTGTATATGTTGTATATGTTGTCTGTCTTTAATTGTTGGTTCTGATATTTATAAGATTTTCTCTTTTTCCTTGGAATATATGAATTTTACCTGGTTATGCTTATATGTAGCATATTCTCATTAATTCTAGGAGCCACTAGATAAGCCATGTTAATGTTCAGATTTAAATCTTTTATTGATCAGTGGATTTTCCTCTTAAAATGATCAGTTTAATTGTCTGTCTTCCTTTTTTTTCCCTTCTTCTCAGACACCTGTATATGTTAGATTGCCTGGATGTATCTGTCAAGTCTTTTACTCTTTTCCTCATGGATGCCATTTCTATATTTTTGTTGTGTGTTGAGATTTTTTACCCCCACTTAACTTCCAGCGCATTAAATTCATTGTCCATAGTGATTATTCTTTCATTCATCCAATGAATAATTTGAAAATCCTTTTTTTTTTTTTAACTTCCAGAAAGTCCTTTCCATGCTTAAATTTCCCATCTGTTTCATATACACCCAATTTATTGTTTCTTTCTCCATCTTGATTGCTGAGTCTTTTAGGCATATTATTTTGCTTTGATTTCTTAAGGCTCTTTTCAATTTGGGTGGTCAAGTCAAATTTCCAGTCATGTGCTGTATGATGACGTTTTGGTCAACAACAGACTGCATATATGATGGTGGTCCTATAGGATTAGTATCATATAGCTTTGGTGTATAGTAGGCTATACCGTTTAGATTTGTGTAAGTACACTTTATGATGTTTGCGCAATGACAAAATTGCCTAATGACACATTTCTCAGAACGTATCCCTGTCATCAAGCGACACATGACTGTATTAGGATCCCTCCATTGGCACAAATTAATGTATAATAGGTATTGCCGTGGTCTCCATTCCTGTGAGTATTATACTAACCAACAGTTCTGTTAATTGAATAGTGCTTTCCCAGCCTTAGGAGTAGGAGGCAACTCAGCTTATCCTGGTGGTCCCCTGCAGTTCTCCTGAGGCCAGGAATTTGCAGCCGGCCCTCCTAGGACCACACACCTGAGGGCTTCTACTTTCCTAAAGAAGACTTAGTAATCTTTGAAACCTTCATTCTTCTTCTTCTTCTTCTTTTTTTTTTTTTTTTATGAGGAAGATTGGCCCAGAGTTAACATCTGTGTCAGTCTTCCTCTGTTTTGTATGTGGGACGCTGCCACAGCGTGGCTTGATGAGTGGTGTGTAGGTCTGTGTCAGGATCTGAAGCTGCAAACCCCAGGCCGCTGAAGCAGAGCATGTGAACTTAGCCACTACGCTCTTGGGCTGGACCCTGAAGGTTTCAATTTTCTTGAAGGAAGGAGAAGTACTAGTCTTTTCTGGGTTTTTTTCCCAGTATCTACCCATCTCATGCTTAGCTCAGAAGAAAACTTAATTTTGTGCTGTTTGTCTTCTCTAGCAACCCCTACAGAACCCATAACTTTGGTTGAACCCTGCAGGTTTTGCTATCTTGCTTGTCATAGCAGTTGTTTTTTCCTGAATGCGAGTGTGTTGGAGAGTGTATCAAGAATGCATATTCAGGCTGTCATTTGCCAAAAGTCCTCTGATGAGAGCTTTTGCAAGATAAATATCGCAAATGTAAAGGCATCTTACAAACTGGAGAGAAATGTTATAAAAATTTGACATTAAGAGGATTGATATTTAAAATAGCATTTTAATTTATCTGTACCATTTCTGTAACGTTTTATATAAACATCGCTATTTTACAGTACTCAGCTTTAAACCTACTTAGGTTACCAGGTTAAATTGAAAAGTATACTTGTTGATAATGGCTTTCTATTTCAAAAGCAGAATAATACAAAACAAAGAAACACAAAACTGAGAGTAGTATCAAGTGAAAGTATGAAATATGCTGTGCATGGGGCATTATATTTATTTTTCTGAAAAATGGCATTGAAATGATATTGTGATTTGTGATTCCATTCTTAGCTATGGAATAAAATCTGGCTTGTCACGTGAAGGGTCACACCATTTCTCTGAGCTTAAAAACAAGTTTCTCTGAGTTTAGGCAATAATATAATTGTATAAAAGGACAATGATATGATCATGTTGGCCAGAAACTGCAGTTAGTTAATGCAGTAGGAATAGGAGTAGGAATGAAAGAAATAGTGCTGTATGTGTAGGATCAATCAGGTTTTCTCCACAAGCCCTTGAAGAGTTACATTAAGAAAAAAAATCAACAACAAGGAGAAAAAAGGCTTTGGAGAGCTCTGAAAATCAAGAACATTTTAGCTTACACCTGAGGGTAAAATAACAGCCTTGTCTCATGGAGTAATAAAGAACTCTCAGTCTACCTATGTAGTATTTATATTTGTATTCACAGAAAACATGTATATGGTATTGCTAAAAGCTATGTTGAAAAACATCATCTGAATATTAATTTGTTACACAGTGATTCTCAGGAAGGGAGAGGGCCCTTCATTCATTCAAGATTCCTAGTTAGGGTCTTTAGTTTACAAAGTAGTGTGTTATCTTTGCCATCTGCTTGTCTTTCGCCAAAGCAAATGAATCTACTCTTGAGCAACAGTACAGAATACCAATTCTCTGTGCCCTTGTCTGCTTAACTAAGGTCCTATCAAATGGCCTGCCAAAAGAGGTATATTTATCTAATAGAGTTTAAAGAGTATGCACTCAGTGTATTGTGTAGATATCCAGATTATATCGATTGATCTTTCTTTTAGGTTTAGCTTATAAGAAGCATAGAGGCAGATTTAAAACTCATTTTTAACTACAACATTGACTGTTCTGTTCTACATATTTATATTTCTTCTTCCTAGCCTTGACATTTGTTTTCTCTTTAGTTTTTCTTTCTCAATTTTTAAAATGTTATTTTTATAACTACTGCAAATTCCTTATTATACTGTCCTCTATTATAATATGATGAAATCATTATTATAGCTGATGTCATGATTTTTGTCATTTGATTGTGATCTGTGATTCAGATGCTGCTTGTTATGGTTTTCTCATTGAGGGTCTGTGGCTAAGTTCTTAGAGATGTTCTTTGTAGTAAAGTCTTAGATTTAAACTTTTTGAAATGAATCCAGGGCAAGTCTTGCAGTGTCGCAGTTTAAATTTTTTCATGCCTTTTTCCGTGCTACTGTGTATGCATGTGTGTGATGTCATTTATTTTAAAAGTAGAATCATATTATACACATTTCTCTTTTCACTTAGTATGTCATAAACAACCTATATCATTAGTACTAATATATAAATACAACTCATTTGTGTTAATAGTTATATATCATTCTACTGTACGTATATACCATAATTTAATAAAACATTTCTTTGTAGACATTTAGATTGCTTCATTTTTTTTGCCCCAGTAAACATTACTACGATATCCATGCAGGTGAGTATTTTTTCTGTGTAGAAAGAAGATGCCGTATAAATACTGGTAGCCAGAGGGGCATATTTTGGCAGAGATGACTGGCCACTTACCAAAAATTTATTTTTCGTTTTTTATGGTGGAGAAAGTTCAAAGAGGGTACTGGCAACATGTCTTCACTCCCCTTGCTACTAGATGTGGCTAGTTAACAAGTTCTTGCTGATGAAATATTAGCGAAAGTAATATGTACCACTTCCAAATCTGAATTATAAAAATCTGCTGTGCTTTTCTATGTTTTTGTCTTCCATCAGCGGGTTATTGATTTCTCAGGGTCAACCTCGGAAGCTTCTTCTAGAGGATATTGGAGGCTTTGTCAGCTTCGGTTCCAGAATGATTGTGTGGCTGTAACTTGTGATCCAGATATTCTAAAGCTTCTTTTTGAGGGACTGTCAGTATGTTATCAGAAGTGTTCTTTCTGGTAATGCTGGAGGTATACTGCTTATCTTCCCTACTGTGCTAAAGGAGGACAACCCACGTTGTAATGTAATGTGAGTTTCTTGAGATAGAAGCTTAAATCATTGATTTAGAGCTTTTTGTGTGTGTGAGTGTGACGAGATCAGCCCTCTGCTAACATCTGCCAGTCCTCCTCTTTTTTTGCTGAGGAAGACTGGCCCTGGGCTAACATCCGTGCCCATCTTCCTCCAGTTTATATGGGACGCCGCCACGACATGGCCCACCAAGCAGTGCATCGGTGCGTGCCCGGGGTCCGAACTGGCGAACCCCGGGCTGCTGCAGCGGAGCGTGCACACCCAACCACCTGTGCCACCGGGCCAGCCCCTAGAGCTTTCTTTCATAAAGATTTGAAGCTATAAATTTCCCTCTCAGCACTGTTTAACCTGTATTATACAAATTTGGGTAGTTATATTTTCATTATCATTCAGTTCAAAATATTTTCTAATAACCAAACATTTGGGGATATTTTAGGTATGTTTTTGTTACTGATATCTAATTTAAATCCGTTATGGGCAGAGAATATGCGCTATTTTTTCAGTCTTTAAAAACTCATAGAGACTTGCTTTTTGGTCTTTTGGTGAATGTTCAATGTATACTTAAAAAGAATGTGTATTTTGTAATTGTTGGTTGTTATGTTTTATACATGTTGAGTAGGTCACGTTTATTAGTAGTGCTCTTCAGATCTTCTATATACTTATTTTTTATGTCTCTGTGTTTGCTTCTATCAGTTACCAATAGAGAGATGTTAAACATCTCAACTATGATTATGAATTGGTGTATTTCTTCTGAGTTCAATTTTTGCTTTATGTATTTTGAGACTCTTGTTATTTGATATATAAAAATTTAGAGTTCCTGTATCTTCCTGATGAGTTTACCGCTTCATTATTATAAAATATATCTTTATGTGTTTGTAATACTTTGACTTGATTTCTACTTTGTCTGATATAAACATAGTCATGACTGCTTTTTTGTAGTTAACATTTGCATGGTATATATTTTTTCGTCCTTTTGGTGCAGCCTGTTCGTGCTCTTATATTTAAAGTATGACTCTTGTAAATATCATGTGCTTGGGTCTTTTATCTGGTCTGAATAGTTTGTCTTTTAATAGGAGTGTTTAGTGCATTTGCTTGATATTGTTTTAGTTTTCTTAGTCTGAGAAGTTTTTTTTTTTTTATAATTTTATTTTTATTTATTTTTCCCCCAAAGCCCCAGTAGATAGTTGTATGTCATAGTTGCACATCTTTCTAGTTGCTGTATGTGGGACGCGGCCTCAGCATGGCCGGAGAAGCAGCGCGTCAGTGCGCGCCCAGGATCCGAACCCGGGCCGCCAGCAGCGGAGCACGCGCACTCAACCACTAAGCCACGGGGCCGGCCCATAGTCTGAGAAGTTTTTATTTTACTTTTATTTGAAAGATATTTTTTGCCAGATAAATTCTGGATGGGCAGTCCCCCACACCTTTATTGAGATATAATTGACTTATAACATTGTGTAAGTTTAAGGTGTACAATATGTTGATTTGATACATTTGTATATTGCAAAATGATTACCACCACAGGATTAGCTAACACCTCAGTCTCATCACATTATTGCCATTTCTTTTTGGTGGTGAGAACATTTGAGATCTGCTCTCTTAGCAACATTCAAGTACAGTCTTGTGTCGCTTAATGACAGAGATATGTTCTGAGAAATAGTCATTAGGCAATGTCATCACTGTGTAAACATCATAGAGTTTACTTACACAAACTTACACAAACCTAGATGGTATAGCCTACTACACACCTAGGCTAAATGGTACTAATCTTATGGGACCACCATTGTATATGTGGTCTGTCATTGATCGAAACATTGTTATGTGGCACATGACTTTATATAATACAGTATTAATAGCTATAATCACCATTCTAGATCCTCAGAACTTGTTAATCTTATGACTGGAAATTTGTACCCTTTGACCAATATCTCCACATTTTCCCCAGCCCTTGGTAACCACCACCAGAACACCATATTTTGTTTCTACAATTTTGCTTTTTTTAGATCCCACATATAAGTAATATCATGCAGTATTTGTCTTTCTCTGTCTGCCTTATTTCACTTAGCATAATGCCCTTAAAGTTCATGCAAGTTGTTTTAAGTGGCAGGATTTCCTTCTTTCTCATGGCCGAATAGTATTCCATTATATATAAAATATATAATAAATTAAAATTTATATTAAATACATATATAAATGTATATTAAATATATATTTATTATATATATTATGTATTTATTCCATTATATATATATCACATTTTCATTATTCATTCATCTGTTGACAGACACTTAGGTTATTTCCATATTTTGACTATTGTGAATAATGATACAATGAACATGGGAGTGCAAATATCTCTACGAGATCCTGATTTCAGTTCCTTGGGTTGTATATCCAGAAGAGAGATTGCTGGATCATACGTTGGTTCTATTTTTATTTTTTATTTATTTATTTATTTAATTTTTTGTTTATTGCAGTAACATTGGTTTACAACATTGTATAACTTTCAGGTGTACATCATTATACTTCTTTTTCTGCATAGATTACATCATGTTCACCACCCATATACTAATTACAACCCATCAACACACACCTGTGCCAAATTATCCCTTTCGCCCTCCTCCCTCCCCCCTCCCCCCTTCCCCTCTTCCCCTCTGGTAACCACCAGTCCAATCTCTGTCTCTATGTGTTTGTTTATTGTTGTTATTATCTACTACTTAATGAAGGAAATCATACGGTATTTGACCTTCTCCCTCTCACTTATTTCACTTTGCATAATACCCTCAATGTCCATCCATGTTGTCACAAATGGCTGGATTTCCTCCTTTCTTATGGCTGAGTAGTATTCCATTGTGTATATATACCACATATTCTTTAACCATTCGTCCCTTGATGGGCACTTAGGTTGCTTCCAAGTCTTGGCTATTGTGAATAACACTGCAATGAACACAGGGGTGCATGTATCTTTATGCATTGATGTTTTCAAGTTCTTTGGATAAATACCCAGCAGTGGAATAGCTGGATCAAATGGTAGTTGTATCTTTGATTTTTTGAGGAATCTCCATACTGTTTTCCATAGTGGCTGGACCAGTTTGCACTCCCACCAGCAGTGTATGAGAGTTCCCTTCTCTCCACATCCTCTCCAACACATGTTGTTTCCTGTCTTGTTAATTATAGCCATTCTGACGGGCGTGAGGTGATATCTCATTGTAGTTTTGATTTGCATTTCCCTGATAGTTAATGATTTTGAACATCTTTTCATGTGTCTGTTGGCCATCTGTATATCTTCTTTGGAGAAATGTCTGTTCAGGTCTTTTGCCCATTTTTTAATTGGGTTGTTAGATTTTTTGTTGTTGAGATGCATCAGTTCTTTGTATATTTTGGAGATTAAGCCCTTATCAGTCGTATGGTTTACAAATATCTTCTCCCAGTTATTAGGTTGTCTTTTCGTTTTGTTGATGGTTTCCTTTGCTGTGCAGAAGCTTTTTAGTTTGATGTAGTCCCATTTGTTTATTTTATTTTATTTTTTTTTAAAGATTTTATTTATTTATTTATTTTATTTCCCCCAAAAACCCCAGTAGTTAGTTGTATGTCATAGTTGCACATCCTTCTAGTTGCTGTATGTGGGATGCGGCCTCAGCATGGCCGGAGAAGCGGTGCATCGGTGCGCGCCCGGGATCCGAACCCGGGCCGCCAGCAGCAGAGCGCGCGCACTTAACCGCTAAGCCACGGGGCCAGCCCCCTGTTTGTTTTTTCTATTGTTTCTCTTGCCCGGTCAGACATGGTGCTTGAAAATATGTTGCTAAGACCGATGTCGAAGAGCCTACTGCCTATGTTTTCTTCTAGAAGTTTCATAGTTTCAGGTCTTACATTCAAGTATTTAATCCATTTTGAGTTAATTTTTGTGTTTGGTCTAAGGTAAGGGTCTACTTTCATTTTTTTGCATATGGCTATCAAGTTTTCCCAACACCATTTGTTGAAGAGACTTTCATTTCTCCATTGTATGTTCTTGGCTCCTTTGTCAAAGATTAGCTGTCCACAGATGTGTGGGTTTATTTCTGGGCTTTTGATTCTATTCCATTGATCTGTGTGTCTGTTTTTGTGCCAGTACCATCCTGTTTTGGTTACTATAGCTTTGTAGTATATTTTGAAATCAGGGAGTGTGATACCTCCAGCTTTGTTCTTTTTTCTCAGGATTCCTTTACTTATTTGGGGTCTTTTGTTGTTCCAAATAAATTTTAGGATTCTTTGTTCTATTTCTGTGAAAAATGTTGTTGGAACTTTGATAGGGATTGCATTGAATCTATAGATGGCTTTAGGAAGTATGGACATCTTAACTATGTTAATTCTTCCAATCCAAGAGCATGGAATATCTTTCCATTTCTTTGTGTCGTCTTCAATTTCTTTCAGCAGTGTTTTATAGTTTTCCGTGTAGGCTCTTTCACCTCTTTGGTCAAGTTTATTCCTAGGTATTTTATTCTTTTTGTTGCAATTGTAAATGGGATGGTATTCTTAATTTCTCTTTCTGCTGCTTTGTTGTTAGTGTATAGAAATGCAACTGATTTTTGTATGTTGATTTTGTATCCTGCAACTTTACCATATTCGTTTATTACTTCTAAAAGTTTTCTGGTGGACTCTTTAGGCTTTTCTATATATAAAATCATGTCATCTGCAAATAGTGTCAGTTTCACTTTTTCCTTTCCAATTTGGATCACTTTTGTTTCTTTCTCTTGCCTGATTGCTCTGGCTAGGACTTCCAGTACTATGTTAAATAGGAGTGGTGACAGTGGGCATCCTTCTCTAGTTCCTGTTCTTAGAGGAATAGCTTTCAGTTTTTCACCATTGAGGATGATATTAGCTTTGGGTTTCTCATATATGGTCTTTATTATGTTGAGGTACTTTCTTTCTATCCCCATTTTATTCAGAGTTTTTATCATAAATGGATGCTGTATCTTGTCAAATGCTTTCTCTGCATCTATTGAGATGATCATGTGATTTTTATTCTTCATTTTATTAATGTGGTATATCACGTTGATTGATTTGCAAATGTTAAACCATCCCTGCATCCCTGGAATAAATCCCACTTGATCATGGTGTATAATCTTTTTAACGTATTGTTGTATGCGATTTGCTAGTATTTTGTTGAGGATTTTTGTATCGCTGTTCATCAGTGATATTGGCCTGTAATTTTCTTTTTTTGTGTTGTCCTTGTCTGGTTTTGGTATCAGGGTAATGTCTGCTTCATAGAATGAGTTAGGGAGCTTCCCCCACTTCTCAATTTTTGGAAAGAGTTTGAGAAGGATAGGTATTAAGTCTTCTTTGAATATTTGGTAGAATTCACCAGGGAAGCCGTCTGGTCCTGGACTTCTATTTTTGGGGAGGTTTTTGATTACTGTTTCAATCTCCTTACTGGTGATTGGTCTATTCAAATTCTCTACTTCTTCTTGATCCAGTTTTGGAAGGTTGTATGATTCTAAGAATTTATCCGTTTCTTCCAGTTTGTCGAATTGGTTGGCATATAGCTTTTCATAGTATTCTCTTATAATCTTTTGTATTTCTGAGGTGTGTGTTGTAATTTCTCCTCTTGCATTTCTGATTTTACTTATTTGTGCCTTCTCTCTTTTTTTCTTGGTGAGTCTAGCTAAAGGTTTGTCAATTTTGTTGATCTTTTCAAAGAACCAGCTCTTGGTTTTATTAATTTTTTCTATTGTTTTTTTGGTCTCTATTTCATTTATTTCTGCTCTGATTTTTATTATTTCCCATCTTCTACTGATTTTGGGCTTTGTTTGTTCTTCTTTTTCCAGTTCCTTTAGGTGCATTGTTAGATTGATTGTTTGAGATTTTTCTTGTTTGTTGAGATAGGCCTGTATTGCTATAAACTTCCCTCTTAGAACCACTTTTGCTGTATCCCATAAATTCTGGCATGTCGTAATTTCATTTTCATTTGTCTCTAGGTATTTTTTGATTTCTTCTTTGATTTCTTCATTGACCCAGTCGTTGTTCAGTAGCATTTTAATCTCCACGTATTTGTGGCTTTTCTGATTTTCTTCCTATAGTTGATTTCTAGTTTCATACCTTTGTGGTCAGAAAAGATGCTTGGTATTATTTCAATCTTCTTAAATTTATGGAGACTTGTTTTGTGGCCTAATATGTGATCAATCCTGGAGAATGTTCCATGTGCATTTGAAAAGAACGTGTATTCTTCGGTTTTTGGATGGAATGGTCTGTATATATCTACTAGGTCCATCTGTTCTAGTGTGTCATTTAAGGCCAATGTTTCCTTATTGATCTTCTGTTTGGATGATCTATCCGTTGGTGTAAGTGGAGTGTTCAAGTCCCCTACTATTATTGTGTTACTGTCTATTTCTGTTTTTATGTCTGTTAATAATTGCTTTATATATTTAGGTGCACCTACATTGGGTGCGTAGATATTTACAAGTGTTATATCCTCTTGTTGGATTGTTCCCTTGATCATTATGTAATGCCCTTCTTTGTCTCTTTTTACAGTTTTTGTTTTAAAGTCTATTTTGTCTGATATGAGTACTGCTACCCCAGCTTTCTTTTCATTGCCATTTGCGTGGAGTATCTTTTTCCATCCCTTCACTTTCAGTTCGTGAGTGTCTTTAGGTCTGAAGTGTGTCTCTTGTATGCAGCATATATATGAGTCTTGTTTTTTTATCCAGTCAGCCACCCTGTGCCTTTTAATTGGAGCATTTAGTCCATTGACGTTTAAAGTAGCTATTGATAAGTATGTACTTACTGCCATTTTTTAACTTTTTTTCCCTCAGAGTTTTAGTAGTCCTTCTCTGTTCCTTCCTTCTTCTATACAGAATTGATGGTCTCTTTAGTTTGACCTCTGTCTGAAAGCTCTACTCTTTAACTCCCCTCCTCCCTCCTTTTATGTTTTTGATATCATATCTAACCTCTTTTTTGTGCATTTGTATCCATTACCCTCTTATCATGGAAATAGATAATTTTTCCTATTTGTGGTCTTCTCTTTTCCCCTTAAGTCAGTCCCTTTAACATTTCTTGTAGCACGGGTTTCTTGGTGACAAACTCCTTTAATTTCTGCTTGTCTGGGAAATTTTTGATCTCTCCTTCCATTTTGAATGATAACCTTGCTGGGTAGAGTATTCTTGGCTGTAAGTTTTTTCCTTTTAGCACTTTAAATATATCGTGCCACTCTCTTCTAGCCTGTAAGGTTTCTGCTGAGAAGTCAGCAGATAGCCTTATGGGGTTTCCTTTGTATGTAACTTGACTTTCTCTTGCAACTTTTAGGATTCTCTCTTTATCTTTAATTCTGGACATTTTGGTTATGATGTGTCTCTTGGTGTGGCCTCTTTGGGTTTATCTTGTTTGGGGCTCTTTGTGCTTCCTGTACCTGGATGTCTGTTTCCTTCCTTAGGTTAGGGAAGTTTCCATCTATTATTTCTTGAATTAGATTCTCTGCCCCTTTGTCTCGCTCTTCTCCTTCCGGGACACCTATAACACGGATGTTAGTGCGCTTGATGTTGTCCCAGAGGTCCCTTAGACTGTCCTCACTCTTTTTAATTCTTTTCTCTTTTACCTGTTCAGCTTGGGTAATTTCTTCTAGTCTTTCATCCAGCTCACAGATCCGTTCTTCTGTATCCTTTACTCTGCTTTTGAGTCCCTCTAGTGAATTTTTCATTTCCAGTATTGTATTCTTCATTTCTGATTGGTTCTTTTTTATATCTTCCATTTCTTTGTTGACATTCTCACTGAGTTCATCTATTCTTCTCCCCACATCAGTGAGCATCCTTAACACTCTTTGTTTGAACTCTCTGTCGGGTCGGTTGCTGATTTCTGTTTCACTTAGTTCCTTTTCTGGGGTTTTGTCCTGTTCCCTTACTTGGAATGTATTCCTTTGCCTCCTCATTTTGCCTCTTTCCCTGTGCTTGTGTCTACTTATTAGGTAGGTCAGCTACGTCTCCTGCTCTTGGATAGGTGACCTTATGTAAGTGATGGCTTAGGAGGCCTGCCATGTGCTTCCCTCAGTTCTCAATGTTCCAGGGGCGACCCCTATGTGGGCTACGTGTGTCCTTCTGTTGTGGCCTGTTTGCTCTCCCTGTAGGCGCCCAGGGAGGCCAAGCTATGCTCCTGACCAGCTGTTGTAATGCTCAGCTGCTTGTAGTTGTTGTGGGCCCTTCAGTCTCTTTATCAGGTGTGGGGAGCCCCAGCACAGTTGGCTGCAAGTTCTAAAACCACATTTGTATTGCAGTATTTCTTTTAAGTGAGTAGGCCCCCAGCATGGCAGGTTGTTAGGCTCAGGGCCTTACAATTGCTATAAGCCTCCAGCCTTTAGGTCTCTTGTCAGTTCTCTGAGTATTGCAGCTGTCTGGGGCTGGCCTCAGGCACCGGAGCACTCAATTGTTTCAGGCTTTGGAAGGTGGGGCAAACCCCCTATGTGGGTCTTTGAGAAGCACAAGTCTTCTGCACCTGAGAAGCCCTGCCGCCCACAGGTCCACACGCACAGTCAACACAGTCCTGCCCCGTGTGCATGCCCCGACCTCCCGAAGCGGACCCAGTCTCTCCACGGCTTGAGCCCCACACGCTCCACCGCCGCCCCACACTCTCAACCTGCTCCTTGTGCATGCCCTGCCCCACTGAAGTGGGCTCAGTTGCCAGGCTGCAGAGAATCCAGTCACCAATATATGCAGGCCCACAAGTTGCCTGAGGGCTTGTTGTTGGGTGGAGCCAGTCTCTAGGGTGGCAGACCTGGGCTAGCAGGCCCCAGGGAGAACTCCAATGGCATTTGTGTCAGCACGCACACAGCAGGCCACAACAGTGGCCGCCGCCAATGTCCTAGTCCCTGGAGAGGTCTCACCTCTCACCGAGATGCACACAGGGCCTATTAGGTGAGTCTCTTTTCACCAAAGCACTGTGCACCTTTCTTTCTGGTAATTTTAGGTTGCTTTCTGAAACGGGTGAGTTTGCGCGTGGGCCGTTTAAGAGCCGGTTTTAATGTCTTTGTGAACCAGGTTTTCTGGGGGTACTCCCCAATGTTTTAGTAGCAGGCAAAGTCAGATATTATGCCACTCGTGTCGATTGTGCTGGGTCCACAAAATGCCCACAGCGGGGGCGCTTCCCGGCTCAGGGCCCCGCACCTCCAGGGAGGGCTGCGTACCTGTGGGCTGCTCCCGGCGGCCGTGAGGCGCTGCAGCTTGTGAAGGCAGCGTTTTTCCTCTCCAGAAGGGAGTTTCTGCGTCTTCTACCTCAGTTAGGATTGTCCGTTGTTGCAGGAGTTCCTCTTATGCAGTTTTTAGTTCTGTCTCAGGGGTACTTTTGCCACGAGCAGTTGTAAATTGGCTGTGTCCGCGGGACGAGGTGAGTTCAGAGTCTGCCTATGCCGCCATCTTGACTTCTCTCCGTTAGTTCTATTTTTAATTTTTTGAGGAACCTGCATACTGTTTTCCGTAGTGGTTATACCAGTTGGTGTTCCCACTGACAATGCACAAGGGTTTCCTTTTTTCCTCACCCTTGCTGACACTTATTATCTCCTGTCTTTTTCATAATAGCCATTCTAACAGGCGTGATTTGATATCTCATTGTGTGTTTGATTTGCATTTCCTTGATGATTAGTGATGTTGAGCATCTTCTCATGTACTTCTTGGCCTTTTGTATGTCTTCTGTGGAAAACTGTCTATTCAGTTTCTCTGCCTATTTTTTAATTGGGTTGTTTTTTGCTATTACATTTATTAACTTATTAGATTTTATCTAATATAGAAATGCAGTTTTATTTAGTATAGAAATGCAACTGTTTTCTATATGTTGATTTTGTATCCTGCAAGTCTAACGAATTCGTTGATTAGTTCTGTCAGTTTTTAGGTGGAGTCTTTAAGATTTTCTATATGTAAAATGATATCATCTGCAAACAAAGACAGTTTTACTTGTTCCTTTTGTATTTGGATGTCTTTTATTTCTTTTTCTTGCCTGATTGCTCTGGCTAAGACTTCCAGTACTATGTTGAATAGGAGTGGTGAGAGTGGTCACCCTAGTCTTATTCCTGATCTTAGAGGAAAAGCTTTCATCCTTATCCTATTGAGTGTAATGGTGGCTGTGAGTTTGTCACCTTTGGCCTTTACTTTGTTGAGATATGTTCCTTTTATACCCAGTTTGAGTTTTTATCATGAAAGAATGATGTATTTTGTCAAAAGCTTTTTCTGCACTTATTGAGATGATCATACAGCTTTTATCTTGCATTCTATTAATGTGGTGTAACACATATATTGATTTACAGATGTTGAACCATCCTTGTATCCTAGAATAAATCCCACTTGATCATTGCAAATGATCCTTTTAAGGTGCTGTTGAATTCAGTTTGCTAATATTTTGTTGAGAAGTTTTACATCTGTGGTCATCAGGGATATTGGTCTATAATTTTCTTTTCTTTTAGTGTCCTTACCTGGCTTTGGTATCAGAAGAATGCTTGCCTTATAAAATGAGTTTGGGGAAGTTCCCTCCTCTTTAATTTTTTTGAAGCATTTGATAAGCTGTAGAGGCCCTGGCTGTCAGCGTCCTCTCCTGTAGTTTCACACTCTTCCTCTAGGGACGCACACTGCAGTGGAGGCCAGTGACTGGAGGTTGGACTGGGGTGTGCAGGTGCACAGCTTGGAGGAGCTACCTACAGGTGGGTATGGTCGTGCTGGCCAGTGACAGAAGGCAGGGCCCAATCTAGGCCCACAGGTAGCTGCAGGTGCCTTTGTTGTCGATGCTCTCATAGGTGGCTGCATATTTCCCCGCCATCCAATGTGCACTACAGTGGAGGTCAATGATGGGTGTCAGGCCAGTGGTACACAGCAAGAGGGGCTAGTCCTGAGCATGTGCACAGTGGTGGGTGTCAGTGGACGGGGGGGAAGGTAGTGCTAGACTGGTGTCTTGCACTGGCACAGCTGCAGAAGCCTGAGTTGGCTGTGAGCGTGGCTCCTGGGCACCGTGGGGATGTGGAGGGACTCAGGTGGCTGGTATCTTACACTTGCACAGCTGCAGAGATCTTGAATGGTTGTGGTGTGGGTTCTGTGGTAGCAGGGAGGGAGTCAGACAGCTGGCTTCAGCAAACGCAAGTGTCTCTGGTGGGGAAGGCTGACAGGATCTGCAGGAGTCAGTAGTCGCTGTGCTGGCCTTTGGCTTTGTCCTAAATCTGCTGAGTTTGTCTGCAGAGCTGGTCTCTGTGAACCGCGATCACTCCCACTACTTGTCTGCTAATAATAGCCTCTGCTTTTATTCCTTGTTCCTAGCTGTCTCCATACATCTCAGTTTTGCTATTCTGAGTAGGGTGAAACTGAAGTGGGATCTTTGTGCAGTGCCCTGTGAGGCTGGCATCTCACTTTTCCTTTCCTCGCAAGAGGAATTCTTTCTAGCTGAGAATTTCCTTCTTAGTGCTGAACAGTGCCAGTTTTGGGGGATGGGATAATGTAGGCAAAATGAATTGGCCTTCCTTTTCTTGTGTGAATGTTCTCAGTTTTGTTGTTGTTAAAACTTCTAAGCGGACTCTAGACGTCTCCCAGAGCTGTTTTTGCTCATAGATAGGTGTCCATTTGTTCATCTTTGTGGGGCAACAAGGAAGTTGGGTTTTTCTGCCAACCAATAGGCAATTTTTTCTTCCTTTCAGTACTTTAAACATATCATTCCATTATCCACTGGCTTTCATTGTTTTTGATGAAAAGTGTGCCATATTTCTTATTCTTTGGTCTCTTATACATACGCTATAGTTGCTTTAAATTTTTTTCTCTTAATTGAAGATACCCAGCAATTTGATTTTGATGTGCCTTATATAGTTTTCTGTTTTATCCTGACCCCCGGCCAAGACTCTATGTATTATGACAGGCTGTCTCTAGACCCACTGATGCCTGTACTTGGCAATGCCTCTAACGGGCACCAGTCTCTGCCAAATCAAGAAGGGCTTATCTCTCTGGAGTTTAGTTCTTTAGATTCCTTTGCCTCCACAATTCGGTGATAGCTTTTAAAAGATATAACTTTGTTTCTTTCCAGATGAATAACCAGTTACTTCAGTGTCATTTATTATATAAACCACCCTTTTCCCTCTAAAATTGAAATATCTCCTTTGTTATAGCTTAAGTTCTGTGTATGCCTAGACCTATTTCTAAGCTCTATTCTCTTATATTACTTTTCTAGTCCTATATTATTTTCAGTCAATTTTGTTTTCAATATCTTTGTGTTACGTTTTAACATTTCTAATGCAAGTCCCTGCTTAGTAGTCTTATTTGGAATGTTTTGGGCTCTTCATATATAACTGATGGGATTACAAATTGATACTATCACTTTGGGAATTAAAGAAAATTTTGGTCACCATCTTCAGAGTGCCTTCACAGTGTTGGGCCCTGTGTAGAACTAGGGTAATGGCTTCCTCCTCAGCTTTGTGCCACACTTCATTACGTGGATCACAAAGCATTTCTGCTTGGGCCGTGAGTCTCAAAGTCATTCTTGACCTGCTCCGTCCATTCTTAGTCCTTACCACCATTCTTAGCTAACAAGGCCTGACACATTATTCAGTAGAGCTGAACCTTGAACAGATACCATCCCATTCTTTCTTTTTCTTTTTACCCTCTCCTACAACTGTAATTTTCTAATTTTCTGTTTACTTTTAAAACAAAACCTCCCAGACACTGATGTGATGAGACAGAGAAAAACAAGTGTTATGTACATCTGCAGTTAACAAAAAGTCTTCTCTTTCACATGCAAGAAGGGAACATGGTTGTTCCTCAGTAGAAGAGCTCATTAAAAAAAAAGTGTGTTCAACCAGAATGGGTTAGATTAAAAGGACTGACAGACAATACCTAGTATTGGTGAGGATGTGGAGCACTCGATCTTACACATTGCTGAATCTCTTATATTGCTGGTGGAAGTATAATTTAGTACACTTGTTTTGGAAAATTGTTTGGTATTATACTTATCCTCAGCATACATTTATTATGTTAACAGATCTGCTACTAGGTATTATATACAGCAGAGAAAAATGTTTATGTCCATCAAAAGATGTATACAGTTATATTCATAACAGTTTTATTTGTGATAGCCCTAAAATGGAAACCACACTCATGTCCATCAACAGTAAAATGGGTAATAAATTATGATATATAGATATAATGAAATACTACCCAGCAGTGCAAAAAAGAAATTACTGATATACATAACAACGTGGCTGAATCTCACTGATACAGCTTTGAAAGAAATCAATCAAAAGATGATACTATTTATATGAATTTCAAAAATAATGTCAACTATCAAGGAATATTAGTGAAATAATCTGGGCATTGTTACTGACCAGAAGGGAACATGAAGGAGCCTATTTCAGTTCTGAAAATGTTTTATATTTTCGTCTTGGTTATGGTTACACAGGCGTACGTACTTGTAATATTTCATCAAGGTGGTAACTTAAGATTTCTGCATCTTACTGTATATAATTATACCTCAGTATAGAGATAAGAACATATTTTAAAAAATGTAAAATTATTTTTATGCATTTCCTCTGATCCCATTCCTCCACCCAAGAAAACCCCAAGCAGTTCTGCTCACTAGTATGCTAAGGGGAATCAGATTAAATTTGCCTAATTATCTGGAAATACTTTATTGATACTATCAACACTAAGCCTTTAACAAAAATCAGTATATAATACTTATTTAGGTCATTTTCTATATCCTGTGAGTTTTTATAATTTTCTTCATTAACATTTATACCTTTCTTGAATTTATTGTTAGATATTTTTAGTTGTGAACAGGCTACTCATTCATTTATGTTTCTTATATATTGCCAATATCAAGAAGTTGTTTTGTACATTTATCTTTTGTCAGCTGTCTTGTCAGATTTTTCCTTTATTAATCTTTTGTGTCACTTTAGAAGAGACTCTTAGGTTTTTCTTATCAGCTGTTGGAAAGGAGAATTGTCTTTACCAGTATTTTACTAATTTTTCCATTAACTAAAGATGAAAAGTTGTTTTGAGTGGTTAGGGATGTGTTCTTGTCTTGTTTCTTTTTGAGTTGAAATGTCTTAAGCATTTCAACAAGAAAAATATTTTAGTCTTTGTTTTTATCTTTCATTTCATTTAACCCTAGTTTTTCTAGAAATTTATTTTTAAGCTTGGCTGCAGAAGTTTATCAGATAACTTTTAGAAATCTAATAATATAATCATTTAATTTATTTTTCTCCTTTGTTGATAAATTGAATTACTTGATTTCCCAATATTGAGCCATCCTTGCATTCCTGGGAAAATGCATTTTTTAATATGGTATGTACTCTTTTTATGGACTACTAGTAGATTAAGTTTTCTGATAGAAAGTTTATATTTGCGTGTAAGTGAAATTAGTTTTGTTTTTGTTATTTTCACAACATAGTTTGAGTATTAGTATCGATAGTTGCTTAATAATTATTCGACTTAATGGAATTGGTAAAGTCAGGTTCGTATTGTGCTCTATTTTGAACACATTTTGGAAACCTGGTCACTCACCTTTTAATTGCCTTTAAAAGTGAGGGAATCTCTACTTTTATGGCTACAGAGAAATAATTTCAGGTAAGTAGTGTTCTTGTTTAAATAGACACACACAGAGAAAACCACAAACTTTTTTGGAAATTTATTTGCTATAATATCAATTTTTTTCAAGTTTTCATTTTTCTTTTTTTCCCCCACAGTCCGTTGTGGATGACTGGATTGAATCATATAAACAAGACAGGGACATCGCACTTCTGGATTTAATCAACTTTTTTATCCAGTGTTCAGGATGTCGAGGTACAGAATGTTGGAATAAATGATGTACATTGAGCCTGGCAGTCCAACAGTCTCAAATTTACTTCACCTTCGATTAGTTATGTATAATTCATCCTAGAATTATGTGCTCATCTTTTTCTGATAAAATTATTGTAAAGTTATTTAAGGATATTTCATTTTGTTCTGGTCCATTTTGTTCCTATAAAATAACTGACTTCTGAATTTTTTGAAATTTTGAAGAAAATCTAAAATTCATTTAATGAATTTATTAATTCAGTTTTTAGATAATAAGCTTTTATGCTTAATATTTACTGATATTATTTGTACCTATGCTTCATCTTAGGAACTATAGTAGTTGCTACCATTCATTATTTTGTATCCTTATTTTATAGATGAGTATGTCAGTATTTTGATCCTCATTTTATAGATGAAGTACTTGAAGCTCAAATAATTTGCTTAAGTACCAGAATCAGGTTTCTTAAGTTGACAATCAGCTGCAAATCCATAAACAGTTTGTTAAAGTAGAAATTTTTATCATATTCACAGATAAGTGATAGATTCTCTGGAATAGATAAATCTTAACAGATTAAATTCTGCTACGTGGAGGAAATCAGTTGGTAAATCACCATTCTTTGTTTCCAGTACAGAAAGAACAGTTTTCTTTTATTGATCACTGATCAAATCAATTTCTTGAAGGCTTTCTTATTTCTGTCTATCACTCACCATATAGACATAAGTAGTTTATCAAATATTTACGGAGCACCTACCTTGTGCTGAGCACTGTTCCAGATTATACAAATGTTATCCAGACAGTCTCTGTCCCAGTAAGTATTAGAGTATGTGTAATTTTTAAGGGAGGCTTTATTGTAAGGAACAAAGAGGGAAATATACCAATAGTTCAGTAAAGTGCTCTGTGACATCATAAGAATAATAAAACTGGTTACTATTTAATGACTATTTAGTATGTGCTTTATGTACGTTAGCTTATATTATATTGGTTAATAATCCTATCAAGCAGATGTGATCTTTATTTTATAGATCAGGAAATGGAGAATAAAGGGCTTAGGTAAGTTTTTGGACATCAGTTTGTAAGTGCCAAATTCACGTATCAGAGTCAGGCTTACCTCAGTCTGGAGTCTATATACCTAACCACAGGACACTGTGGTTGGAATAATAAGAAGGGGCTTCTGATCCATCCCAGGCTGTGTGTTTCTCTGTATGTGTGATATGGGGATACTTGTGAGAAAATGCATCCCAGAGGAAGAAACTCTGTGGTGAGACTGAGATTGAGTTAAAGAAGGTTAAGAGGGGGGAGAAAGGCCAAAGGTAACAGATTGTGCAAAAATGCCTGAAGACAAGAAAGCATGGCAGTTTGTGGCTGAATCCTAGACCATGGAGACTGGTGAGGAGTGGCAAGAGATTTGGCTATTTGAAGGAAAGTGAGTTTAATTTTACAGCCTTAAATTGGGCAAGGCAAGTACTGAGTGATATGCTTTACATTTATTAGCTCATCTAATCTATCTAAGTGTCCTGTTAGATTGGGTTTTGATTTTAAAATAACTGGTAGTCTTTTAAAATTTTTCCTTTTATAATTCATTCCCATGGTTCAAAAAAAAACTGAAAAAAATTGGAAGATACAAAGCAAAAAATCTTTACCACTTTCTCCCTTCCCATCTATCTCCACAGAGTTAACTGCTCTTAACTACTTTGTTGTATAGCCATTTGTCTGTTTCTCTACCTAATTTCCGTACGTATAAGTAGAAATATATACTCTTTCCTTCCCCACCCCTCTTACACAGAAGATACTGGTGTATAGAGAGCTTTCTCAGTGGTTTTTTTTTTCCTTTTAATCAGCATCATAGCGTTCCTTTGAGTGTATGTACAATAATTTACTTAACTAGTTTTCTATTTACAGACCATTGTGTTATTTGTAGTCTTTTGCTGTTACAAACAGTATATTTTGTGTATACCTTATTTGCTCTTTGTGGAAGAATGTCTGTAGGTAAATGTATTTGTGATTATATTAGATATTGCCAAATTTCCTGCTATAGGAATTGTACCCATTTTTACTCCCATCGGTAGTATATGAGAATGCTTGTTTCTTCTCAGTCTTTTCAACAAAGTGTTTTCGTCAAACTTTTGGATTGGTTTTGTGAATGATTTAAAAATGTGTCAGTGTGATTTTTTAAAATTGAGGTGAAATTCACTTAACAGACAATTAACCATTTTAAAGTTACAATTCAGTAGCGTGTAACGCATTTACAATGTTGTGCGGCCACTCTCTGTAGTATTAAAACCTTTTCGTCACCCCAGAATACCTCATATTCTTAAGTAATCATTCCCCATTCGCCTCCCGCACCCAGCCCTTGGCAACCACTAATCTGCTTTCTGCTCCTACGGATTTGCCTGTTCTAGTCGTTTTATATAAAAGGAGTTGTATAATATGTGACCTTTTGTGTCTGATTTCTTTCACTTAGCATAATTTCTTCAAGGTTTGTCCAAGTAGTAGTATATATCAATGATTCATTCCTTTTTATCGCTGAATAACATTCCATTGTATATATATATCACAATTTGTGTATCCGTTCATCTGCTGATAGACATTTGGGTTGTTTCCACCTTTTGGTAACTGTGAATATTGCGACTATGAACATTCGTAAACAAATATCTGAGTACTTGTTTTTAAATTCTTTAGGGTAAATACCTAGGAGTGGAATTGCTGGATCATATGGTAATTCTGTTTTAACTTTTTGAAGAACTGCCAAACTGTTTTCCACAGTGGCTGCACCATTTTACATTCCTACCAGAAATGTACGAGGATTTTTATTTTTCCACATCCTTGCCAACACTTTTATTTTTCAGTTTTTTAATTTAACTGTTCTAGTGAGTATGAAGTGGTATCTTGTGGTTTTGATGTGCATTTTCTTAATGACCAGTGAATTTGAACATCTTTTTCATCTGCTTTTTAGCCATTTGTATATCTTCTTTGAAGAAATGTGTATTCAAGTCTGTGCTCATTTTTAAATTAGATGATTTTGTTATTGTTGTGAGTTGTAAGAGTTCTTTGTGTGTTCTGAATACTAAACCTTTATCAGATATGTAACTTACAACTATTTTTTTCCCATTGTGTGGGTTCTCTTTTCACTTTCTTAAAGATGTCCTTTGCACAAAGTTTTAAATTTTTATGAAGTCCAATTTATTTATTTTTTGATTTTTTGCTCATGCATGTGGTATCAAATCTAAGAATCTGTTGGCAAATCCAAGGACATGAAGATTTATCCCTGTGTTTTCTTCAAATAGTTTTATAGTTTTAGGTCTTATATTTGGGTCAGTGATTCATGGTTAATTTTTGTATATGGATAATTTTAATTTGTATTTCTCTTCTAAGTGAGGCTTGAGAGCCATGTCTATTTCTTTTTCTGTGACTTCTTTTGTTCCTATCCCTTGTCAGTTTTCCTTTTGACTATCTTCATTGTTCTTGAAAAGGCATTTGACAAAATGGATTTTAAAGGTTTTCATAAAAGAGACACAGATGCATATTTTCTTAATGTGATTAACAAAGGAAGCACACTGTCTCTCACTCAGTGGAATATAATAAAAATCCAGAAGTAGACCCAATTACCTATGAAACTTTAAGTAAGCAGATCTTCAAACATATGAAATAAGTGAATTGCAAATTGCAACCACACTGAGATACTAGTTTTCATTTTTTAGATTGATAAAAATTAAAAATTTTAACAATACTCTGTTGGTTAGGCTGTGAGGAAACAGATACTGTTACATTGTTTGTTGGAATACAGATTGGTGCATCTCTCATGGAAAGAGATTTGGCAATATCTAGCAAGACGACA
Organism: Ceratotherium simum simum; assembly: GCF_057802395.1. Taxonomy (NCBI): domain Eukaryota; kingdom Metazoa; phylum Chordata; class Mammalia; order Perissodactyla; family Rhinocerotidae; genus Ceratotherium; species Ceratotherium simum. Next base: position 16,400,203 of record NC_141904.1, read on the forward strand.
TACGTTTTTATGTTTTGTCCTATACATCCTACTTCTGCAATTTTGCTATGGAGATATACCTCCAGCATTATGAAAATAAGTGCACAGGGTTACTCAATACAATATTATTTATAATTGCAAAATATTTGAAACAACCTAAATGCTCACGTATAGGACAGTGATTGAATAAACTGTGGTATAGCTACACAGTAGAGTTTTTAGGCGCCGTAAAAAAGAAAAAGATCTCTGATGCAGGGAGATTTTCAGAATACTTTTTTTTTCCTCTCTTTTTTTAACTGAGGAAGATTCGTCCTGAGCTAACATCTCTTGCCAATCTTACTCTTTTTGCTTGAAGGAGATTTGCCCTGAGCTAACATCTGTGCTAGTCTTCCTCTGTTTTGTATGTGGGTCGCCACCACAGCATGGCCACCGACGAGTGGTGTAGGTCTGCATCCGGAACTGAACTTGGGCCACTGAAGCGGAGCGTGCCAAACTTAACCACTAGGCCATGGGGCTGGCCCCCAGAATACATTTTTAAGGGAAAAATGCAAAGTGGAAAAGAGTGTTTAAAGTGTGCAACTTTTTTTTTGAAGAAAGAAGGGGAAATAGTGAAATATACACATATATTTGCTCATTTGACCAAAAGGAAAAATAAACCAGAGAATAGTGATTGGTTACCTGCAGGCTGTGTGTTTATGTAAGTAAGGTGGAATGTTTAGAGGGAATTGGGGTGAAGGAATGATACTAATTTGAATATACTTTTTGAATAGTCCTGACTTTTAGAGTTATCTTAATGTTTCACATATTCAGAAAAAAGAAAAGAGAAATCAACAAAGATGGAAGGAAAATCCTAAAATTGGATGCAGATAGAACAGATAAACCATACCATGCCATACCATAAATAACATAACCACACTAAGGAGTGTAAGAGGTACTAACTAAAGTAACTTCTGAACTCAGTGCTTGGGCAATAAAACTAGTGGTGGAAAGTTTGATGAAGAACACAATATTTACCTAGTCTAAAAGTGTCTCCTTACAAGATATCTGTTATTTTCTATGGGTAAAATAGTAACTTTACCATGTACCAACGTGGTAGACACCACCATGACCAAATGATGAAAGCCAATATTGTCAGTTATAAAACCAATTGATAGGGTGTGCTTCCTGGTGTGCACTTAGAAGAACTCAACCTCACTTCTGTAGCATTGTTGCCTAAAGTGGAGAGCCTGAATCTTCATGAGGAAACATCAGACAAACTTAGATTGAGGTATGTTCTTCAGAATAACTGTCCTGTATTCTTTAAAACTGTGGGTGTCCTGAAATACAAAGAAATGACTCAGAAACTGTTCCAGATAAGAGACTAAAGAAACATGACAACGGAATGCACGATGTTAGATTTTTCTTTTGACATAAAGGGTATTATTGAGACAAATACTAAAATCTGAACCAGTTCTGTGGATTAGAACATATGTATTGTGTCATTGTTAATTTCATGATTCTGATCATTGTACTATGGTTGTATAAGAGATTTTTTGTTCAAGGGTACTATACACTGAAGTTTTAATGAGTAAAGGGATAAGAGTAAAAGAAGAGTGTAAAGAGTAAAACAAGTGTAAAATGTTTACATCTGGGAATTTGGTGATAGATATTCAGAAATTCTTTGTACTTTTCTTACGACTTTTCTGTAAAGTTTGAAATGTCAAAGTGAAAAATGAAAGGGGGAAAAAAAAGCCTTTTAACTCCAAAGCCAACATCATGCTCAAGGGAAACCAGTAGAGTCATTTTCACTCAAGTCAAACAAGTCATAGATGCCCAGTCTTACAGCTCCTGTATAGCATTATATTGGCGATAACAAGCAGACACATTTAGACAATAAAATGAAGTAAATATGATCACTATTTGAAAATCATGTTGAGTGTTTAGAAAGTTCAAGAGAATCAGTTTGCAAAACTAATATAAGCAATAATTATTCAGTGAGTTTTTGGGATACAGAGTTAATATAGATAGATTAATATGTTTGGTTTATGTAAGAATAGCCAGTTAGAAGAGATAATGGAATAAAAGACCCTCTTTTTAAGATAAAAATGGGGAAAATGTGGGAAATTATTTCATATCTACACCTCATTTCATAATGTTCACCAGGAGAAGTTCCCAATGCATCAAGAGTTTAAATAAAAAACAGCAACAAATAAATACTAGAAAGAAAGAAATAATAAAAATGCTAGAAGAAAACAGGGAAGAATTTCTTTATAACCTTGGAGTGGGAAAGACCTCTTAATAACGTGACTCAAAATTAACTGTGACTCAAAAATCTGTAAGTTAGAAAAGATTGATAAATTAAACTACACTGAAAATTTTTACATGATGGGCACATTGTAGGGAAAATCAAAAGAGAAAGGGCAAAAAGGGAATTTTTTTTTATTACAAAGGCTAATTTCTATTATTTGTTGAGGTAAGATTTGCATTTTATAAGGACTTCTTGTGTTGCAAAGTGATTTCCAAAATCCAGCTTGGTGTTCTATTGTATCAGCCCATTTTCCCCTGAAGCTACATAAGAACCAAGAGCAAAAGGATATTGAAAAATTGACTAAAGCAGGAAGAGAACCAGAGAAGGGAGGGGAAAGTCACAAAACTTTTTTTCCTAGTTCTTGGCTAGAAGGGACACTCCCACCAATGACATGACAAATTGGAACTTAATGTCATGAGAAGAGTTTGGACAGCCCTTCTTCCATTTGGCTCCACTATCACTATTTTCTCATCTTGACCCTTGAGCCTGGGGATTGGTATTGGTTTCCTGTTTATGCTATCTTAAGTTGCATCAGCACCTCTAGTTGTTTCCTTAACTGTGCCTACACATCTATAGTCTGTTCACTAAAATCTCTTCATTTGAAGCATCTGGAGTGAATTCTGTTTATTGCTGCACCCTTCAGTTAGACTATATTAATTCAATGTGATAATAGGATATATTCAGTATCAGTGAAGTACGAAAGATGGCAAAGGAAAAGTTGATTTAAACACTATTGACTTGCATTTTAAAGCTATTGAGTTGCATTTTAAAGCTATGTAACTTCATAAGTGTTCGTAGAAATAAGTTCTGAGGAAGCTAAGAAGACAACATAGAATGATAGGATATATTTATGGTATTATGCATGACAAAATAAAGATATGTTATCTCTATTCAAAATATTATCATTGTTTAATACACCATTGGTACAGGCATGTATTTTTGGGTATATACTAATGACAGTATATAACAGACTTCAGAAATATATATTGGATATTTATAAATAGTTTTCATTGAAAAATGTGCTTGTTTTTAGTTAATAAAGGGTGTGTTTATCAAACTTGAGAATTGTAGGTTAGAAACACCTTCTTGCTTAGTTGGTTATAACAAGTAATTCTATTTTGCAGTGCTTGTGCCTAACAGTGGACTTTTTTTTTTTTTTTTTATAATTTTATTTATTGATTTATTTTTTCCCCCAAAGCCCCAGTAGATAGTTGTATGTCATAGTTGCACATCCTTCTAGTTGCCGTATGTGGGACGCGGCCTCAGCATGGCTGGAGAAGCGGTGTGTCGGTGCGCGCCCGGGATCCGAACCCGGGCCGCCAGCAGCAGAGTGCGCGCACTTAACCGCTAAGCCACGGGGCCGGCCCTAACAGTGGACTTTTAAATGTCTGAGGACCTTCTAGGAATGTAGGATTGCTGGAGAATTGATCTCAATCAGAAACAGTTACTCCAAGAGTTTCCTAAATTTTCCCATTTCTTAGGCCGATTAGTGTCTCATTAATTTTTTCGTGGAACCTGTAAGCCAAAAGAAATACCTAACTCTTTCTTTTTGAAGTAGTTAGGTCCAAACAATTTATTTATGTCCTAACAACTTATTTGGAAAAATGATAAACATAATTGAAAGAAAAATAAAAATTATATTCTGTTTTTAAATAACCACAATTATTTACTAGTGGATATATGCACCCGTTGGGCACTGTACAACTGCTCAAATTTTGAAGTCACCCTCATTTCTTGGTGGAATCAGGGTGATTTATATTGATTTAACCTGGTATAAATCAATATATTTCAAAATATATTGATTTTCCAGCAGAATTTGTGAAAACAGCTTCTCAAAGATAGGATGTTATCAACAGGAATAAAGAATGATCTGATGTTGAAACTGTGAATTACGTCATGCTAATAGTTCCTATCGTACTAGACAGTAAATATTGCTATTTCCCTTTGAACATTTAATATACCCCACAGTGGTCATATGAGTTTGCTTCAGTGGCCAGTGACATCTCAGTGCACAAGTTGGGCACTATGGCTTTGACCAGTGACTAGCTGGGAGTTAGTGTATAAATACCCCAAATCCTTTGCCCCTACTATGAGATAACTTTTAAGTGCATGGCCTACTGTGACTCACAGTTTCCCAAGGAGTTTAATTAGGCTCCAGTTATCCATAGTAGTAATTGGCTAGATAACACACTTTTTATTGTCGGCCTTTCCTTGTTTCATTTCCCCACTCCATTACCAGTATTTTATGGGATCTCCTCCTAAATAAATTACTTGTACTGGTATTCTAACAGTCTCAGTGTCTGCTTTGAGGGATAGAAACAAGTGTTTGTTATGGTTTATTATATATTAATCAGTTTGCTCTTTAGAAGTCTATTTTAATGAATTCTTATCTCTTTGCATGTACAGTGTATGTAGGTAGTTCAATATTATTTTTTCTTAAACCTTTTGTAATTGTGACATCTTATATTTATAGAAGAGTGCATAAACTATATATGTACGGGTTAAGTTTATATGTTTATACAATTGGAGTATCGTCTTGCATCCCTTCATTCTGAGCCTATGTTTGTGTTAGAGCTATGTTTCCTGGAGGGAGCATATTGTTGGCCATCTCACCACTCTGTGTCTTTTGATTGGAGAATTCAATCACTTTACATTTAGAGTGATTATTGATATATGAATGCTTAATGCTGCCATTTTATCACACGTTTTCTTTCTTGTTCTGTATTTCCCTTGTTTCACATCCCGTGTATTTCGGACTTGCCAACTCAGTTTGGTAACATCAGTTTCTCTATGATCGTTTTCTCTTTATTTATCATTTGTGTCCCTGTTCTGATTATTTGTTTAGTGGTTACTATGAGGTTTGTATAAAAGATCTCATCAATAAGATAGTCCATTTTCTGATAGCCTCTTCTTTCCTTAGTCTAAGCCAATTCTATCCCTTTCCTCTTCCCATTATAAGTTATTGTTATCACAACTTATTCCATCTTGTGTTGTGAGTTTGTGGTTAAAATGACGAGATTATGGTTATTTTTTATGTTTTCCTTCTCGTTATCTTTAAAGTTATACATTAGTGTTTGCTAACTTGTTCTGATATAGATCTACAATTTTCTGCTTTTGTCCGCCTGTTTCTCTCCTTGTTCAAGGCTTGGTAAACCCTTTCTTTTTTTTTTTCAGGTATGAGGGGCTTCTTGATTGTTTCTTATAGGGGGTTCTTGTGGCGATGAAATCTCTGAACTTTTGTTTATTTGGAAAAGTTTTTATTTCTCCATCATATCTGAAGAATGTTTTTGCTGGATAGAGTTTCTTGGCTGAAAGTTTTTGTTCAGAATTTTGAATCTGTTATTCCCCTCTCTCCTTGCCTGTAAGCTTTCTGTTGAGAAATCCGCTGAAAGCCTGATAGAGGTTCCTTCGTAAGTTATTTTCTTCTGCCTTGCTTCCATTAATATTTTTTCTTTGTCATTGACTTTTGCCAGTTTTACTACTATATGCCTTGGAGAATGTCTTTTTACATTGATATAATCAGGAGTTCTGTTAGCTTCTTTTAATTGTATTTCCAGCTTCTTCCCCAGGTTTGAGAAGTGCTTAGCTATTATTTCTTTGAACAAGCTTTCTGCTACATTCTCCCTGTCTTCTCCTTCTGGAATACCTGTAATCCTTATGTTGCATTTCCTAATTGGGTCGGATATTTCTCAGCGAGTTTCTTCATTTCTTTTAGTCTTAGTTCTCTCTCTTCCTCCATCTGAAGTATTTGTATATTTTTGTCCTCCAGACTGCTAATTCTGTCCTTCATAGTATCAGCTCTGTTTTTCAGGTACTCCAGATTTTTCTTCATCTCATCCATTGTGTTTTTCATCTCCAACATTTCTGATTGGTTTTTCTTTCTAGTTTCAGTCTCTTTTGTGAAGAATTCCCTCTGTTTGTTATTTTGTTCCTCATTTCATTGAGCTATCTGTATTTTTTTGTAACTCATTGTTTTTGTATGATAGCTATAGTGAATTCTCTGTCATTTAGATTATAAATTTCTGTGCCTTTAGGATTGATTTCTGGGTGTTTGTCACTTTCCTTCTAGTCTGGGGTATTAACATATTTCTTCATACTATTTGACAGCATGGATTTGTACCTTCGCCTCATGATGGTATCTGTTCATAGCTTCCACCTGCTGCCACTGGATGTGGATGGTCAAGAGCTGTGTATTCTGAGCCCACCGTGACCCCTGTTGCCTGTGCCTGTCCTTTGGAATCTATGCTGACAGGGCCTGTCTGTGACTGCCAGCTTGCTCACTCACAGCTGCTGCTTTTCTAGTGTATGGGTGGGCACTCTGGCCTACTGGCTGATCTGGAGTGCCGGGCGGGAGGAGGGGCACTTTCTTTCACGTGTGTGATCCCAGGGGCATTCTCCCTCGACCGTCACTGTCTGCTGTTCTGGGGTGCTGGCTTGATGAAGACACCCCTGTAATAGCTTACCCTTCTCTGTATGGAGCTTTCCCATAGGCTGTAAGTGAACTTGGAAAGCGAAGGTGTTTCTGTGGAGAGCCCCCACCCCCACTTCTCAGAGCCATGTGTCGTCCCGCACCCTGGGTTGCTGCTGGGGAGGGAGAGGAGATCCCTTTACCTCCCTCCACTTCCTCCTGGGGAGTCCAGCACCTCCACCTTCAGATACGTGGCTGCGTGGGTCTCTCAGACATCATTTGTGTTGTGTGAATGTCCTCTGTTGGTTTATGAATGTCCTTTCCGGCATTTCTTAGGTGGGAGGGTCTAAGGGATGAGTTCACTCTGCTGTGATGCTGACGTCACCCTGACAATTTATTTTGTCTTTATTTCCTAAAATTTATTTTGATGGGTTATTTTGGCAGTTATTTTCTTTTAGCACATTGAGGACATTTCATTGTCTTCTGGCTTGTATTGTTGAGAACTTGGAATAATCATTTTTCTCTCTTTCAGTGCTTGTTTTTCCCCAAGTTTAAGATTCTTCTGTTTGTTTCTGGTATTCTTCAGTTTGACTATATTATGTTCTAGGTCTAAAACATATTTCTTTGGATTGGTGTCTTTCATCAGTTATCTTTTTAAATAATGCTTCTTCTCATTTTATTTCTGTTCTTCCTCAGTAACTTTCTTTAAACTTTGCATATTGTCTTATATGTACCGTTCTGACGTTTTTAATTTATGTGCTGCATTATGTATAATTTTTCCCCTATCTTCCAGTTCACCACTTATTCTTTTTTCATCTGTGCCGATCTATTTCAGTTGCTATTGTTGTCTATTTCTAGAAATTGTAGTTAGTTGGTTCTTTTTTGAAGCAGAAGCAGTCCATAGGCTTATTCCCTGTGGATATTCAGTTTTGTGTTTTCTTTTTTTAACATGAAGTTTATTTCTTTTCCAATCTGTATCTGATAATTCTAATACTTTAAGTCTTTGTGAGTTTATTTCTGTGGGGTTTTTTTTTGCTTGTTCTTTTATATATTGCCTTTCTTCTTGATATGTTTAGTTAGTTTTTATTCTAAGCTCCATGTTTTCTCTCAAATTTATTTGAAGCCTAGGATAACGGTATGTTCCTCTGGAGAGCATTTATCATTTGCTTGACAGATGCCCAGGGGTACTACCAATCTAGGACCATTTGCAACTAAATACAGTTTGCAGTTTTCTGGATCAGATTATGTGAATTTAGGATATTTGTGAGCACCAGTTTTTGATTACTATCGCTCACGTACATTTATCTCCTTTCACACGGTATCCAAAAATCTGTCTTTGTAGTCCCCAGAGTTTGAGGTGTTAGGTTTACTGCTAGTTCAGCCTTAACCTAGAGATGAAATTCTTTGAGTCCCCACTTCATGGAAGAGTTGTTTCTTTTAGACCCTTCACCTCAGTAGTCCCAACTTATGCATTGTAGGCTCAGCAAGTGTTATCAGAGAAAAAGTGATTTCAGTGCTCCTTCTATATTTTGGCTTTCTGATTTATTTTGTTTTTATACTAGTAATTTCAAAATGTTTTTCATATTTATTTAGCATTTTAGGAAGAAGATTTATATAGATAATATTGTTTACAATATTACCATAATCAGAACTTGTATATATCAATTTAAAGTGATTTCTTCCCTTGGAAATGGTGTGTGTCTGTAAATGTAACTCATAACTTTAAAACTTTCACACTTTGGACATGTTTAGCACATTTATTTTTTATATTATTGTAAGGTAATTTCTACTTTCATGGAGTTTGAATCTCTTAGGACTAATTAAAAGTCTTAATTTCTTATTATTCTCATGTTTTTGGAAGAGCTTTTTAATATAGACATATACATGTATTATTATAGGTAGAGTACAATGAAAACTACAGATAATCCTGATGGGCTTGTCATTTAGTAAAAACTGTTAGATGTACAGAGAATAGGGTGAAAATTATTAAAATAAGAAGAGAATGGAATCTGAAATATTTTGGTATTTTTTTATCTTCCTTTTTCCAGTGGGTTTCTGAAGAGTTGTATATATATCAAATTTTTATACCCTAAATTATCCTTTAAAAAATATTACAGGAATCACACAAATATAATCTACTGATTTTAGTCCTCTACCCAAAAATTAATTCAAAGTAGATAATATAAAATGCAAAACTGTAAACTTCTAAAGGAAAATATAGGAGAAAGTCCACATGACCTTGAATTTAGTGATGAGTTTTTTAGATAGAATCACCAAGAATACAATCCATGAAAGAAAAACTTGACAAGTTAAACTTTACTAAAATTAAAATTTTTCTGCTCTGCAAAAGGTATTGTTAAGAAAATGAAAAGAGAAGTCACAGACTGAGAGAAAATATTTATGAAACACGTATGATAAAGGACTTGTACCCAAAATATTTAAAGAACTCTAAAAACTGAACAATAAGGAAATAAACATCCCAGTAAAAAAGTGGACAAAAGATCTGAACAGACATCTCAATGAAAAAAATATACACATGGTGAAAAGCATATGAAAAGATGCTTGACATCTTTTGACATTAGGCAATGCAAATTAAAACAACAATAAGATATCACTTCACAGCTATTAGAATGGCTAAAAACCAAAAAACTGACAATACTAATTGCTGCTAAGGATGTGAAGCAGCAGGAATTTGTTGTTGATGGGAATACAAAAGTAGTAGAGCCACTTTGGAAGAGAGTCTTACAGTTTCTTACAAGGTTAAATATAGCCTTCCTATAGAATCCACACTCTTAGGTATTTGCCCATCTGATTTGAAATTTATGTCCACACAAAAACCTGCATGTGAATGCTTATAGTAATTATATTCCTAATTGCCAAAAACTGGAAGCAACCAAGATTTCCTTCAGTAGTTGAAATGGATAAGCTGTGTGATGCATCCATACAATGGAATACTATTTGGTGATAAAAAGAAATGAACCCTCATGCCATGCAAAAGTATAGATGAATCTCAAGTGCATATTGCTGAGTGAAAGAAGTTTGAAACGGCTACGTGATTCCAGTTTATATGACATTCTGGAAAAGGCAGAACTGTATAGATGGCAAACAGATCAGTGTTTGCCAGGGTTTTGGGGAGGAGAGAGGGTTGAATAGGTGAATCACAGGAGATTAGGGTAGTGAAACTAGTATGTGTCATACTGTAGTGGTGGATACATGACATTATGCATTTCTCAAAACCCATGGAACTTTACAGCACAAAGAATAAACATTGATGCATGCCAACTTTTTAAAAAAGTTAGTTGTGATGAGGTCATCCCAAAATGAATATAGACTATGACAAAAGAATCTAACTATATTAAAAATACATGAAATAACCTCACTGAAGGGGTTTGCGGAAAGGTGCTGTCCTAAGTCGCTGAAGAAATGAGTGGAGACTGTAAAACTGAAGGCAAAAGGAAACTGTATGTAAGTACTGTACTCTGGTTGGCAAAGTTGTTTCCCATGGGAGAAAGGTTACCAATTCTGAAATGACTATACATGTATACTGGAGTTGAAAAATTAAGTAAATAGATGATTGATGGTGGGAACCAGATTTTTTACTGTTGGAGTTGGAGATTATGGGTAAGCAAGGGGAGAATGCTGGAATAACCCATGTGGTAGTGGAGTTGAAGGCATTAGTATAACTCATATGCAGCTTAATATCGATATATGTGGCTACATAGAGGAATATTTATAGATATGTTTGTATACACACTAATATACACACACATATATATTTCCTTGTTCTTTCAGCTGAGAGGGCCTAAAAGAAATGACATCAGACTAGCAATGAGCCAGTAGCAACGAGCACATCTAGCACCTAGTTCTTGGTTTCTAATTCCATTCTCCAATAAAAGAAACCAGGGCTTTCTGAAGAAATGTTAGGTTCTAGGACTGGGACAGGGAATATACAAGGTGAGCCTGGAGCATTTCATAATGTCCAAAAGTGAATAAGTACTCAAAGAAAACAAAATAAAACAATGATAAGGGTATGTCAAAAAGTCACAGGAGCCAACTGGAAGAGCCCTCAATGGCTAAAGCTGGAACAATTTGAGCAACAAAACCCATATCATAGAATTGGATTATAACTCAAACTATAAAATTTTCATGAGTCCGTATGATACAAATAAATCCTTGAATAATGAAACAAATGGGTGAGAATAGACAAATCTTCCATGTAGAAGAATTTAAAATAATTTGTGTAGATACCTACGTAAACATCAAGAAAATGAAGGATAACTCCCCCATTCCTTAAGTATAGGCTGTACAGTTTCCTTCCAAAGAGTGCAGTATTGAAAAAGAGAAAAAGTGTAACTTGTACAGTGGAGAAATCTGACAAATACTACTTCAGCTAGATGATCATGATTAATAATCAATAGTGTTTAGTCATGTTGATGGCATATACCTTATTTTGATGTGATGAGAAGGGCACTTTATCTCTTTGCTCTTCCTCTCAAAAACCCATAAGCCCTATCTAACGGTGAGAACATCAGACAAACCCAAATTGAAAGACGTTTTATAAAATACCCGACCACTGCTCCTTCAAATCGTCACAGTCATCAAAAATGAAGTCTGAGAAAGTGTCACAGTATAGAGGAGTCTAAGGAGACATGACAACTACCACTTTTTGTGGTTTTCTGGGTGAGATCCTGGACCAGAAAAAGGATATTAGGTAGAAACTTAAGAAAATCTGAATCAAGTATGACTTTTAGTTAATAATAATGTTGTTCAGGGTTCGGGGAGGAGGAATTGGAGGAAGGTGGTCAAAAGGTACAAACTTCCAGTTATAAGATAAGTAAATATTAAGGATATAATGTCCCTAATGACTATAGATAACACTGCTGTATGATGTATAGAAAAGTTGTTGAGAGTAGATCCTAAGAGTTCTCATCACAAGGAGAAATTTTTTCTTTTCTTTTTAATTTATCTATATGAGATGATGGATGTTAACTAAACCTGTTGTGGTAGTCATTTCACAATATATGTAAATCAAACCATCATGCTGTACACCTGAAACTCACACAGTGATGTATCTCAATTTTTCAACAAAACTGGGGAAAAAATAATGTGATCAATTTGTGGTGTATGTGGGAACCTCTGTACTGTGTAACTTTTCTGTCAGTCTAAAACTATTCTAAAATAAAAAGTGTATTTAAAAAAAAATACTGGGGAATTCAATTTAATGAAAACTCTTTGAGACCTTTTTATTAAGGCCAACCAGTTAGCTTTTTTTTCCTCCAGTCACATACATAAAAGTTTGATGAAATAGAAAAAGAAGTATTCTAGACAAAAGATGAGTTGAGGAAGTCTTAGTGGCACATAAAATTCTAAGAGGGACCTTACAAAAGTATACTTCTGATTATTTGGGACCTCTTAGTGACATAGCTTTGAAGCACAGGTTAAAGAAACAGGACTTGGTCATTTATATTTAGTTTGATAAGAAACTGCCAAATAATCCTAAATAATTTAGGATTTAAATATTTGAGATTATCTTACACATATGATTTATAATTGGAGTCAAATACATAATGTTGGCTATAAACAAGATACTTGATAAATTAAAATTTTCACTCTGAATTTATGGATCCCTATAACATTATGGCAAACTTGTGCTTTTTTTCTTTGCTACTTAGAGAAGAAACCTGGCTCTCCTTAGATGATACACTCATGGCCTGATTTATTAGAAAGGAAGAGTTCAGCCTTTTCTTTTCTCCATTCTCCAGTCCAGAGTCTTTGTTTTTTTATACCACACTATGAAGGTTGTCTTTTCTAGTATTATTCTTTGCTTTCGCCATTTTATTTCTCCCTTCAATTCCTTAAGACCAAAAAATCTTTGGGTGATATTTTTCCTCTAATGTGTAGTTTTTACCTTTTTGAGTTCTCATATTCCTTTAATAATGTCCTGAAAATTTGGGGCCCTTCTCCACAAAAGTGCATAGACCTAAATTTCCCTACAGTTTCAAAGATTTGTAGATAGTTAGGAATTTGTGTGCCACAGATTAAGAAGCCCTGCCTGTCTTGAATCATATTAATGTTAGTAATAGAGCCTGAGGTAGCAGACAGACATTTTAAAAAATAAGTTTATTTTCCTCACTGTCATTTCCTCTAATTCTTGTCTTATGTGAACAGCACTAGCACTGAAGATGAGGTTATTTTAGTAGTTGTTGAAGATTTGGTGAAAATAGTTTGAAAGTTTATAGCTCTAGGACAATGCTTGCTTTTGGCCCTGGGCTATACTAGCATGACTCAACTGAGCTCCAAAATTTGAAATTCTAATACTTAGTAAATTTATCTGTTCTTGATATGGATGAAATGTACCCTATGCAGTCTTGAAAAACTAGTTAATTGGTACTCACATGTCATGTGCCAATATGTGATTTTTCTTTTTGAGCATTTGGTTTGATGTTTCACCTACTTTTTGTATTTACAGAAGAAGTATTATTAGCTTTTTGCAAGGAATGTTACAAAGTGCAGGCTGCCATCTAGAGACAGACTCGTCACTGGAGATATAATCACAACTGTGAGACAGTTCTCTAAGCCATGGGTTTATTTATATGAGGATAAGACGGTTTTCTGGTTCCCACTTGGCTTTTGAGACAATGACTTCTTTATTCTCTTAACTCATCCCAACTCATCCCTACGGTGAGTTCTAGGCATTTTGGAGAGGGATGTTTAGTGCTGTTGTTTCTGATTGTCTCCATTTTGGAGGTGGAAGCTGTAGGGCTGGGTGATGTTAAGACTGCTGGAGTGACTTTCCCTGGTTCTGGAATAAAAGGTGACTGGCCTCATTCTCCAAACGGCATTAACCTGGCAACATGCACAAGTAGGAATCTGGCTTCCAGGAGACCTCAGCTAAAGAACTAGAGCTTTTAGCTTGCCTCCAAAATGGGCATGATAATCTGTGAACAAATCAATGCTCAAAGTAGGAGAGCCTAATTAATACTAACTGAGCATCTTAACATGCTGCAGGTACAGTGCTAAATACTTTACTTTTGTTTTCTCATTTAGTTCTAATATCATCCTTCGTCGTTTGTTCAACAAATATTTTTTGCATGCCTGCTTTGTGCTAAGCACTATTCCAGGCACTAGGAATTACAGCATTGAACAAAACAAGATCCCTGCTGTGAAGTGGTATTGTCACAGTTTTAAAGATTAGAAATCTGAACAATTGACTTTTCCAGTGTCCCAGAGCTTAGTAACTGGTGGAGCTGAGATTTAAACCCTACTATGTTGGATTCCAAAGACTTTAAACCACTCTTAGGATGACTTCTTGGGGATTCTGCTATATGTTGTGATTGCTAAAACCACAATTACAGTTTCCCTTTATTGTTGTCCGTATTGCTAATTATGCAAGGGGATATTCTCCAGCCCTATTTTCATGTTGCTTTTCAAATCCATCTTTTGTGTCCTATAATAGCTGGTAAGGAAAACATAAAATTTCACATTTGTGGCAAACTTATGTGGATCATTCTTATGCCTGCCCTCTAATGAATGCATTTTGATAGTGACTGTACAAGTGTTCGATAGGCAAGATTTAAGAGCAATCTTTCAGTTTAGTTTTTAACGTCTAATTTTTTATTTGAAATGTGTTCATTCATTTTGTATATATTCATATAGTTCAAATTTCAGGAAATGCAAGGGGTATGCAGTATAATGTCTCCACTACATCCCTAAACCTCAACCACATATTTCTCGTTCCCATAGGCAACCAATTTTGCCAGATATTTGTGTATCTTTCCAGAAATATTTTATTGCATGTGCAATCAAATACATATATATCCATTCTTTTTTGCATGTATGAATATATCCTACAGATCTTTTCATGTCAATCATAGACAGGTTTATTGCTTTTGACAGCTACATGACATCCATTGACGTTAGAGTAGTGGTTAGTCATGGACCCTGTAGCCAGACTGCCTGCGTGTAGACCATGGATCTGCTACTGGGAAACTCCTTTTGCAAGTTGCTAAATCTCTAGGTGCTTCAATTTTCTCGTCTATAAAATAGAAGAAAAATAGTAGATTCTTCATAGGATTGTTGTGAAGATTAAACGTGTTAACTTCAAGGGCTTATTCAGCGCAATGCCTGGCAGATAGTGAGCATCTAAATGTTAGCTGCCACCACTATTGTCATTATCATCAGCACTTGCACTTATTTAATCAAATTCTTACTTATGGGTACATGGGCTTTCTTTCCTTTTTGCTCTTACAAACAGTGCTTCAGGGAATGACCTTGTCTGTTCATTATTTTGCACGTGTGAGTTTATGGATGTTTTGCAACAAATACAATGTCAAGGCCAAAGAGTATGTAAGTTTTGTAATTTTGGTAGACGTTTGCCAAATTTCATACCTTAGGGATTGTATCAAATTATGCTCTCACCAGTGATTTGACATAATTTAAATGATCAAGAACTTGATGGTAGCTTTCTGATGTTACTTCTCTTTCTGGAATTATTCATAGAGAAAAATGACAATTTTAAAAGTTCTTCCTTTATCTTCATTAGAAGTATAGTCTTGTCAGGAGGGCCTGCTCAAACAACCTTTTATTTTTTAATCTAAAATATGTATGTTGGTAGGTTATTCTTTCAGGATTCTCACAGATAACTTGTTAGTGTTTAAGAGAGTGGAAGATAGTCTTTTATTTTTTTTCCATTCTTTATTTTCAGATATTTATGTTTCCAGGAATTGGAATTATTTCAGATCTTTAATTTATCTTTATTATCCATAATCTTAAAATAATCTTCTATGAGAAATATGCATCTTTAAGAACCAAGAATGCAATGGTGAACTGAGATTAGCTTTTTAATTTATTTTGAGTACTAGTCTTGAGTTACAGCAAGATTCTTTCCTTTGTCAAAAAAAGCTTAATAGGAAGAGAGAAAAGCCTAAGATGTCAGGCATTTTTCAAGGAACCCATTTCCAACTTAGAAAATGTAAAAAGGGACCAAGAAGAATGTGTTGGATAGAACTTTGAAGTTACTTATCTCTACTCAAGTAAATGACTGAAAGTAAGTGAAAGAAATCAAAATAAGTAGTCAGAGAATACATACAAGGATATAGTGCTATGGAAACCAATATAATGAGCAAATGCTTTAAATAGAATAGATGTAGTATTACTAAGGAAAGGCTGTTTGATGTAGCAATTAGGAGATAATTGGTGTGAGGAAGCAGTTTCAGTATAGTTGTGGGACCCAACTGGAGAAGAATGAACAGTTGGAAAGTAAGTAAATAGGCTAATCTTTGGAATAGTCATGGTGGCAGCAGAAGGATTTTCCACTTTAAAACAAATCTCAGTAACAAGCTTCTGTTTATTTTCAAATGAACATTTGTCTTTAAGCATCTAATTTTATTTTATTAGTAATTGTTTTTTGTATATGGTAGTCACCTTTAAAGACGCTCATAAGCATGAAGTGTTTTTTTTCCATATTGCTTTTAATGCTAGTTACTGTTTTGTTGCTTTTCATTTTACGACATTAAGTTAATGTAATGAAATAGTCTTCCCTTTATGAACTAACACAGCTAGTTCTTGAAATTATAGTTAAGACTCCATTGTATCTGAAAACTGCCTTATCAATCATGAAAATGGAGTTGAGCATTACTTACACTGAACGTTTTTTGGCAGTAAGTGTACTTATTACTAAAATAGTAGGATTAGCATTGTTCTTTTTCTTGAGTTTTTTTTTTTTTTTTTTAAAGATTTTATTTATTCATTTTTTTCCCCCCAAAGCCCCAGTAGATAGTTGTATGTCATAGGTTCACATCCTTCTAGTTGCTGTACGTGGGACTCGGCCTCGCGTTGGACGGAGAAGTGGTGCCTCGGGGCGCTCCCGGGATCCGAACCCGGGCCGCCAGCATCAGAGCGCGCGCACTTAACCGCTAAGCCACGGAGCCGGCCCCTTGAGTTTTTTAAAAATCAACTTTACCAAGATCAAATTTCCTTACTAAAATTCACACACCTTTGGTATACAGATTGATGACTTTTGACAAAGGCATACAACCATGTAATAACACTCCAATCAAAATGTAAAGTATTTCCATCTCCCCAAGAACAACTAATTCTTCCCATATTTAATAACTTAAAAATCTAATTTTACTTCTTTAGCTTGTTTAGTAGTTATGAATGTAATTTTACTTATCAAGAGTACTGTGAAACAACCCCTGAAATTACATGCTTTTTATCTGTGGGAATCTATTTCAGGTTGACAGAATAGTTCATGACCCCAACAAGGTTATATACAGTTAAAAAATTTTGTTTAATTTGAGTGATTGTAAGAATGTTGACAGAGGCTGGCCCTGTGGCTTAGTGATTAAATGTGCACACTCCGATACTGGCGGCCTGGGTTCAGATCCCGGGCGCCCCCCAACGCACTGCTTCTCGTGCCATGCTGAGGTGGCATCCCACATACAGCAACTAGCAGGATGTGCACCTGTGTCATACAACTATCTACTGGGGCTTTGGGGAGAAAAAGGGGGAAAAAAAAAAAGGAGGAGGATTGGCAATAGATGTTAGCTCAGGGCCAGTCTTCCTCAGCAAAAAGAGGAGGATTGGCATGGATGTTAGCTCAGGGCTGATCTTCCTCACAAAAAAAAAAAAAAAAAAGGAATGTTTGACAGACAGTTTTGCGTGCTCTGCCTTGGTGGCCCGGGGTTCACAGATTTGGATCCTGGGTACAGAGCTATGCACCGCTCGTCAAGCCATGCTCTGGCAGTGCCCCAGATACAAAATACAGGAAGATTGGCATAGATGTTAGCTCAGGAACAGTCTTCCTCACAAAAAAAAAAAAAAGGAAGAAGAAAGTTACTTTTACTTGAGATAATTCATAATTAGCGATTTAATGTTTCCTGTTTATTTAATTTTTTAAAATCCTCTGAAAATAAAAGCTGTACTGTAGTACATAAACAACCTGTCTTTGATACTAATACTGTCTAAAATACAGTTTGGGGCATAAAAAATAAAATCACAATGTAAAAATTTCCCATTTTGCTTAGGATGTTGCATGTTGGGGAGGAACTCTTTAAGACTATTTTTCCTTTTCACCTACCTCCCAACCTAGACTCTCTCATGCCTACAGCTGGGTATAGGAAATGCCTGTTGGTGGTACTACTTAGTGAATTCAGCTTCCAAAAAATGAACGAGAGAGCTATATATCAAGTAATTAAAACATGCTTAAAAAATGGTTCTGATTAAAAGATGGGACAGATATCCTTTTTCTCATTTTACAAATTAGTAAAAATTAGGTCAAATTAAGTTTAATGTACCAAATGTGCCATCGTTGTTTTTGTTGGGACTCTGAATTAAGAGCATACTTTGATGACTTTTAGTGGCTGTTCTACAGCTTCGTACTCTTTCCTATAAGAGTACAGTACATTTCAGAGTCTCTTCCTTCTTACATTCCTAAATGTGATTTGAAATGGAGCTTGTAATCACTGGCAAGAAGGTTGTTAGAGGTTATAAAGTAATTATTTTCTTACTGATTCATTGAATCTTATTCATGTGATTCTTAACTTGACTATTTTACATTTATACAGTTGGAACTGAACCTCATTTAATTATTAAGCCTGGATTCTCGGTACTCCAATTTAATTTTGAGTCTTATTTCAGTTTCTTTAAATTATGTTAATTTTTAACACAAGTGTTGGTATAAACCACTCTTGTCATTATTTTAAGTGATAATATTTATGGGCCGGCCCCATGGCTTGGTGGTTAAGTGCACGCGCTCCGCTGCTGGCGGCCCGGGTTCGGATCCCGGGCACGCACTGACGCACCGCTTCTCCGGCCATGCTGAGGCCGCGTCCCACATACAGCAACTAGAAGGCTGTGCAACTACGACATACAACTATCTACTGGTGCTTTGGGGGAAAATAAATAAAAATTAAAAAAAAAAAAGTGATAATATTTACATAATCATATTTGAGATAAAAATAAAGTAGCTAAGATAAAAGTAGTATGAAAGAATGAAATGAGAAAGGGGTTAACTTTTTGATTGTTTGATAATTATGTAGAAGTTACTGAACAACTTTTCCTGTTCAGAGAAAACAGATTTAACTGAAATGTGTTATCAGATGAAGGGAAATTTAGTCTTAATTTATAGAAGAATAATCTGATGATACAGAATATCAGAAAGAGCCATGAAGCAAGATAACGCTATACTTGGATGTTTTTCAGACTAAGGCAGTCAGCTATATCTCTGGTTATCACCAGTATATATTAAAGTCAATCCTTAGGGTCCTCCTTACAATATAAATTCATTGTTTTATGTCTTTGTCTTTTCCTTCCTTGACACTCCTCTCAGTATTTTTCCTTATACTTATCTAATTGATAAGATATTCAGTTTTTCTTTAATTTATAAAGAACTTTGAAGTTCTTAAACAAGAGACATTTTTAGAATAGATAGGAGTTTGAGGGAGGAAAGAAAAACCCCAAAACTTTTATATAAAACTTTTCAAACAGTGGTCGGATTAAATTTAATGTTAGCATGGAATTAAAAAAGATTAACTGTAAAATCTCTTGTTCCACAGGTACTGTGAGAATAGAGATGTTTCGAAATATGCAGAATGCAGAAATCATCAGAAAAATGACTGAAGAATTTGATGAGGTATAGCATTTCAATATTTATACGAACTGCCTACTTATACTTTTAAATGGTGAATATGTTGATTATTTTAAGGTGTGTTTTGGTTTGGTGTTTAGTGTAAGAGAAGGTATACTATTTTCTCATTTATATGATAATCCATGCTACTAATTCCAAAATTAATGATCTTTCAGATTTGATTGCGTTGCATGGAGGTAGCACTGAATGACTGATAAGGATAAGAAAATTAGTGGTATGAGGTAGAAGTTGATTTTTGACATTCATTCTTGAAGACCCCCTAAAATTCCTGAATTTATAAATAACATCTCAAACAGTTTCATGTTCTGTGGAATGCAGGTCCTATTAAATGCTTTAAAGAAAAAAGGTTTTGGAGGTCAAAGAAGTGTGAGCTGGCTGCATATTATATCTGTCTTGGAGGTTGTTAAAGCACATTATTTATTATTTAGGGTTCTTAGAAATCCTAATGGAGAAAAACCTGCCTAACATTGTTTAATCCAGAATTCCCAAAATTATTTTACGTGGCTCTCCCCCCAATCCCCATTTGCATGTGTATATTTAAACTTAAGCTTCTGTTCAGGACACTCTGCTTGAGAACTTTCTGATATCCATTTAGAATACATGTTCTCTTTGCTAGTTTTTACAAATGAATCATACAGGAATCATTTTTTCTACATGATTTTTCCATTTTCACTGAACTATTCTCTCAAGCAGTTTTACACTGATAGTAAATGTTGAAACACTTGCACAGTTTTATTTCTATATTGTATTTATGGTGAATTCAATTCATGTCATGATTTAGGCCACCATTAATTCCAGTTTTAATATTCTGTCTTTGGATTTAAATAAAATTTCTATTTTCTGGTAGATGTTCCTTTTTCTCCACTTTCAATGCTAACAACAAGGCTGGTTTTCTTCTAGGCGCACTCTTTCCAGGGGGTGGGGTCAGGCTTTTTATTAGTAGTAGTAGTATTTTTTTTTTGGTTGATAAAAGTACTACAAATGTATGGTAAACAAACACATTGCGCAATATGTGTCTTTCTCATCAGGTGTTCACCTTTACTCTAGTAGAACACACCAAAACATTTTCATGTGCGTCTTTACAGAAACATTCTGTCAGTGGCTTTCAGACTATTTAGTCACATTCCATGGGAGGTAGAGGAGACCTTATATTGTGACCCATGCATGTATATGTCTATAATTGCTTGTCTTTATTTCTGTAATCCAAAAAGCTCTGAAATTCCAAATTCCTTTTTTGGAATTTAATTGATGGTAAAACCTGGCCGCAACTGACATGAGGCTATTTATAATTTTTATTTATCCCAGTCAGTGTGACTATCTATATGTATTGCTGATGAAATATTAATGTTCTTGATTACAGGGGCCTGCCCCAGATTCTGTTGGAGTTTGATGGAACATAAAGTATATGTACTGTATTAACTTCTGTATTTATGAAAATCTTCTGGATTCTGAAACTTTTCTGTGGGACTACTTTTCACTAAAAAATATTTTTTGTTGTTACTTTGTGAATTTATATGTGGCAAATAGAAGATAAAGCCAGATTAAGGTGCAAGTGGTAGTTTACTGACTGGCTACTATACTAGCTACCATGCCAGGCTTGAAGTACAGATGATTCAGGTCACAGATTAAAACATAGTATGCGTCTTGGACCTTCAGGGCACTAACACGTGGTGGAGTGATTATTGAGAGTTTAAGACAGTAGTTCCCAAACTTTGCTGCACGTTAACATCACCTGGGGATACTTAAAAACTGCTGATGCCTGGCTCCCTCCCACATCCCCCAGACATTCTGATTTAATTTGAGAGGCATGTGACCTGGGCATAGGGAGTTCTAAAAGCTCACCAGGTGATTCTAATGTACAACAAAGTTTGGGAACTACTGTTCTGAGGGAAATAAAAAGGAGAAAGCCAAGATTTAAGTTATAAAAACTCTTCATATATGAGAATAGAATGAGGGGAAAACAGAAATGAATACACTGTGAAAATGCACAATGACAGGAAATCATTGCTTTAATAGTAAGATTTTGAGATAACTAGAGGAAGATAAGGAATTCAGCAAAATGAAGGTCATGGTATACCTAAGAAAATGTTCCTGTGAGTGTTGTCAAATATTCAGGGTATATTGGAGAAATAGTAAACTGTTACCAAGACTGATAATGAGTTAAATGTAGCAGATGTTCATTTAAATTTTTCAAAAGGCATTTATTTCATATTCCTAAATATTTTTTCTCCCAGTGTTGGAGATTATGGGCCTAATCAAAGAAGACTGTTTCAAAAGTCATCATTCTAATTTTTATCTGTTTAACAGTAAAACTAAAACAGTTTGATTATGATTAGAATGTATTCATTTAAAACAGAATTATATATTAGATATCTCTGAGGCTATCTATTTTATCTTCAGTCACTTTAGCAAGGTATTGATCTTTTGCTACTCTATACACTAAACTGCATTTAAATGCTTGTATATTATTAAATATATTTTGTTGTTTTTTTTCCCTTCAAAATACCATATAGGTCATTTAGTCCCCCAGGAGTAGAGGGAGATTAGTTTTGGTAAATTGTATTTTGTGGTAAAATTCTGATCTGATGACAGGAACCCTTGGATCCCAAGAGCCTAGAACAATGTCTGGTTCACAGGGAGTAGCCATTAAAATTTTGTTAAATGAATGAATATATTGTATTACAGCAAAGTAAAGTAAAGGTGAGATGAGTTAGAAGTAGCTGAGATTGAAAGTGCTTAAATTTGGAAAAGGTAGTCCCAGAGTGTGCTGTTGCCTGAAAAAGTGTACTGTAGCTCCTATCCAATCTGGTTATAATGTTTGTTATTAAACTTTTTTTAAACTCCTGCACACCTGCACACAGCCAGAAGTGCTCTGTAATTGTAATATCAACCTCATTTAAAAAGGTATTAATTCCTAGAGCAATCTATAGCTCTTCAGTCAACAGATACACTTGGTTCCTGTGTGTCTGTTGGAGAAGCAACACAGGAGCCAACCACTGTGAGGTAAAGCAAAATGGAGTAGTATTTCTTCCCCAGATTATTAGAATCACATCTTCCTAGGTAAATTCTTGGATGTATTTCCTGATAGTCAGTGTGTGTAGTTTTCATATATTTAAGTGTAGCATCTGTGTAGGAGAGCCTTTGCAACACAGCACATTTGATGTATTTGCTTAGTGCCTTTAATTCTTGTCTGTGTTATTTTGTATTGCATTGCTCCCAATTATAGAGATTTTGTGTATTGTGCTCTTCTGTATTGAGTACAACTTATCCTCTAGCTTTTTTCTCTTCTCAATTCTAATTGTATATGCTTCTGTGAATTTATTTATTTAAACTTAAATGTAGAACTTTTCATTTGTTTATCCATTTGAGCATTTATTAATCAAAGGATTAAAAATTTTAAGAAATGTAAAAATGGTTAAATAGTATACAAACTAAGAAAATGTAAGGGAAATACCAAAGATATGGTAAAGGAAAGCTCAAATTATCTCCATTCCCAAGTTAAAGTTTCTAAATTTTTTTGATTGTGCATGCCACCAATAAAACATTTTTCAGCCTATAGTCTTAATAGTGAAAACCTATGATAAGGCTAATTTTGTCTATAAAATTATTCTCTCCTGCTCTCCCTCTTTCCCATACTCCTTGTGAAAAGGCTAGTTAGAGTTCTTGTGGGGAGAGTGCTTAAGAAGAAACTGCCTGATGATTGTTTCCGACTTTCTTAGTTCTAAACTAAGTCTGTTTCCTAAATGTCTGATAAGTGAATATAAATAGATAAAGGTTGTTTTTTTTTCATTCCACCCTTGGTAATCGGAAGACTGAGTGCGTAGTCCTCGTTTATTATGTTACGGTGTGGTTTGCAGCTATGTATATTTATTTATAGAATTAAATGCACTTACTGCTAAATCAGTTTCTTGTCCGATGTCGTTAGATCGTCATGGCTTTAACTTTTATAGTGGTCTAAGAAGAGCTTGTGCAGAAAGTGTCAGTGCTGCCACATTTCTTATTACTCAGTTATGATTACATATTCAGATTTTTGTTTCTGTTTTCTCCAGAAATCTGTGTTTTCATTTCGTGAAGAGTTAAAAATAGATAGTATAAACCATAAATTCATTCATTGATCATACATAACTTACAAAGTGAACAAACCAGTGAAGAGTGCCATTTCTAATGTCAACTCCTTTGAGCATTGAACTCTTCTTACTCTTCTCTCAGGATACCTCAAATACCATTTGTAACAAAAGAATCTGAAATATGGGCCTAGTGAGGCCACATCAAGCTTATTCTAGATATTAAATATTAGTAACAATTAATTTATTTCTTATTTTTAGGTAAGAATAAAGAGAAGTCTTAATATATATATTTTTGCAATATACCACTCAGTTTGTGTTGTACATATCACTTTGGAGACTGCTCCAAGTTGACAAAGGTAAACAGAATATTAAAGAAAGGAAGCAAAGTTGGAAATGAGAAATGCCAAAAGACAAAGAAATAATCAAGTAGAAAAACTCATGAAGACTCAAGAAATTGTAATCAATTTGTAATGTGAAAAGGTATAACAGGAAATAATACTACAACTGTGAACCTTGCAGTGCAAAATATTGGAGACAAGAGGAAATATGTTGAATAATAATAATAGCAAGTACTTAGTAACATTTGTGTCAGTGGGTACTAGATTAAATCCTCATCTGGATTAGTCATGATCAACTATATATTGAGGTTATAATTATACCCTGGTAATTTCAAGATTTTTATTCAGTTTTAAAATGTATCTACAAAACATGATTTTGCAGCAATATAAATGAATCACATTTATATTTTATTATATATTTTAATAATTGTTAAGACCTGTTATC